>NC_050456.1:17984379-18313308 GCF_903995425.1 Onychomys torridus
CTGGCCTCAAACTCACAGAGATCTGCCTGACTCTGCCTCCCAGGTGCTGGGGTTAAAGGCATGTGCCACCACTACCCAGCTGGTAATGAGTTTTTATTTTCCACTAGAATGGGCTGTCTAGTTGAGATATTGTTCATCCATTATAGGGTAAGTCCATTAAACCTCCTTTTAATACATTTAATACATATATATTTTATGAAGCTTCTATAGTAATAGGTTTCCATATGGCTTTTCTAAATGGTAGTTACTATTAGCTGTCCCTCTCTATACTGTCCTCCACTGTGGGATAAAGCTTTTGTGGACTGGGACTGTGGCTGGGAGATTTGTTCAACCATGGGTTAGGTGGGACACAGAAAAACTTCCTACTACACTCCTCTATATGCCCTTCCCATCTCCCACCTCAATTTATCCCTTTGTGTCCATTAAACCTTATATAACTTGATGTTCCATTGAACTCCTCCTCCCCATGTCCCCTAGATAAGTTCCTGATATTTGAGTGTATTCCAAATACAATTAAATACATAAATACACACACACACGCATATATATATATATATATGCGTGTGTGTGTGTATATATATATATACACATATATATGTACATTAACATCCAGAAATAAGAAAAAAAATGTAGTTTATCTTTCTGTGTCTATGTTACTTCCCTCAGGATGCTTGTTTATAGATCCATCCATTTAGCTGAAAATTTTATCTCATTTTTTCATAACAGCTGAATAATTGTGTAAATGTTTTGCATTTTCATTATCCATTCATCAGTTGGTGGACATTTGGGCTATTTCCAATTGCTGGCTATTGTAAAAAGAGTAGCAAAGAACATGGGTGAACAGGTATCTCTATTGTAAGATATAAAATCTTTTGGGTTTTTCACCAATAGTGGTATAGTAGATTATGTGATAGATCTATTTTAAATTTTTTGATGAATCTACATACTGATCTCCACCATGGTTGCACTATTTTTTATGCTTTGGAAGAACAAAATTTTATTATGAGATGTGAAATGGAAGTATGGTCATTACTATTGGGCTTATAGACAATAGAAGGGTAATGGAGAAGAGTTATGAATAACTGTTTTCACAGATGTAATAATTTAAATTAAATTATACAAATATTAGAAAGAAAAATCCTAGTAAAATTCACACATAATAAAATAGATATCTGAATTGTCCTATGACTATGAAAAAATTCATTCATCAATGAATAGTTTTCATAGATGAAAACAACATACCAAATGATTCATT
The DNA here is from genome assembly GCF_903995425.1 of Onychomys torridus. NCBI lineage: Eukaryota > Metazoa > Chordata > Mammalia > Rodentia > Cricetidae > Onychomys > Onychomys torridus. The sequence goes on from NC_050456.1 coordinate 17,985,635, forward strand.
GGCAAATTCCATGTTCAATATATATTCAAAAGATATAAGGACCTAGGACACATTAGAAAAAATAAATAACAAAATAATCTAGTTTTTAAAATGAGCTGCCAAAATGACATGAATGGATATTTCTCAAAAACTGAGAGCAGAAAATTTTCCAAGAAGAATAAGCAAGGTACCAGCATCCCTGATAATAAGAGAAAAGCAAATTGAAACTTCAATGAGCCATCACCAAAATAAAAGTGATAGCAAATGATGGGACTGTGAGTTAACGCAGGCACTGTGGATAGTTGTATGTAGTTTCCCCAAGAAATTAAATACAACTAGCATTTACTATCCTGCTTCAACCATGTGAAGCCTTTCTTTCTTCCTTGACATTAAAAGATAGTTTTGCCTGGTATGTTAGTCTGAGTTGATAGCTATGGCCCTTCTGAAAATAAAATATGATGTCCCAAGACTGTCTTGTCTTTAAATTTTCTTTTGAGTCAGCATCTATTATTTTGATGGACATGCCTTTATATTCAGTTGATGTTATTCTCTAGAATCTTTCAATACATGTTCACTGCTGTGACTACTTGGCTTTATAATTATGGTATAATGTGAGAAATTTCTTTTACCATTCTGTTTACTTGGTGTCCTGTGTGCCCTTTGTATATAGGGGGGCCTCTCTTACTCTAGATTTGTAAAATGTTCAGGGCATTAAGCTTTATCTAAGGAGTCACCCAATAGTAGAATACTGAATGAAACACTAGTCCCTACTCAGGAGTAGATTTCCTTATGGCTGGGTTCCTCTATTTTGTATCATATTCCTACCAAGCTCCTAGAATGGTGTCTTTCTGCTGGGGATTTCTTTGAATAATAGAGTCACCTTTCTGTCTTCTCTATTTCTGAGGACTATTCTGAACCTCTGTCTAGGACTGGATCCCTGGATTTGGATCAGGTTCTTGTTTTGACTCTCATTTAATGTTTATAAATTGCTGTGCAGTTGGTATCCAACCTCTCACTGAGTTTCTGGCACTTATGTGTTGAATGTATATTTGGATCGGTGTTTGGTGCACTGTATGTTGGATTGGACTGTCAAGTCCAAGGGACAAGGAGAACACTGTAGTGGAATAACAGAAGTCATGCCAATTTATATGCATAGGAAGTCAAATAGGATATGTGCATATGGAAGTCACATGGGCTATGGCAGTATCTTGGGGTAGGATGGGAGCTGGGATCAGGAATCTTTGATATTACATGGGGATAATCTGAATTCAGGCCACCATAGCTGGAGCTAGGGAACAGGTGAGGGGCATGGGTAATAGGATTTTAAATATCACCTGAAATTCTTGAGAGTAGTAACAGTGGGGTCATAAATTTCTGACTTCATACTCTGGTGAGTACTAAGGAAACAATCCAAAACTTTGGTTATGAGAGTAAGAATCAAAGGATCATTTTCCAACCTCATAAATATATTTTAAAATGTTTTATTATACACTTAAAACTATGAAGTACAAAACACACACATTAAGTTAATTCAACATATATACAGCCTGTTAGGTCCATCATAATTCAATAAAATGTTTCAAAGGCTGAGGATGGAGAATTATGTAGTCCCTGACAACCTAAATGGGAAAAGTTTGAGCAAAAAATAGTAAAAATGGCATTGAATGGAAATATACAAGCTAAAATAAAATTCACAAAACTAAAATAAGATAGAAGTAAAATACTGAAATAGTTAATGAATTATAAAGAAGCAACAAGTTTCACATGCAGAGAAATATCCATCACTTATTCAGATATTCCAGTCTAACAAAAGGGAATATAGCATTACACACACACACTCCTTGATATTACACTGCACAGATTGTCTTTTCTTCCAAGATGGAAGAAATATAGCCAAACCCAATTCCATCCAGTGATCAAGGTCCGTATCTATCATCAGAATGATTTTGGATGTATGTACTGATGATATAATACGTCAAAAATAGCATTTTATCTTAGTAACTTTTTTCTTTTTTTCCTTTTATTTTTTTTATTATATTTGGGTTTTAATTTTACATATCAGCCATGGGTTCTCCGGTCCTCCCCCCTCCCACCCCCGCCCCCACCTTCCCCCCAGCCTCTCCCCTCCATTCCCATCTCCTCCCCTGGGGATTCATTTAAACCTGATGGATTCAGTACAGGCAGGGTCCAGCTCCCTCCTTCCAGGCTGAACAAAGTGTCCCTGTGTAAGCCCAAGGTTCCAAAGAGCCAGGTCATGGAACTTTATTTCCATAGATAAATCATTATCAGAAATTTCTTAGTGTGAGGACATTCTACAATATTTCTTGGCAGTATTGTTTAAAATCAACATGTTCATCAAAAACAACAAGAAAACAGGGAAGTCTGAGAAATGTTCATAGAAAAAATGAATCCAATGAGATGAGATGTAATAATTGCACTTCATATGAGTGCTGGAAGCAAAAATTATGGAGGAAAGGAGCTTCAGTAATGAATAAGGAAGTCTAATTAAATGGTAGATTTTAATTCATAATATATCTATACTAGTTCATAACTACAACATTTGCACACCAACAATCATACTAATAGATACTCATTGGGAAAACAGTATATCGTGGGTAAAAGAACGTATTATCTACTCAATTTTTTTGTATGGTTAAGATAAAAATCTGTTTAAAAAGAGTAAAAATGATTAAAATACATGATTACAGTTTAAAAAATTAATTCTCTGTAAAATTTTATGGAATACTAGTGCCTCTTGAAGGCAATAAGTCTTATGGTCAGAAAATGAAGGAGTTTCCATGTTCACATTGTAGCCATAATGACCAATCTATAAATAAAACATCCATTTATAGTTTTGTTAAAGCCTCTATATTTTATGGAATTTCAAGTAATTGGGCTGGGAAGGTGGATTGGTAGTTAATAGAAATTGTTACTCACACTGAAGACCTGAGTACAATTCCCAGAATCCATAAAGTATTTTACAACCATACATAGCTTCAGTTCTAGGGGTTCTGATCCCTGTTCTGATATACACCAGCACCAGACATGCACATGGTACACATACATACAGGCAAAACATTTCAAATATAGAAAATAAAATAAATCTTTTTCTTTCAATTGAAGTAATTTTAAGATTCTAGAAGAGCTGTGAGAATTGACTCTGTGGTAGTTGCCTACATCCACAGTCTGTGAGCAGCAGACACTGAATATGTTATTGGTATGCCAGCCATTCTTGTCCCTGGAGATTCTGTGTTTTTCCATTGGTGGAAAAAGTACTTAGGTCAAATGATTGGGTTCTAGTGATTGGTATGTCTCAGTCTTTTTCTGGAATTACAGATAGAGGAACGTTTAAAACAATATTAGCTGTGGTGTTTCTTTCCTTTCTGACCCCATCCCAGTGAATCAAAAAGATCTTCTCCTCTAACCTTCCTTCCACCAACTCTTCCCATCATCCCAGCCTCCAACACCAGCAGGCATTCACTGAGATCACACAATATGAGCAGATTAGAAAAACAGGCAACAAGGTCATTACACTTTCTGAAAATCCAAAGAGGAAACATAAACCAAAGAACAAAGCACACATATAACAAAGACAAATTCAGAAACTAGCATCTAGATCTATAACCCTCACAACCCAGATACCTAGACCCCAGCATAAAAGCAAGATCAATAACAGCTAGGACAATATATCTAAGCCAGAGCCCAAATAGTCTACCATACCAGACCCTGAATATTCAAACATAATTGAAGCACAAGAAAAATGCTTTGAAATGAGCTATATATGATACTATATATAATGATAGAGGTCCATAAAAGGAAAGGAATAAATTCCTTGGGAAATGTAGGAAAACACAGACAACTGGAAGAAATGAATAAAACCTTTAAAGAAATCTGTTCTGTGATATTTTAATTGTGTTCTGACAAATAAAACTTGCCTGGAGTCAGATGGTAGAGAAAGCCATTAGCTGACCATAAAGGTTTGGAGGACTGAGGAAAGATAGCATACAGGAAGTAGTGAGGCATAGTTGAGAGAGGATCTCGACCATTTTGGTCAGAGGAACTGGAGAAGTAGGAAGTGACTGTGGCTGGTTCCATGCTTCTCTGGTCTTTCAAGTATTTATCCTGATATCTGACTCCCAATTTTTCACTGAAAGAGATTAATTAGAATAATGCTTCATCCAGCACCCAACTATTGGGGCACAAATTCATGAAATAGCCACTTGCCCATAGCTTTGCATCAACCGGCACCTGCTGTAGCTGCATGCAGGAGCTGCACCAGCTGGAGTCACCATGCCACTTGCTTTTCCTTTTTTTTTGTTCCCTAAGATGTCTGAGAAAGTCTGGGATTTTCTTGTTGCAGCTTCTCTACAGCAATCTCCTAAGCCCCAAACTCCACAGGTGCCTGTTCTCCAAATGCTACTAGAGTTAGCCCCTAAACACTGGCCTTGTCTGCTTTCACGCAACTTTGTATTTTCACTCCCCTACAGTCACACATGCTTCTTTCCCCAATGTCTATCATTCAGGTGGCTGGCTCTTTGACTTCTTTTCCCCATGGGCTGTGAGCTTTCCATGGACACCCTCTTCAGGCTGCTAACACGTAATCAGTGGCAGCTGTCCTCAGCCAAGCTGTATACCACTTTTCTTCTCTGCCCAGATGTGCTATGCAGCAACAGCCAGCCCTACACTTCACTGTCATCATCAGTAGATTTGGTGAGACAACTTATAATTCTTAAAGGGGGAAATTAGTTAAAGAGAGGGGGGTTCCTCATATTAAAAATGAGAAACATTATTACAATGGACAGAGTTAGGTCTCTGTATGATTCCACAATGGATGGTATAAAATGTAACGATTAAATGAAGGGATAATTAACTTAGCAAGGATTTTTTTATATTAACTATAAACATTATCAGTTTGGTAATTCTTGTTTTATCCTTAAAAATGTTGGTTAATATGAATACTAAGATAGAGGTCTTAGAAACCTTTACTAAAAAAAATAATGAAAATTTGACTGATACATCACAAGCCTTAGGAAAACTCACTAAAATAGATAATAGAGATATTCAGATAGAGACAGAGGAACTTAAAGCAGAACCAACCTCATCATTACATTATAAAATTAAAGAGTAACAGCCCAAGGCTATCAAAAAAATTAACTTTTGTTTATCCAGTAACCATATAGGAACAACTGCCAAATGACAGGTATCCCCAAGGCTATGTAGAAGCTGACTAGATTTTTGTAGAAATAGCATATTTGAGGAGATTTAAGGAGGCAATAGTTTCATATGGTATGCATTCACCTTTTTGAGGCAGATGTTAAATTCATGGTCAACTAGTAACAGACTTGTCCCACAAGACTGAAAAGACTTGGTTACAGCAGTATTGGAACCTGGTCCTCAATTACAGTGGAGGACCTGGTGGAAAGACAAGGATAAGATCGTTGAACAACAAATAGGGTTAGAGTTATAGAAATTTCCCAAGATGAACTTCTTTGAAAGGGTGACTATGCTGATGTACAAAGACAGCTTATATGATGTCCACACCTTGGCTCTATGCCACGTAGTAGCTTTGAATACTTAGGACAGAGTTGAAGAATTTGGAAATAGAACTGATTCATTTACTAAAGTGATATAGGGCCCAAAAGAAACCCTCACTTGTATTTTCCAAAGATTGACTTCAGCTGTAAATTTAATGATGCTAAATTCAGAAGCTAGATTAATAATAATTAAATCTCTGGCTTTGAAAAATACTAATTCACAATGCAAAATGGTAATTGTGTCTTTAAAGGCAAGATCAGCACCCATAGAGGAATAGATACAAAGTACAGTCACTATTGAATCTCAAAACCATGATGATGTTTAGATAGGGGAGGTGATTTCTAGATGCTTAAATAAAAATCAAAATGTCAGATGTTTTAATTGTGGTAAACAATGTCACCTAAAAAGAGATTGTAGGCAAGGCATTCATAGAAAAAAATCTCTTCTCTATAAATAATCCAAACAAAAGACCCCTGCCTTCTGGAGTATGCAGAAGGTGTAGCAAAGGTCAACACTCGACCAATGAATGAAGGTGTTGCAAAGGTCAACAAGGGACAGGCAGGGTGAATCTTTGTCATCTGGAAACAACTGGAGGGGCCTCTCACAGACCCCATGTCAAATTTGGCTCAGTCATTCCATGTAACCATGAGGGATATTCCTCCCCAGAATAAGTAAAGGACCTAATGCTTACTGTTAAAAAAAACAAAAACAAACAAACACACACACACACACACACACACACACACACACAAAAAAAAAAAAAAAAAAAAAAAAAAAAAAAAACTTCTCTGGATGAAAGAAAAGATTTAGAACATAAAACAGACAGATATTTGAGGAGAAACCATAAAGCAAATATTTTGGCAACCTTTTATAAATAATCAAAGACCAAAGTTAAAATATAAATCAATGACTTTATAATTGAGGGTCTTATAGACACAGGGACAGATGTAACAGTAATTGCACCAGAATCTTGACAACCAAATGGATCTCTTTAGGAGGTAAATGTTCAGCTTTTAAGGACTGGAACATGATCTCCAGTAAAACAAAGTGAGAGGTGGGTCAAATGCATAAGGCCAGAAGGACAGAGAGGAAAGTTAAAGCCATATGTGGCTAACATAGCAACACGTTTATGGGGATGTGATTTGTTATAGAAATGAAATACCTAGATTAACATTCCTCCAATCTAAGAAACAAACCATAAAATAATGTATGTTTCTGGGAAAAATAATAAAAGGTAATGTAAGGAATAGTTACCAACCATTCAGGTTGTATAAGAACAAGGCACAACAGCTGATGATAATTCAAAGGCACCAACAGCCATACCTTCAAAATGGCTAACTGACAAACCTATCTGTGTGGAACAATGGCCTTTGATATCAGAAAAATTACAGGTCTTAGAACAGTTGGTACAGGATCAGCTAAATTCCCAACCTATTGGGGAACTGACCAGTCCTTGGAATTCTCCTGTATTTATTATTGAAAAGAAATCTGGAAAATGGAGAATGATAACAGATCTAATAACTATTAGTAATATTCAGTCAATTAGCTCTTTACAGCCTGGAATTCCCTTGCCTTCTGCATTACCTAAAGTATGGTCTATTATAATGATAGAATTAAAGAGTAGTTTTTGTGTTTTTGTTTTACTATACCTTTGCAAGAACAGGATACAGGGAAAAAATTGCCTTTATTGTACCTACTTATGATTCTTAGCTCATTAAAAGATATAAGGGGAAAGTTCCCCACAAGGAATATTAAACAGCTCCACCCTGTGCCAATATTTTGCACAAGAGCCATTGGAAATAGTTGAAAATCAGTTTCCTCAATCTATAATTTACCATTATATGGATGATATCTTACTAGCTGATTTAAATGTAGATATCTTAGAGAAAATATTTGAAGAAGTAAAGAAAATTACTGAATGCTGTTAATGTATTTCTTGCCTACATATATTCCTGTATAGTTATTGTATTTTATGTTTATAGTGTTATTGTGTTAGTTAAAGGGAGGAATGTTATGTGATATTTTGATTGTGTTCTGAAAAATAAAGCTTGCCTGGAGTCAGAGGGTAGAACTAGCCACTAGTTGACCATAGAAGTGTGGAGGACTGAGGACAGATAACATACAGGAAGTAGTAAGGCAGGACTAAGAGAGGATCTTGGCCCTTTTGGTCAGAGGAACTAAAGAGGTTGGAAGTGACTGTGGCTGGTCCCTTACTTTTCTGATCTTTTACCCTGATATGTGACTCCGATTTTTTATTGATAAGATTAATTAGATTTATGCTTCAGAAATCCATGAAAAGACAGTAAATAGTGGGAGGAAATAAATGAAATTGTTCAACACTTCAAAATGGGAATATAATTAATGAAGGAAACACAAACTGATATATTCTGGAAATGAAAATTTTAGGAGTTTGAGCAAGAATCATAGAAGTAAGCTTCAGCACCAGACTACCAGAGACAAAAAAAGAGAATGTCAGGTGTTGAAGATAAGATAGAAGAAATTAATGTATCCATCAGAGAACATGTTAAATCTAAACAAAGCAAACATATAAACCAAAAACCTGACACAAAACATCCAATAATCTAATACATTATGAAAAGACAAAACCTAAGAATAACAGGAAAAGAGGAAGGAGAAAAAATAAGCTCAAGGGCTAAGAACACATTTTCAATAAAACCAGAGGGAAAAAATTTCTAAATCTGAAGAAGAGGATAGTTATGAAGATACAAGACATATACAGAACAAGAAATAGATTGGACCAGAAAACAAAGTCCCCTTGGTACGTAACAATCAAAACACTGAACATAAAGAACAAAGAAAGAAATGTAAAAGTTGAAAGGTAAAAAGAAAACATGTAACATATTAAAGGCAGGCCTAGTAGAATTACACCTTTCTTCTGGGTGGAGACTCTAAAAGTCAGAAGGGTCTGGACAGTTGTCCTGAAGACTCTAACTGACCAGAGATGCTAGTCCAAGATGTCACACCCAATAAAACTTTCAGTCATCATGGAGAAAATAAGATATTCCAAGATAAAGCAAATTTTAAGCAATAGCTGTCTACAAATTCAGCCCTATAGAAGTTGCTAGAACCTCCAACGTGAGGAGGTTAATTATACCCATGGAAAAATAGAAAATAAATAATCTCAGACCAACAAAATCAAAAGAACAGAAACACAGATACAGATTACACATATCAACACCACTGTCAACAGCAACAAAATAATAAGAATCAACACTCTTTGGTGATAGATATATCTCAATATCAATGGTCTCAATTCCATAATGTGAAGACACAGACTGATAACAAATGCAAAAAGAGGATAAAGCCTTCTGCTGCATCCAAGAAACATACCTCAACATCAAGGACAGACATTACCTCAAGGTAAAGAGTTAGAAAAAATATTTTCCAAGCTAATGCACCTAAAAAGCAAGCTGGTATAAATATGTTAATATCTAAACATAATAGACTTCAAACCAAAATTAATGAGAAGAGTTAGGTGAGGACACTACATTCTCATCAAAGGAAAGAACTGCCACAAAGACCTTGCAATTGTTGTTTCTATGTCCTAAACACAATATCATCCAAGTTTGTAAAAATACCCAACTCTAAACAATAGACAGGTGATCCAGACAAATGCCAAACTGAAATGTGCTGAAGTTAACAGACATTACAAATCAAAAAGACCTAAAAGATATTTATAGAACATTTCAACCAACAACAAAAGAATAAACATTTTCTCTGCACCTCAAGGACTTTCTCTGAAGTTGACCACATACTTTTTCACAAAGCAAGTCTCAACAAATGTAAGAAAATTTAAATAACTCCATGCATCCTATCAGACCACCATGGATTAAGACTGGATTTCAACCACAGTAGAAACAACAGAAAACTTACAAACTCATGAAAACTGAAGAACTCTCTACTGAATGAAAAAAAAAATGTGTTAGGACAGGATTAAAGAAAGAAGTTAAAGACTTTTTAGAATTGAATGAAAATGAATTCACAACATACCCAAACTTATGGGATACTATGAAAGTGGTTGTTAGAGGAATGTTCATAGTACTAGGTGACCATAAACAACAACAAAAACAAAGAAGACAACAACGAAATGGGAGAGAGCTAGCAACATAACAGCACACTTGAAAGTTCTAGAACAAAATGAATTAAGTCACATCACATAGGAGTAGATAGCAGGAAATAACCAAACTGAGGGCTGAAATCAGTAAAATAGAAACAGAAAAAATCACAAAGAATTGATGATACAAAGACTTGGTTCCTTCAGAAAATAAAAAAGGTATTATTTTATACTAAAACCTAACTAAAAAGCAGGAAGAGAATATCCAAATTAACAAAATCAGAAATGAATAGAGAACATAACAAGAGACAACTGGCAAATTGTAAAGACATACTTTGAAAAGCTGTACTCTACCAAATTGGAAAAGGGGAAAAAATGAAAATTTATTTTTCATAAATATCACCTACCAAAGTTAAATCAAGATCAAATAAATAATTTAATTATACCTATAAATACTAGTGAAATAAAAGCAGTCATTTACAAGATCACAACTCCCCCCCCACACACACAAAAAAAAAAAAAGTCCAGGACCAGATAGTTTGAGCACAGAATGTTACAGGATTTTCAAAGAAGATTTAATGCCAATAATTCTGAAATTATCCCGGAAAATTGTAACTGAAGAAACATTGCCTAATTCATTTTATGAGTCCACAATTACCTGATACACAAACTATATAAAGACCCAACAAAGAAACAGAAATACAGACCAATTTCCCTTAGGAGTATAGATGCAAAAATAGACAATAAAATACTTGCAAATCAATTCTAAGAACACATCAAAACAGTGAGCCATCATGATCACATAGACTCCCTTTCTGAGCTACATGGATGATTCAAAATATGAAAACCAATCAATGTTATCCACCACATGAAACAACTGAAAGACAAAAACACCCAGTCATCATATTAGATGCACAATATGCCTTTGCCAAAATACAACACCCCTATAAATTATGGAGAGATTAGGAATAGAAGGGATATACCTAACCATAATAGACACAATTTACAGCAAGATGAAAGCTAACATTAATTTAAATGGAGAAAAACTCAAAGCAATTCCACTAAAATCAAGACAAGGTTGTCCACTCTCTTATCTTCTCAATATAGTACTTGTCATTTTAATTAAAGCAATAAGACAACTGAAGAGGATACAAATTGGAAGGAAGAGTAAAAGTATCATTATTTACAGATGATATGATAGTATATAAATGTAAACCTCAATATTCCACTGGAGAACTCCTGAGCAAATAAACACTTCAACAAAGTAGATGGGCAAAAAATTAACTCACAAAAATAAGTAGTTTGCCTATATACGAATGGCAAATGGACCAAAGATGAAATCAGAGAAACAATACCTTTCACAATAGTCACAAATAATATAAACTATTTGGGGGCAACTCTAAACAAGCAAGTGAAAGACTTGTATGTTAAAACTTCAAGGTTGCTGGGCATTAGTGGTGCATATCCCCATGAGTTTGAGGCCATCCTGGTCTATGGAGCAAGATCTAGGACAGGCACCAAAACTACACAGAGAAACCCTGTCCTGAAAGAACCAAGAGAAACCCTAAACAAACAAACAAAAAACTTCAAGTTTTCTATGAAAGAAATTGAAGAAGCTAGCAGAAGATGAAATGATCTCCCATGCTCATGGTTATAACAAAATAGCCATTCTATCAAAAGCAATCTGTAGATTCAATGCAATTCTCATCAAAATATCAACACAATTTCTTCACAACACAAAATCTCACAATTTTTAAGAGGAAAATTCTCAACTTCATATGAAAAACAAACAACAATAACAACAACAAAAATTAAAATATGGCAGCTAAAACAATCCTGAACAATTAAAGAACTGCTGACATTATCACCATCCCTGTGTTCAAGTTGTACTACAGAGGTATAGAAATAACAACCACATGGTATTGGAATAAATATAGACGTGTTGATCAATGGAATTGAACCAAAGATACATATGTATTCCTGACTTTTATTTTTTTTAAAAATAATGCCAGAAATACACCCTGAAAAAAACACAGCATCTTCAACAAATGGCACTGGTCAAGCTGGATGTCCGTATGTAGAAGAATGCACACAGAGTCATATGTATCACCCTGTACAAAGCTCACATCCAGTAGATCAAATACTTCAGCATAAAATCAGATACACTGAACCTGATAAAAGAGAAAGTGGGGAACAGCATTGAATGCTTTGGCATAAGAGATTACTTTTTGAACAAAGAAGCATTAGCACAGGCACTAAGATCAACAATTAATAAGTGGAACTTCATTAAACAGAAACACTTTTGAAACACAAAGGACACCATCAACTGGACAAGGCAGGAGCCTATTGAATGGGAAAAGATTTTTAACAGCTCCACATTCAATATAGGACTACTATCCAAATTGTATAAAGAACTAAAAAAAAAAAAAAAAAAAAAACTAGACAACAGACCAAATAACCCAATTTAAAAACTGGGTAAGGATCTAAACAGAGAATTTCAAATGGCTGAGAAACACTTAAAGAGATGTTCAACATCCTTAGCCTCAGGGAAATGCAAGTCAAAACTCCTTGGAGATTTGATCTTATCCCTGTCAGAATGGTTAAGATCAGTGTGGCAAGTGACAGCTTATGCTGGTGAGGATGTGGAGCAAGAGGAACACTCCTCCTTTGGTGGTGGGAGTGTAAACTTGTACAGTCACTTTCAAAATCAATATGGAAGTTCCTTATAGTACTGGCAATTGAGCAACCTAGAACTTCCTCAACAGAAGAATGTGTAAAGAAAATATACATTTGCACAATGAAGTATTCCACAAATAATAGAAAAATTTTGTCATGAAATTTCAGGCAAATGCATAGAACTAGAAAAAAATCATCCTGAGCGGGTTAACTCAGAGCCAGAAACATAAATAGTATGTTTTCGCTTATAAGTGGATATTAGCTGTTAAATAAATTATAATCAAGCTACAATCTTGTGTGATATTTTTATTGTGTTCCAACAAATAAACTTTGCTTGGAGTCAGAGGGCAGAGTTAGCCACTAGCTAACCATAAAGGTTTGGAGAACTGTAGAGAGAGGGACAGGAAGTGGTAAGGTGGGGCTGAGACAGGATTGCGGCCCTTTTGGAGTGTGGAATGAGAAAGGTAGGAAGCAACAAGCAACTGCTTCCTGTTCTCTGACTCCAATCAAGCTTTATTTATCAAAATACATTCAAAATACCTCATAACACAATCTGTAGAACTACGAAAGTTAGCAACAGAGAAGGGATCTAGTGTGTATACATGGATATCTCTCAGAGGGAGAAATAGCATAGAGTTTACAAGTGGACTGGGGACAGATGAGGATGGGACTGGAGAATCAGGTATGGATGGCAAAGGGAGGCTTAATAGAGGGAGAGAATACAGGAGACACAACTGTAATTAAGTGGCATTTGAGGGATGATATAGAACCTGCGGCGAGCCCTGACCAGCAGGGAATAACACCACGACTCGAGGATCCCTCTTCAATCACGGTTTATTGAAGCGCTGCTTGGTTGAGGGAGAGCTGGGGGTGAGGGGCCCCGACCACGGCAGTTGACGGGCTTTTTATGCAGGATGTGGGCGTGCTCTGCTGGCCTGATACACTAGGCGGATTGGGATTGGTGCATTGCTGTTACTGGGCGGAGTTGAACGGGAGAGCCGACTTGGTAAACAACCCAGGGCTCCGCCCTAGGAGGAAGTCAGCGCCATCTGAGCAGGAGAGCTGATGTGGTAAACAACCCAGGGCTCCGCCCTGGGAGGAAGTCGGGAAACCGGCCGTCACAAGAACCCTAGTGTGGTAGAAACATCTTAAAATGTATGAAGGTGATTCTAATGATGTCTTCTAATAATAGGAGACATAGAGTCTCAATTGGCCAAACTTGTTACCAAACTAGGCTCCTGGATTTCATTCAATTAAGTTGTTGGCTGAGGAATTCACATGAAAAGCCCCAAACAATGTAGGCTATTGCTAAAACAATGAGTTGCTCTCTGCAAACTCACAGCAGGGTCCCATGGCTGAGAACAATACCAACACAATTTACTGAACATGAAGAGGTAGAGTTGGTGCCTCCATGGAGCCTTCAATCCTACAATCTAGTGTCTTTGTTGTGGAAGACTGTGTAGACTATCAAAAGAGAAACATAAATACCAACCCAGTCAGAAACACTTTGACCTACAATCTGTCATGCCTGAAATATATAGTAGAGCAATGGTGGCACAGAGCTTGGGTAGTGAATCAACCAATGTCAGATTTGACTTAAGGCCCACTCCATGCTGCAAAATCCATACCTGACATGGCTTAAGTAATCAAGAAACATAAATTAAATATACCAGAGACCTAGGATAAAACCAAACACTACTAGTCTAAAAAAAGAAATATCAATAAAATGATTCTTAATGATAGTCTTCTATACTCATAGATCAGTGGCTTATTCCATCATCATCAAATGATCTTGCTCTGGAAGCAGACTGAAACACATGCAGAGACCCTCAACCAGATATTAAAGGGAGAGAGTATAAATGAGATATTTCCATCCAAAACCTCCCCTCTGATTATAGGGAACACCACAGAAGTGGAGAAAAATGAATGTAAGAGCCAGAGGAGGTGGAGGACACCCAGGATCCCAAGGCTTTCTGAGTCTACTAAGCAAGGCACATATGAGCTCAAAGAGACTGAAGCAGAAAGTACAGGGTCAACATCAGTATATACCAGGTACAGTGTATATATATTATAGCTATTATCTTAGTTCTTTTATGGGACCCCAGAGTATGAATAAGAGGGTCTTTGATTCTTGTACATGCTCTTAGGACTCTTCTGTGAGTTGCTTTGTCTAAGTTCGATATGATGATTTTTGCTTTATCTTATATTTTATTTTATCATATTTTGTTGTTATCTCTTAGAAGCCTGTTCTTTTCTGATGAGAGAAAGAATTGGAGTGGATCTGGAGGGAAGGGGAGGTAGGGAAGAAGTGAGAAAAGTAGAGGGAGGGGAACCATAGTCAGGCTATGTTGCATGAGAAAACAATCTATTTTCAATAAAATAAAAAAGAATAACTGGGCGGTGGTGGCACGCCTGTAATCCCAGCACTCGGGAGGCAGAGGCAGGTTGATCTTTGTGAGTTTGAGGCCAGCCTTTTCTACAGAGTGAGATCTAGGAAAGGTGCAAAGCTACACAGAGAAACCCTGTCTTTAAAAAACCAAAAAAAAAAAAAAAAAAGAATATACCCATTAAGTAAACTGAATTACTATTTAAATATATTTTATGTTAATTTTTGAAAGCTATATGCCTGTGATTCAAGATGCTATTTTTTTTTGTACAGTGTGAGAATAAGCTCTAAAACTCTGTGTATTCCTTTTTGTGAAGTGTCGAGAGTTGAATCATAAAAAATGCAAATTAGTTCATTTCTGCTTAAGCAAGACAAAAAATTTTATCTACTAGTTAGGAAAGATTTCATGGTATAAGAAATCCATTTACCCAGTCTGAGGTTCTAAGCAGTACTCCAGCATAGGAGTGGGATGCAACAGAGATGACCCCTGCAAGCCCCTGTGGAAGATAACAGGAAATGAAGCATTGGAGCATGAAAGACAAGAAGACTGCATTATGGGAAATGCCACACAATATTTGGATGATGAAAACAAACATAAATGCCATGAGTAGAAAAGTGTTTCCCAATCCCTCTTCTTCCTCCCCACCACACACATGCATGTGTATATCATGCTGGGTACTTGTGACAGTCAGCTAAGATTATATAAAGTTAATTTTTTATAATATATGTTCTTACAGCTGATTGGCTTGCTTGAAAGCTTGAAAGCAAAAGGGATCATCAGATTTGGATATTCCTAAAAGCAAAACAATTATGCATAAACAGATTTCTTTTGGAAAAATCAGGTTGAACCAATATTGGACTGTTTTTCTGATATTGAGGTAAATCATTTCCAATAACATATTAAGTACCATTAATCTTGAGACATTAGTATTTGAACATCCTAAGCTTTTTTTTTCTTGTTATAAGAAGAATAACTGCCCCTTCATGACATTATTGTGCAAATAAAATGAGATAGTATGTATAAAGATGCAGCCCAGAGCTAGTGTGATGGTTTGAAAGAAAATGGTTCCCCAAGGAAGTGGCATTATTAGCAGGTGTGGATTTTTTGGAGTGGCTATGTCCTTGTTGAAGGGTGTGTCACTCTTGGGATAGGCTTTGAGGTCTCCTATGTTCAAGCTACACTCAGTGACACAGTTTACTTCCTGTTGCCTGTGGCTCAAGCTGTAGAACTCTTGGCTCCTTCTCCAGCACCATGTCTGCCTGTGTGATGACATATCCTCCATGATGATAATGGACTAAACCTCTGAAACTGTAAGCCACCACAGTCAAAAGTTTTCCTTTATAAGACTTGCTGTGGTCATGGTGTCTTCTTATAGCAATAGAAACCCTAAGGCAACTGGGTACTTCACATCTTGTCCTTTCTAGCAGGAGCCTGACTCACACTGCTACAGCCTTACTTTTGTCTGTGGAGTAAATGATTTTTTGTTTCAATATTCTTCCTATTTCTTTGTTTGCAACTTGTATACCTCCCTTTTGGATATTTTTTCTTTGATCAAAACTTCATTTGCAGGGCCTGGAGATGTAGCTCAGCTGGCACAGTACTTGTCTAACATGCACAGAAGTCTGGTTCCATTTTAGCTCTGTATAAAGTAGCTATAATCATAGGTGTGAACCATTATATTTGACCATTTTCCACCTCTTATTTTCCATGATATGCTGCAAAAAACTACTTGGAAAGGGGAGAAATTAAAACCCTTAACTGTATTCCCTGTTGTAAGAAGCCTGTGGTGGCACACACTTGTAGTCCTAGTACTTAAGTAGAGGCATGAAGGTTAGAAGTTAAAGGTCACTTTTGGCTCAATGTACAATAGTTCAAGGCCACAAAGGCTACATGAGACCCTGTCTCAAAATTAAAATAAATTTAAAAGTCTACATTTTTGTTTCATTCTACTTATTGAAAAATATCTCTTGATAATTCACTGTATTGATCTTTGGAAGATTATTTTTACATACCATAAAAAGCTAAATAACATATTTTCCCATCCATACGTATAATAACCAACATACAATTTATTTTGAATACCTTTAAAATGAGGTCAGTTTATAGAATGGTCACTTAATATTTAATATGGTCAGCATGAGAAGCCCACCTACTAATTTTTTTCTTTCAATATATTTTTATTGTTTTAGAATTTCATACATGTATAAAACGTTTTGACCTAATCCACCTTGTATTATCTCTCTTCCAACCTCTCCTTTATCCCTACCATTTTCCCTCCCCACTTTTTGAGCTTTATTTTTAAATCTACAGAATCCATTTAGTGCTATCCACATGTGTATGGGTCTAGGACCATCTTCTAGATCATGGACAGAATCTCAGGGACAATGACTCTGAAGAAAATTGAGTCTTCCTTTCCAAGAAGTCATCAATTGGCTTCATATTTGGCAGTAGGTCCTAGGCTATGGCAAGTCACACTGAACTATAAATATATGCCAAGCACATTCATAAAAATTTTTGGATATTACACAATGCATTTTATTCCTTACAATCATGTAAATGTTTGCTATCATCATCACTGTCATTTTCTGTTTTGAAGTTGAACTACTTAGTGTAGGTACTTTCCTCAAAACACCCAAGTAGAGACAGAATGGATATTCAACCCTATGGACCTGAAAAGGCTTGTCTGCTTATTTCACAAAACTTGTTTAAAGATTGTAGAACAACCCTGAGAATTCCTGAATCAATCTTCAAAGTAATGTCTCCCATCTTGCCAAGTGGCTGCTCTCTCGGCATAACTAAGAGTGCCTATTTCAGCAGCAAAGACAGACAGACAGCAGTAAATCTTGTGCTTTTTCAGTTGGTCCTAGTTTAGGAAGATTTACTTTTATAACTTGGTAGCGACTTCTACCTTATCAAGCTCTAATCCTTTAATATCTTCTCTCCAAACTGTTCTATAGCCTCTCAAGGTGATAACAGGTCCTAAGGGTCAGATCCAGATGAGCTTTCTTTGTAGCTATCAATGTGTTTGATTTTGACAAATTACTTTTATTGTCTTAGCTGCTGTAGAATATCCTTGATTTTACTTTGGAAAGTTTTCAGTGTGAAATTAAAGTGATTTTTCTTTTGGCTGTAAAACTAATTCCCTTACTGTTTCATTTGTTTGTATCAATGCAAGTCTCTTGCTTGTACAGTGTAAATCTGAGGGCCATATGCCATCCAAAGATAATTCTGACTCCAAAATTTAAGCTGGAACTGATGTTTTCCACACTAGGCAGTGGCACTTCATGTACAAACACAGGTCAGTGAAAAGGGCTGGGATGCCATGAAAACAGGCTTCTCACAGCAGGGAATACAGTTAAGGGTTTTAATTTCTCCCCTTTCCAAGTAGTTTTTTGCAGCATATAATGGAAAATAAGAGATGGAAAATGGTCAAATATAATGGTCCACACCTATGATTATAGCACCCCAGGGTATTCTAAATTCAAGGCCAGCCTGGTATAGAGAGCAAGACTGTCTCAGATGGGGTGTGGGGTGGGGAAGAAAGGAAGGAGCAGAAGACAAAGACAAGGAGGAGATGCTCTCAGAAAGTTAGCAGGCTCACAGTGTAACAATACCCTGTGGCTTTTATCTCTGTGCTTCTTGCTTTGTCAAATTTGTGAGTGGGCTTCCTCTTCTGGACCTGTGCTGGGCCTGGCAGTAGGGAGGGACTCAAAAACACTTTTAACAAAATGAGTAGATCTATTTATACAGATAAATTCACAAGAATATGATTATACACAAGTACCTTTAATATAATAAAATGACATTTATTATATTTAAATGTCAAAATGATATTTTGACATTTCTTAATTTCAAAAGCAAAATATCTGTTAATCTATGGTGATATTTTATTTATGCTGAAATGTGATTTTATTTGTATGTTAATAAATAAAAGTGCGTGGGGGTCAGAGCTAATAGTGAGCCATAGCAGAAGTCTGGCAGTGGTAGCACACACCCTTAATCCTGATCACATGACAGGCAGATCTCTGTGTGTTCAAGGACACCACTATCAGGGAGACACATTCCTTTCATCTCAATACCAACCATAAAGACCTGGAGGTCTGTATAGACAGGTAACAATTAAGAGGTCATATGATTGGGTTTACAACCAATGAGAAGGAAGAACAGAAACTCAATAAAAAGACAGACACACGGGAAGTAGGTCTCTTTCTGAGGAGAAGGACGGCAGTAGCATCCGGTGATAAGAAGGCGGTTTTAAGTCTCAGCTCTTAGCTACTGCTCTGACCTCTGGGGCTTTTAACTCTGCATTTGGCTCTGTATTTCTTATTTAATAAGACCCTTACATCTACATTAATCACTTCACACTTTAAACAAATGAACATTTTAAAATTCAGAGTATCATTTTTCTAAATACTTATTGTTTTAAAAATATTGAAGTTTTCCCTCTTCAGTTAATGTACATATGCAAAATTAAATGGAAATTTTCACAAGTAGGTAGTTCAATAAACATTTACTGAAAAGATGCATATAATAGCTTATTTTTTCCACCTTCATCTTTTTGGGGGATTATGATGTTTTGCCAATGTACCTGCATCAAGTAAAACTCTATAGTCATTTCATTATCAAAATTAACAGTAGCCTTCTTCTAATATTGAATCATGTCAGTTAATTCAGTTACCTATAAAAAATGAATGGTTCAGTAGTGAAGAGCATTGGCTGCTCTTCCATAGGGCTCTGTTCAATCCGATCGCCCACAGGGAGTCTCACAATCATGGGTAACTTAGGTCCCAGGGGATCCAACACCCTCTTCTGAATTCTGCTGTGACTATATCAAAGTCATATGTTCACCAACACTCAAACACATTAAATAAAAATAAGCAAAATCTGAAAGAACACAACAACAAGAACTAGATTATATAGCTCACTTTTCACTCCCAGGAACTAACAAATTGTCAACATCAGTGTAAATTCTGCTTTTATAAGAAAAGCATCTAAAAAGTAAATAGCATTTCATTAGATCCCATGACATTTTTTGAAAAATATTTTTCTGTTCAGGAATTCCAACATTTTCTTTATCCAAAACTAAAGATATATATATAATCAGCAATATTTTTCCATTATGGTATATAAAATTTCTTCATGACTAGGAGCAGAAGAGATTCCATAGTTTCCTTTTGTATATAATTTTGAAAAGTTGGATAATAATCTTTTAATGATACTTAAGGAAAATATGCAAGAAAATCACTCTAAGTTTGGAAGAAATCTTTGGAAAACATGTTAGCTAGAGATGATCATTCTCCTAGATTTTTTTTCTTTCATTATTGATTCACTTCTCTGAATACTTTTACTTGATTATTTGAATTTGATTCTTGGATTCTAGGTTCTCTCTGTGTGAGTTTTAAAAAACCAATAACACTAAACCCAAAGGAATTATATGCTAGCATAAGAAAATTCGTTGCATTTTAGTGGGTTCCCTGGCTTTGGCCTGATTGCTGTATTAATTGGAGTCACTATTTGTGTTGTGACCAGGTTATTGACTCAAGAAAACAACCACAGCATAATAACCATGCAGTGACCCGCTACCTCTCCTCTGTAAGATCCCATGAAATGACACTATAATTACATAGAAAGTAATTGTCATATATTTGCCAAAAAATTACATGGTTGACAGTACTCTGAAAATTGCTCTGCAATTCTGGTGCCAGCAGCTATGTTAGCAGAAACTGAAATTAGAAAGAACCACAGGTGGTGCTTTCTCTTCATTTAGAAAACTATTTCATTTAAGAAGCAAAGTTTAATTTCCAAGTAAATATCATAAAACTAAAAAGAAAATGGAATGACTTAGAAATGCTCCTAATACTCATTGTTATTTTGGGATACTGTTGGCTTTATGGAACAAGCAACGTCATTTGCTGTATCTCAAGCTAATTATATATCCTATTGCTCTATTGCCAGGATGATAAAACCATCTTGCTCATGTTATTCTTTGCGAACAAATGAATCCTGAGAGTTCACCATGGCAAGATAGGAAAAACTGTATTTTTTATAGCTTATCACTTTTTACAAATAATATAAAGGATATCTTATAAATTATAACAGCTGGTATTGTAAGTTAAGAATAGCTGTTTTGCTGATTCAAAACTAGTTTCAAATTATCTAGTATGTATTTTTCATTCTCATATCAATTGCTGAATAAATTGAGACACGTTAAAGGCCAAAACTACCATCTGCACCCAATTTACCAACTCTCAATACATGAAAACTGCTGAAATCTTAGTTGTCAGTAAAATAGAGTTATTGGTCATAAGTTCTGTATGAATTAATCACACATTATATGATATTTTGCTAATTATATCTGACCCCTTCATAAAATTGATCATTATTCTAAATCTACCTGAAAAGTCTTAGATTCAAAAAAGGTTCATTTAGATATTTAAGAACATGTTTCCAATTAAGATAATAAAGTACACTTTTCAGTCAGTATATTCAATTAATGTAACCATTTGTCACACATTATCTACATATGCATGTATTTCTTTTGATAGTTAAGTCAAAACACAGGATTGTGGCATCCATAGAAGACACATAGTAATAAAGTTATCAAGTTCTCTTTGATTACAATTACAACAAAATGTAAGATTCTTCTGTATTGTAGTAAGAAGAGAAAGTAATGTTAAGGATATTATCTATGCATCCTAACACTTGTTAAAGAAATCAAACACAAAGGTCATCATGTGTGGAAATGTCTGAAAGGCTACATCAATATTCATGATGGTTACAAACAGGAAGAATTGCAGAGCAGTAGAGAAATTGGGAGGTAGAAAACAGTGATTTCAATACCCTACTTTCTCCATTAGATTAACCATCTGTAAAAAACAATAAACAGGGAAACATCGTAATTAAATGCCATCATACATAAAATGGACTTAATAGATACCTACAAAAAATTTCTCCCAAACACCAAAGAATGTATATTCTACTTATGAGTACAAGGCAGCTTCTCTAAAATAGATACTGGGATATGAACCAAACCTTTGAAAACATAAAAAAGTTGAAATAACTCATTGTATTCTATTTAAACACAATGCAATAAAACTTAAAATTGACAGAAAACAAAGCTCTAATAAATATACAAACTCATAAATATTAAACAACTCATTACTGAATGATAAAGGGAAAAAGAAGAAATAAAATGAGAAATTTTCTCTGGAACTAAATGAAAATGGAAACATAACACAACAAAAATTCTGGGACAAATTGAATATAGTCCTATGAGGGAAATGATAATTCTCAGTGCCTACATTACAATAATCAGAAAGAGCAAAAATAAATGACAATGATATAATTCAAAAATTTGGAAAAACAAGAAACCCAAACCAAACCTCAATATGTGGTGATATATTGTGTATCAAATAAAGCTTTCTTGAGTATCAGAGGACAGAGCTAGAGAATATATTAAACATAGAGGCCAAGCAGTGGTGGCACATACCTTTAATCCTAGCTTTTGAGAGGCAGAGATCCATTTGGGTCTCTGTGAGTTCAAAGCCACCCTGGACTATATGAGATTGATTCAGTCTAGAAGAGAAACAGGCAGGCAGTGGTTTCACACACCTTTAATCCCAGTAATTGGGATTCACATGCCTTTAACCCTAGCACTTGAAATGTTATGACTTTGCTAACAGTATTTGGGAAGTCACACAACATTAATCCCAGCACTAGGAAGGAAGTGAAATGGCAGGGCAGAGAGAGGCATATAAGGTGTGAGGAGACAGGAACTAGGCCTTTTCAGCTGAGGGATCAGAAGTTTTCAGTCAGAGGATTCATGGAGATAGGATCTCATCTTCCATTCTGCCTGAGGATTCTGTAGTGGTGAGAAGTTTCTCTAGAGGCTTATTCCTTTGTCTCTCTGATCTTTAAGCATTTACCCCAATATCTGGCTCTGTTCATTATTATTGTTATTATTGTTATTGTTATTATTATTATTATTATTATTATTATTATTAAAGACCATTTAACATTCATGCAACAAGTATATGGTAAGAAATAATAAAAATCTAAGTAAAAAAATAAAACAGAAATATAGAAAGCATTGCAAACAATCTAAGAGCTGCTTCTTTGAAAAGATAAACAAAATCTAAAGGTTTTTTTGTACAACTATCCAAAAGAAAGTAAGAGAGGACTGAAATGAACAGAATCAGAAATAAATGAGGAAACATTATAACAGACACCAAAGAAATTCAGAATACTTCAAGGGAATACTTTCTAAAACTTTATTCCACTTAGGTATTTTTTAGAAAACCTAAAGGATATGAATGAATTCCTAGGACTGGGAGAGAGAGAGAGAGAACAGGACACAATGGCATAGGCTTTTAAGAGAATGGTGGAGCTTTCACATAGGGAAAATATGCAACAGTAGTAATGGTGAAAACATGTCTCATTAGCCTTTAATGATAACATATCACATTAACTTTTAGAAATGGTCACTATTCAAGATGGGGTAGAGGATGAGGGAACAATGGTTTCTGAAATGTGGGCCATTCTTTGTGACTAACATTCTGCCATTTTGTTTATTATAAAGGTTGTGACTAGGAAGAGGTGAGTGGTGAAGCCGGAGTGAGAGTACCATGCTCTGCAGACTGCTTCCTGCTCTCTGGGGACATTGATATCTCTGGGGACCCAAGAAGGCTGGGAAGAGCAGACTGATCACTTACCTATCAGGATCTGAAGGGCCATGGAGCTAGAACAGTACAGGCTGCTTTGAAACAGTTTTAAGTCTTTAATTCATTAGAAATATGCTGGAACAGATATATACAGACAGAACTAAACTAAAGGAAGTTAGAGGAAAATTCCTGTCTTGGTTATACATTTGGAACTTCCAGGCCCAGGGATTAAGTAATTGGGGAAGGAGAGTCCTAAAACCAGGGCCAGATGGAGAGATTCCTTCCACAAGAATAGCCAGTAGGTGGGTAAATTTAGGCTGTTGGTTTATGGAAATACTTACCTGGATTCCATTTGATCTGTGAGAGGTAGATTCAAGGCAGTTTCTTGAAGCTGACAATTATCCTGTTGAGTTTACACAACAATATAAAAGTTTTGGATACGTTAGCATTACCACTTGTGGTAGTTTGAAAGATCAATGGCCCCCAACGGGAGTGGCACTGTTGGGAGTTTGGCCTTGTTGGAGGAAGTGTGTCACTGTGGGAGTAGGTTGTGAGGTCTCTTTTGCTCAAGCTTCACTCAGTGTGTCAATTTCCTGTTGCCTATAAGACATAGCATGCTCAGCTCCAGCACCATGTCTGCCTGCATGCCATCATGCTTCTTGTTACAATAATGGACTGAACCTGCTGAACTGCAAGAAAACCACCTCAGGGAAATCTTTTCTCTACAGGAGTTGCCATGGTCATGGTATCTCTGCACAGCCATAAAAATCTCAACCAAGACAGACGTTAGTAGCAGGGACTGTAGTATTGTTATGGGCCTGACCATGTGTTTGTTTGGAGGAATCTGGACTTGGGTATTTTGTATTATGAAAGCAGTGGAATGCTTTAAACATTGGTTAATGGGCCATACTAAAATGAGCATGGGAGACAGAGGTGCTAAAAATTATTTGAACTGTTGGGGGTTCAATTCAAGGGGTTTCAGAGAATTTTAGCATGTTGCCTACAGATCATTCTTGTGATATTTTGGTAAAGAAAGTAGCTGCTTTTTGCCCTTGCTAAAGAGTCTACCTGGGGCTAATGTGAAGTATTTTTTATTCATTTCTTTGCCAGAAGATATTTCAAAACAGCTTAGTATAGACTCTGTACTGGAGTTTTTCATGATTACTTGAAGGAAGATTTATAATGAAAAGGAGCAGCAAGCTGAGCAGGATAAATTACAAAATGAAAATTTTGAGGAGAAAAAGAGCACCAGGAAGTGAAATAGAACCAAATCCTATGTTTGAGGAGATAAACAAATTACGAAAAGGAATAAAGGGAGTGGTGACTTCAGGGCAAGATCCCACCCAGCTAAATTTACAATTTGTGAAAAGGAACTGGAGAAAAACTTAGAGCTAGGTGTGGTAGTGTAATTTTAATACCAGAACTGAGAAGAAAGAAGCTGGCAGATCTCTGAGTTTGAGGACAGCCTGATCTAAAGAGAAAATTCAAGGACTGCCAAACTTAGGCAGTGAAAGATAGAAAGCTGGTGAAGATGCAATTGAATGAGGGGTCATGTTCCAGCCACAGGAAACATAAGCAAAACTTGGCAGCTTCAGCCATGTGGTTCTGGATTTAAAGATAGCAGAAAGCAGTTATGGAATAAAACGACTGAAGCCAGGCATGTATCAGGGGTGTACTTGAATGGAGGCCTAGTAGAAAGGCCATTGCCTGAAGATGTGAAGGAGAAACGTTGTAGATGTAACCGTCTGGTTAAATAAGAAACACAGAGCCAGTTGCAGAGTTAAAAACCATGAGGTCAGAGCAAGAGCGGAAAACCTTACCCTTTACTGCTTCTGCTGTCCTTCCTCTCCGCAAGAGACCTACTTCTGTGTGTCCTGTCTTTTTTATAGACTTTCTGTTCTGTTTTCTCATTGGTTGTAAACCCAGCCACATGACCTCCTCATCACTGCCTGTCTGTTAGACCTCCAGGTCTTCTATGATTGGTATTGAGATTAAAGGTGTGTGTCTGCCATGCTGGCTGTGTTCTTGAACACACAGAGATCTACCTAGCTCTGCCTCCCAAGTGCTGCAATTAAAGGTGTGCACCACTGCACCCAGCTTCTGCTCTGGTTTGCTCTGACCTCAAGGCAACTTTATTAACATACAAATAAAATCACATTTCAATACAAATAAGATATCACTATAAAACGTGGATTGCCTTGCAATCCCAAGATGTTCAAGATGCTGGAATCATGGGATACCTACCTGAAGAAAGCTGAGGAGAGGGAGACAAAGCAGACCAAGAGGAATATGTGTCATGCGGTCAACAAAGCTGAAAAGAGTTGGAAATCTGAAGAACATTTTGACATCATACATAAAGATGCAGAGTTTGGTTTTTGTTCAGCTGGTTTTTGGTCTTGCTTTGGTCCAGTATTTCCTTGTTATACACCCTTCCTTGTATTTTGGAAAAGTAATGTATATCCTGTGCCATTATGTGTCATTCTTATACATTTACAGTTAAGTGATTACAGTTAAGAAATTGCATGAATCTCAGAAAAGACTTTGAACTTTGGACTTTAAAACATTGTTGAACTGTGATAGACTATGAGGACTTTTGAAGTTGGACTGAATGTATTTCTTGCATTATGATATGGCTATAAGCCTTTAGGGGGCAGAGAGTGCAATGTAGTAGTATGAAAGAAAATGGCACTATTAGGAGGTGAGGCCTTATTGGAGGAAGTGTGCCACTGTGGGGGCGGTCTTTGAGGACTCTTTTTCTCATGCTTATGTCAGTGTCAATTTCCTGTTGCCTGCAAGATGTATGACATTCAGCTTCTCTCAGCAACATGTCTGTCTGCATGCCACCATACTGCCCACGTTGATGATAATGAACTGATCCTCTGAAACTACAAACAAACCACACAAATTAAATATTTTTTAAGAGTTGCCATGGTCATAAGGTCTCTTCACAGCAATAAAAACCTTAACTAAGACACCAGTGTTTGTAATCTGTACTGAAATCCACATTGTACAGGAGGCAGTAGACCTAAACCTTTGAGTCATAGTAGAAACTTGGGGACCCAAAATGATTTTGGTTTAAAAAAATTAATACTCTTTCCAGGGCCTTGGATATATAGATTGGACAGCAATGTTTTTAAGCACAGTTAAGAAGAACTTTTGAGTCTATTTTTAGAAGACAAGCAAAGGAAATTTAAAATCCTGAGCTTTTGACTATGATAATAGTAGTTAATGTTTACCACAGCTAGATTAATAGTTTATCAGAGATCCGTTGATTAAAACTTTGAACATTTGAAGTCTTAGTATAACAATAACCTAGTGAGTAAAATAATCTGAAGCATTTTTCATTTTTATATATACCTTAAATCACTTTCTTAGTCCTTTACAACTTGTA
This sequence comes from Onychomys torridus, assembly GCF_903995425.1. Lineage (NCBI taxonomy): Eukaryota > Metazoa > Chordata > Mammalia > Rodentia > Cricetidae > Onychomys > Onychomys torridus. Next base: position 18,012,338 of record NC_050456.1, read on the forward strand.
GTTACGTACCTTAAAACATCTTACACCCCCACAACTAAAGCTTTCACATGTTCAGATCCATACAACTTGAATTTACATATATTAAACACTTTATTGTAACCTTGTAACTTAATAAACTTTAAACTTTTTCTTTCCATCTAGAGATACAGGTAAACATACTAAAAAACAACTCCAATACATAAACAACTCCAATACATAAACATACTAAAAAACAAACTCCAATACACAATACCCTCAAAGAAAATATAGGTACAAGTAACTTTGAACAGATTGAGCAGGTTGTACTCATGTACTTAGGGAGATAGTATACATATATATTCATGTACATGCACAGACACACACACACACACACACACACACACACACATACACACATACACACATCAACAGTTTATGTAAAGAAGGCCATGAATTTGAAAAAGCAATGAGGTTTTTACATTGGAGGGAGAATGGATAAATGATGTAATTATATTACAATCTCAAGAAATAAAAGAAATAACTTTTTAAAGATTTATATACTTAAATATAATTTTAGGGAATGAAATTAATTGACCTTTTTTTAATAATATGATTACAGAACTTAGATAAAAGGTTACAGAAGAAAACTATGAAGGAGAAGAAATCATTCCCTGAATACAAGAAACATTGATATTTCTTGTTTTAGTGTATACAGAAAGACAAGTATCCTACTGGTGCCCGATTCCAACACTTTGACATTGAGATCAACTCAGTTCTGTCTGAAGTTTAAATATGTCATAAAGAGATTCAGAGGACATGACAGTGTCTCTCTGAAGTCACCTGCTCTCTCTTTACATTATAGCAGTATGATGATATTTTATTTGTGCTGAAATGTGATTTTATTTGTATGTTAATAAATAAAGTTTGCCTGGAGATCAGAGGTCACAGTGAGCCATAAGCAGAGCCAGGTGGTGGTGGCACATGCCCTTAATCCAATCACATGGCAGGCAGAGTCTCTGTGTGATCAAGGACACAGCCAAGTATGGTGACAAGAACCTGAACCTTTAATCCCAGTACCAACCATAGAGACCTGGAGGTCCATATAGACAGGCAGTGATGAGGAAGTGATGTGATTGTGTTTAGAGCCAATGAGAAGGCAGAACAGAAAGGCAATAAAAAGACAAGACAGACAGGAAGAAACTCTCTCTTTGGGGATGCTACTTCTGGTGGTAAGCTAAAGTTAGTCGTGGCTATTGCTCTGATCTCTTTTGCTATTTCCTCTGTATTTAGCTCTGTGTTTCTTATTTACTAAGACTGTTTAGAATTTCACCTATTGTAAAACAAAGTTGACTAGACTGCTACACAACTCCAGGGAGACTACCTAGAAAACAGGACCCTAGGAAGGACCCAGGGATCACCCAATGACAGAGAAATGGATGAGATCTACATGAACAACCTGGACGACAGTGGGAGTAACGAAGGGCAAGATTTGAGGGAAAGAAAGCTTAGGGGAACAGGAGATCCCAGCTGGATCAAGAACAGAAAGGGAGACTGAGGAATAACAGACCATGATAAATGAAGACCACATGAGAACAGAAATAGGCAGAGTGCTGGAGAGGTCCCCAGAAATCCACAATGATACATCCTCTGTAGACTTCTGGCAATGGTCGAGAGAAAGCCTGATCTGACCTAGTCTGGTGATCAGATGGCCAAACACCCTAACAGTCGTGCTGGAACTCTCATCCAATAACTGATGGAAGTGGATGCAGAGATCCTCAGCCAGGCCCTAGGTGGAGCTCCAGGTGTCCAACTGTCGAGAAAGAGGAGGGAATGAAAGAGCGTGAATTGTTGAATCCAAGATTGCAAAAAGCACAGGGACAAATAGCCAAACTAATGGAAACACGTGGAGCCCCAGCTGGATCAGGCCCTCTGGATAAGTGAGATAATTGAATAACTTGAACTGTTTGGGAGGTTCCCAGGGTGTGGGACTGGGACCTGTCATTAGTGCATGAGCTGGCTGTTTGGAACCTGGGCCTTACACAAGGACACTTTGCTCAGCCTGGAAGGAGGGGACTGGACCTGCCTGTACTGAATCCACCAGGTTTAAATGAATCCCCAGGGGAGTCTTTGCCCTGGAGGAGATGGGAATGGAGGGGAGGGGAGGAGGGGAAGGTGGGAGTAGGGGCGGGAGAGGGGAGGACAGGGGAACCCATGGCTGATGTGTAAAATTAAAACACAAATATAATAATAATTTTTTAAAAAAAGAATTTCATCTACATAGTGGCTTCACACCTTTTATCCAAAAGCTTCTCCTGTTTTGATACAAGTAGTGATTAGGGAGCCCCACAATACAGTTCCAACTTGAGTTGTCATGGAACCAGTGTGTCCTGGTGAAAAAAAAAAAAAAAGATCCAGGGAAAAAGATTGTGGCAACTTGTTGACCTAAATACTTTATTCATAAGAACTGTAGTATATATGTTCTCTCCACATTTATGTCTACCTCTCAGTTGAGGTCCTAGAGCTACTGAAATGCAGGTAAGTACATTTTTTTTCTTATTTTAACTTTTGTTCATTTATTGTCAAAAATTATGTTCTCAATAGCACACTCATGTATCAACTGAAATGGTGTTCCCTTAATAGAAAATATTTCAGTACTTTTTATGTTTACCTGAATTGTTACATATACAAAAGCCAAATTCATTTTTAAAAAGTCTGCTGATAAAAGTAAAGAGATAATGTAACATTTTATAATAAATTAAATAATAGCTAAAGCTCTCTAAGCATTCTAGTCTTCGATTATTTCCAACTGTAACTTGTTTTTCATTCTCCTTACAGTCAAAATCTTTTAAATGCCAGAAATGTTTCATTTGTTAGTAGGTATTTTTTAATTTTTATGAAATTAAATTTAATTTTTATATTAACATATTATAAGTCTATTACTGTGTTTTAACCAATACTTTGAGAATTTCCTATATGCATACTATATTCACATTATTTTCATGACTGTCCTGGATCTAACTCTGCCTGTCTCCCACTGAAGCTCATCGCCTCTTATTTAATTATTATTGTTTTACACACATACACACACACACACACACACACACACACACACACACACCATTGTCCCAGTGGATCAGGCTGTCAGGGCAGGTTTGTTGAGTTGCTGTCCCTGTCCCACCACTGGTAGCCAGGCCTGGTTATAAAAGATAGACTCCATATCCTCCAACACTAGGAATCTTTGCTAGGGTCAATTTTATAAGGTTTAGGAAGTTTCCAGCATACTGTGTTTTCATATTGTCCCCTAAATGCCCACCTATTTCACTCATCTCTGCCCATACTCTCCCCTTCCGTTCTTCCCTCCCACACTGGATCTCTCCTGTTCACATCCCCAACTGTCGCCAGGCCCCACAAATCTGTTCTATTTTCCCTTCCCAGTGAGATCCATTGAGCAGAGAATTGTTCAGTTTCCATGAATTTGTAGGCTTTTTGTCATTACTGTTGCTGCTCAAATCCAACTTTAATCCATGGAGGTCTGATAGCATACAAAGGGTTATTCCAATTTTCCTGCATCTGTTGAGAATGGCTTTGTGATAAGTATGTGGCCAATTTTGGAGAAACTTCTGCAAGATGCTGAAAAAAAATTATATTCTATTGTGCGTGGGCAAGATGTTCTGCAAATATCTCTTAGGTCCATTTAGCTTATAACTGCTCTTAGCTCCAGTATTTCTTTGTTTAGTTTTTGTCTGGATGGCCTGTCCATTGCTGAGAGTGCACTATTGACGATTCATGCTATTAATATGTGGGAGTCAATGTGTGGTTTAAGCTTCACTACTGTTTTGTTTACAAATATAGGTGCCCTTGCATTGGGATCACACATGTTGAGAACTGAAATGTCATCTTGGTGGATTTTACCTTTGTATGGAATATCCTTCCTCATCTCTTTTATTTAACTGTTTTGAAGTCTGTTTTGTTAGACATTAGAATGGCTATACCAGTTTGCTTCTTAGGTTCATTTGCTTGGAAAAATCTTTTTCCTACCCTTTACTTTGAGGTAATATTTATCTTTGATGTTGAGGTGTGTTTCTTCTATGCAACAGAAGAATGGATCTTGTTTTTTAATCTATTCTGTTAGTCTGTGTCTTTTGTTATGGAAGTGAATCCATTAATATTGATTGATATCAATGACAAATGATTCATGGTAGTTGTAGTGGTGGTGTTGCACCCATGTCATGAAACCCCTAGAGACCACCAAGTACCCAGTTTTTGATGCAAGCACACAAGGGTCTTAATTGTCAGGTTCAAACCTAGACTGTCTCCCTGTGTTCCCACACAGCAGAAGGAGGGAATGCAGTGCCCTCAAGCTCAAGGGTAGGAGAATTTTTTAAAGGAAAAAAACACAAGTTAGGAGTTACCTGTCTTGGTGTTTCAGGATTAGGTAAAAGGATATAGGGCAAGGTGATTTTTTTTTAAAGTGCTGGTTAAACTTTCAGCACAAAACCACCACTTGCTGACAGAATATCTAGATATCTTCAAGGACCATAAGCTGGTGACAAGATGTTTGCAGGAACATCTGGACCTCATTAAATTTTACTGCCTTGTTTCTTAATTGGCTAGTTCTAGGGTATCTGTTTGAATTTTGCTGTCACAGAACATTCTGGAGGTTCTTCCTGCTTATCAGATGGTCTAAGATGGTGGTCCTCCCCTGAGATGAAGTCTGTAAAGTTAAAAGTAGGCTTTCATGGTGGCTCTAGCGGTGGTGGTGTTGATGGTAGTAGTGGTATGTGTGCTTCTCTTCTTTTGTTTTTGCTGGTGTCAGACTATTTTTCCATGTTTTTATGGGTGTAGTTAACATCCTTATGTTGGAGTTTTCTTTCTAGTATCACATGTAGAGCTGGATTTGTAGATAGCTATTGTTTAAATTTGACTTTTTAAAGAAATATATTATTTTCTCAATCTATGGTGACTGAAAGTTTTGCTGGGTATAGTAGTTTGGGCTGGCACCTATAGTCTCATAGAGTCTGTCCAAGTCCTTCTGGCTTTTAGAATCTCCATTGAGAAGTCAGGTATAATTCTAGTAGGTCTGTCTTTATATGTTACTTGGCCTTTTTTCTTTTGCAGCTTTTAATATTGTTTCTTTGTTCTGTATGTTTAGTATTTTGATTATTATGTGGTGAGTGGACTTTCTTTTCTGGTCCAGTCTATTTGGTGTTCTGTTGTAGAATGAAGATAGCCAATAGGCCCAACTGGGTCCCAGCCACTCATGCTCAATTGAGCATGTGCTATAGTAATTTCACCCTTAGGACAACTTGGAGTCTGCCATGATGGCTAGAGATTGTTGATGTGGAAGTGTATAGTCAATGGAGTCAGTGGAAAAAGGACAACACATCTCTAGAGGCCTAGAGGACCAATGGGGTGTTGGGAGGGGGATATAAAGTCAAGTTGATTTCCATAATAAATGAGTCTGCAGCATGCTCTGCTACTCACCTAACTCCTGGAGTCTGTGTCCTTGACTATGAGTCTTCTCACCCACTCCCCAAGGGGTGTCTGCGCAGGGTTGCCCACAAGATCTGGTGTTCAAAGTGGGGTTCCCATGCTGACATGGGCTTTGGCCTCACTTGGGTTTGGATCTCTCCATCAGCATTTTCTTGGATATCCCTTCATTTTCACAGCATGATCTGGCACCCCCTGTTTGGTGTTTGCTCAGTGAGTTGACCCCTTATTATTTGATGTAGTTAGAAGTTTTTCAGTGTCCTGGCTTGTTGGCAGTTGGGACAAATCTCTCCCACTCACATCCCCCAAGTAAACACACAGAGGCTTATATTAATTATAACTGTATGCCCACAGCTCAAGCTTTTTACTAGCTACCTCTTATATCTTAAATTAGGCCATAACTATTAATCTATGTATCGCCACATGTTCCTTGCCTCTCATTACATGTTGTTTCTTGGGCAGCTTGCTGGCATCTCCCTCTGCCTTCTCCCTGTCTCTCCCTTTGAATTTCCCACCTGCCTCTAAGCTGCCTTTCCATAGACCAAACAGCTTTATTTATCAACCAATATGAGCAACACATGTTCTCAGCATACACAAATATATTCCCTGTGAGTTGGCTCTGTATTTGATGTCTTCAGTCCTCTTAGAGGTGAGTAGGAGGACTTCTTCTCTCCCCTTTTTCCTTCTCCTGTCTGTCCATCAATTAGTGAGGTACATATTTTGCTTCTGATTAGCCCAGGGTCTCCACATAAGGGTTGGCTCCTCAGGAGGTTGAACCCAGGAGTGTCATCTAAATGCCTCTTCTTGACTGGAGATACCATATGGGCACACAGCCATGGCCTAATAAGCCACAGAAGTCCCCCACTAAGCCCTAGACATCTAAGTCTGACACACTTCCTGTCTTTGTCCATGCACTGCCTGTCACTGGTTGTGTCCCTGTTTCATCCAGACCCCATCTTTGCTAGATAAAGCCACTCTGCTCTTCCTATCCCTGACAGGATGGGCAATTTGCCTGCTCATTGTGTGGACTCTCAAGTGAGGGTGTTAAAATCCCTCCTCATAACTAGGGACTTCAAAGTTAACACCACTGATCTGAAGGATTTCTGGAATGAGGCTGATATTCTAGCTCCCTGGATCTCTATGGAGAACATGTGGGAGCCAGATCTTTCTTTCCTTGCCAAGAAGTGTGAGGTCGGCTTGGGGATAAGCCCTCCCCCATTTCCTTTGTTCCTATTCTGCTTGCCATTATTGCCAATCTTGAGTCCTCCTCTCTAGAGAAAGTAGTTGCCACCCATAACAAACATTGTCAAGAGAAGGCTAATGTAAACTTTTCCTATCACTTCAGCTTTTTCTTTGGCAGAGGCCCCACCCTCTTCAAATGAGGAAGAGGCAGAGCATCCTTTCTAGCCTGATGCCTCCCAAGCCACCAAGCACAACACAGCCCATATACCCTCCTGACCACCTCTTCCTGCCTCTACCTCCCCTCCTCCATATCCTTATCGAGAATTTTACTCACCAGCTTTCCCTTCTGTGCCACCTATGGCACTGCCCCTTCCTGCTGCCCCACCAGTCTGTTCTGCCACTTCTGCACCTGCTCTCCTACTGATGCACAGGTGCCTGGCCACAGGCTACCCATTACCTGGGTCCAAACATGGCCAACAAACCATGAGTGCCCACTCCTTTTGCCAATCTCTCCCTTATTTGCAAGGCTGTCAATGAGTCTGGCCCGATTTCTCCTTACTTTGAACGAGTCCTACACCAATGGGCTATCCAATTACAAACCTATATGACTGGTGCCTCCTGCTCAAGGCTATTCTAAAGAACTCAGCCTTCCTTAACAGGCACTTTGCCTATGATGACAAGGCAGAAGCTCAGGCTTGCCTCAATTTACAGCTATGGGCTTGGCATCTCTCTTGACATGCTCACTGGGCATGGTTAAAATATTGACCCCATTACCCAGATAAGATTGTCCTGCCAGGGTGCTGCCTCCTTCCTACACTGGTCCATACCCCCAGTTATAGAGGCCACTCTCCACCAGAAGGCCATGCATAAAATATCCCCAGACCCCATTCCTCTTTCATAGCTCGGACCATGATGTATGAGTAGAGCAGTGGTCCATTATTGAATCTAAGTTAACAACACTCAAACAACTGGTACAAGAACAAATAGATTTAGGGTACTTAGAACCATCCACCAACAGGAAAAAAACTCCCATCTTCATTGCTCTAAAGAAGTTGAGTCATTATAGACTTCTCCAAGATGTGCATGCTATTAATGACCAAATGGAAGAGATGGGTTCTACCCAACATGGCCCGCCACACACTGGTGCCATCCCCCCATCACACCACATAGATATTAAGTACTGTTTCTTCCAAATATCCCCTGCACCCCCAGATAGATGCCACTTGCCTTTATGATTTGGGAACCCAACATGCATAAGCCTCCCCACAGATACCAGTGGATTGTGCTGCCTCAGAGCATGAAAAATAGCCCCATTATCTACTAGTTACATGTTTCAAAGGTGCTTCAAAACATTCTGGGGGATATCCTCCTTGTCCATTATATGGAAAGCATTCTCATTGCCCACCCCAATGCTCACTACCTAAAAAGGACATCTGATGCCCTTCTGTGTGACCTAGCATCCTTAGACATACAGATTGCCTCAGAAAAGATCCAGTTTGTTCCTCCCTATGCAATTGTGGGCTTCTCTATTGTTGAACAAATATGCCCACTTTTATTCAGATTAGTCTGCCAAACCCAACATATGCTAGCTGAGTTCCAACAACTATGTGGCACAGTCAATTGGCTCAAAATGTTCCTCCCAATCCCAGATCAAGAGATGTGCCATACTTTTTCTCTGTCCTATATGCCCCTCCACAAAAATTCAGTTAACACTTTCAAAGCTATGACTCTTCTTAATAAAATTGTTTCTCTACTATCTACTTCCTCCCTGGGTGTGGTGAGCCACAGGAGTACAGCTGTATATTATAAGCTATACATTGACCAGACCAAGTCAGTCAAGAGGGAAGCCAATCAGCAAGGACTATTGGTGTTATGCAGCTTAATATTAGTTGTGCCTTGTTACAAATGCCTTATGCTCATAATTCTCCTAAAATGTGTATGTGTGTGTGAATCTCTGCTTCAAGGTACCTGGATAGTCGCATAGACAGAACCTTCGGCCTCTGAACTCCAGGCCCCTCATTAGCATTTGTTTTGGGTACCCACCTTTTGCAAATACCCTCCCTGAGCTACTTCTTAAGATAGAGTGGACCCCAAACAAAGCCTTGAAAGATAAGCAAGGAACAGATAGCTACCAGGCCATCTGTTAGTTGCCTAACCTCTCCTCCCCTGAGCTAAGGTAAAATGTCCTTTCTTAGACAACTTGTCTCATAGGCCAAGTGCCTGCCCACTAGATGGACAAGCTTTCTTTTTTGTGCAAATCAAGGCCTCCCCCTTCTCTCAGTGGCGCCCCAGAGAACTACTTAGATCAAAAGGGTTTTCCTTGCACCAGGCTTTCATGCTGTGATACCGATTGACTAGCTATCAGTGCTTCTCCCCTGCCCTGTCAGGAAACTGGTAGCAGAGGAAAAAAGTGACAGTTTTAACTTTTAGTGACCTACAGAGTTTTCCTACACTATCACCTGTAAGTTTATAGTTGGACACATTTATGATAGACTTGTAATGTCTTCACCTAACCACAGTGAAGATATATTTCTAGTGCATAAATTCCTCGTCTGATTTATTCTAACTGCTAACTGACTCCACTCTTATCTCTTCCTTTTTGGTTTGCAAAAAAAAAAAAAAAAAAATGGCCAGGAAGCCTCTAGTGGGGACCCTACAATCTTGTGTTGTATAGAAAACATGAGGTGTTGCTGCTTGTGATAGAATATAGACAAGCCCTGAGAGAAGGAGGTTGGAATTAAGGGAACCAAAGAAATTAAGAGATTGGAGAGAGTTGAACAGGCAGACAAATAAATGAATTGAACCAAAGAGCTTCATGCATCTGGATTCATTCCCATGCTGATAGTGTCTCCTAGGCCCCTGGAACTGTATAATATTAAGGCTGAGTCCTTAAATATTATACAAAACTTTGGAATGTGTCCCTGGTATGTGCCCCAGTACTCTTTATCATTCCAAACTTCCTGGTATCCTTGTGTGAGGCAATGAACTAACTGATACCATGATCATGGCTGCTGATATTGAGTTCTTGGAACAAGTCAGGGTCCTCTGCCAACAATTCCACCTGTCCTCTCAGAGTTTACATATACTCCTTCCTGAACTTCCCATCTCTCAATGCAAGCATATAGTCTGATCCTTGTGTCCTCCTTGCACCTCTGGGTCCCCTAAACAAGAGGGGTGTCAATCCACATGGCCTCTTGCCTAATCAATTTGGCAAATGGATGTCACCTATCACCCCCATTTTGACAACCTCCGCTATGTTCACATGGTGGTAGATACCTGTTTCTACTTTATGTATGCTATTTCACTGTCTGGAGAGAAGGCTGATCATTCAGTTAAGGCCCTCACTCAACTCAGCGATGCTGGTTGTGGGAGGACACTGGACCTCAAAAGTGATAATGGTCCTGCTGGTTCTTCCCAATGGTTTAATGATTTTGTTGCCTCTTGGAGGATACGTCATACATTTGGCATCCCCTAAAATTCATAAAGCATGTCATTGTTGAAAGGACAAATAGAACTATTAAAAACCTCCTGGTCAAAGTCACATCCCCAGAATCTAAATGTGACACACATTTGGCTGTGACTGAGGCCCTATTCCTCCTAAATTTCCTTATGTTTGATGAGACAGGCCTCAGTCCAGTTTATAAATATTGGGCCTCCCTACCCCATGATACCCTCATCCCTCTGGTCCAATGGTGGGATCCCCTTTCCCTCCAAAGGCAAAAGCCTGCCCCAATGCTAACTCAAGGGTGAGGATATGTTTGTGTCTTTCCAGAGGACTTAACAATACCAATATAGAACCCTGTGTGAGACATGCAGCTGTGGGCCACAGAGGAGATGACAAGGAAGACCCTCATTCTCTGCCCCCCTTTGTTGGGTAACATTTACACTATTGCCTCTGCTTGCTCAGGGTGGGTATCTATGAGCTCTAATTCCTCTGCCACTAGTTCTTCTGCCTGTGGTGATAGATTATTCTGTTTTTCTCCAGGAACACGTCTCTCGATTTACTATAACCAGGATTCCAGCCATTTGAAGCCAGTTTCCTCTTCAAAGTTTGGGAAAATTTTGAAAGCCTCTTTGATGCCTCATGGACCATATCCCCTCCCATAATTGGGGGAACTGTCTTATTGCTAATCATTCTTCTTAAGTGTCTCCTACACCACTTGGCAAAGCAATACTCAATCAACAAGTCCACCCTCCAGGTCTTTATGGCTCTTAAACATCCTGAACATGACCCTCCATATGTAGTCATTCAGGCCCGAATCTCCAAAATCTGAGAAGCCATTGACATGTTTTCTGAGGATGTCATCTTTCAAGGGCTTGTAGTCAATGATGGGCAAGGACCTATGAGACAGGCAGACCTACAACAGGCATGGTCCATCATGCTGGATGCTCTCTGACGTGGGGTCAACAAGGCCAGAGCTTGAAACTCCGACTCTAATAGGCTGCCTATAAAATGAATAAAAAGGGTGGATGTGTAGGAGGAAGATGGCCAATAAGTGTAACTGGGCTATAGCCATGCAAGCTTGATTCAGGATGCATTATAGTATCTTCACCTTTTAGTCAACTTGGAGTCTGCCATGGTGGCTAGAGATTGTTGATGTGGAAGTGTATGGTCAATGGAGTCAGTGGAAAAAGGACAACACATCTCTAGAGGCCTAGAGGACCAATGGGGTATTGGGAGGGGGATATAAAGTCAAGCCTGATTTCTGCAATAAATGAGTCTGCAGCATGCTTTGCTACTCACTTAACTCCCAGAGCCTGTGTCATTGACTCTGAGCCTTCTCACCCACTCCCCAAGTGGTGTCCTTTCAGGGTTGCCCACCACATCTGTAAGCTTCTTGTACTTTTATTGACATCTTCTTTAGGTTAGGAAACATTTTTTCTATGATTTTGTTAAAATATTTTCTGGGCCTTTGACCTGATATTCCTCTTCTCCCTCTATCCCTAGTATTCTCAGGTTTGGTCTTTTTATAATGTTGCAGATTTCTTAGATTTTTTTTTTTTTGGTCAGGAATTTTTTTAGATTTTGCATTATCTTTGACCTGTGTATCTGTTTCTTCAATAGTATCCTCAATGCCTGAGATTCTGTCTTCCGTCTCTTATATTATTTTGGTAATGTTTGTGCCTGTAATTCCTGTTCACTTATCTAGACTTTCCATTTCCAGAATCCCTTGGTTTCTGTTTTCTCTATTGCTTCTGTTTCCCTTTTCATGTCTTGAACATATTATTCTTTTCCTGTAACTGTTTGTTTGTCTTTACTTAGCGCTCTTGACTTTCTTTAAGGGATTTACTCATTTCCTCCTAATTTTTGTTTGCCTTTTCCTCAAGTTATTTAAAGGACTTATTTGCCCCTTCTTTAAGGACCTTTATCAACTTCATAAAGTTGGTTTTAAGGTCTATGTGCTTCAGATGTTTTAGAATAGTCACTGCTTGTTTTTGTAGTATAGGTGGGCTTTTGTGGTGACATGTTGTCCTGGAAGTTGTTGATTGTATTGTTATGCTGGCATCTAGGTATCTGGGTTTGTGATAATGATATGCCTAGGTGCCCATTTCAAGGTTTGTCTCAGTTGGATGAGTATTTATCTCCTTGGTTTCTTTTTGTTCTCTGGTCTTCTAGTTTGTGTGGCCTGTTCTTCTGGGAGGTTGAGTGGAGGGTTATTTCCTGTACAGAACATATAGAGTAGGAAGGGTCCACAGAAATGAGGCCTGTGTGGACAGTGGTTGGAAAAAGAGTGTGTATTGGAGAAAGTAGAAATAGTGGAAGGGGTGTCAATGGACAGTATGCCTACATGTTCTTCTGGGAGGTGGGGTCTGGGTTGTGTGGTAATGTTTGCTGGAGGGAACCTAGAGAGTGGGGACAATCCATAGGAAGGCAACCTGCCTGGCTTTCTGGCACATGTGGCTTTGTTTGGGACAAACTACTTATTTTTTAAAGTCTATCATTTCTACCATAGAGCTCATTTTAGCTTTGTTGAAAATTAGTTGTTTATGGTCAGTCTAGAGAGAAAAGACTGACCCTACTTCTCAAAATATAAAATGCCCACACATATGTTCTTATATTTCAATTTCCAAATTATTTTTATCTGTCAACTGCTCATGTTCATTGAACCAATGACAAGCTTGATTGATGCATTCTGAGTAGTCTGTCTGTCGTTCATTGGTTCCATCTATCATTTTCTTCCTTTTTCTTTATTTACAACAACTTTAGATTACTGAATATTTAGTATGATTCTTTAAGTATCCTTTTTGGATAATAGTATATGAACTTTGCTAGGAAATATTTATTCTAGACATTTTGTTATTTGTATAGTTTTGTTAAGTGCCACCCCAGTGGCAGTCTAAAGAATATATTTTACCATTAGAGCATAAACTATAGGATCTCTCTCTCTCTCTCTCTCTCTCTTTCACTATGTGTGTGTGTGTGTGTGTGTGTGTGTGTGTGTGTGCGCATGGATATGTATGTATGAGTCATAGACTGGATCATCCCAAAACATGAAATAAATATTTCTTTCTTTTTATGTTCATTGCTCTGGATAATTTCTGTAGTGATAGAAACAATGTAGTTTTTCACAAATGGTACTTGTACAATGGAATATTTTCTATTTTATTTCTTAAATTATTTGTCTTTATTGAGAAATAATTCACATATCATATAACTGAACTCTTAGAAATGTCCAAAGATTGTGAAATGATGACTGTGTAACCAACATCACATTCTGATATCATTTATTTGTTTTTGTAGCATTAGGCATTGCAGCTCGAGGCTGAAAGCTTGGAGACAATGACTTCACCACTAATTTGGTTTTGTCTCTTTGTTTCTTTTTGCAAACAAGTTAAGTCTTATTGGGGTCCTTTGAATGAAGGATTCAAAGGCAGCTATGCCACATGCATGCTCCCATCTGTGCCTCCCAAAGTGTTTATGCAACCTTGTGAAACAGGCCTCCAAAAGGGGGGACAGGCCAAATCTAGTGAATGTCTTACACAGTTGAACAAAGCTGTTCTGTTCTGATTCAATGTGGCAATGATCAAATCCACCCTGACAGAAACAGCCATCTAACACATTTTTTTTTACTCTGAGTTTTACAAAAAAAAAAAAAAAAAAAAACAAAAAAAAACAGCCCAAAATAAGTGTTATCATAATTCTTATAGTGATAGAGATGGTAGGGACACCTCAATTCATATAAAACTAACTGATTAAATGCTTTCTTTCACTTTTGAGGTTTTTACATTTTCCTTATTTTTCCAAGTATGGTGAAACTAACTTTTGAAATACTACATGATTACAGTACATCAGTAACTGGTTTTTGTTTGTTTCCATGGCTATATTAGTCTCACAATCACAAGTGTGCTTAGTAAGCAGTGTACCTACCACAGAAGAAAATGTCAAGGAGAAACTAGTAAGGATAAACAAAGCATGGAGCTACCAGAAATACAGACAGGCTTGGTTCCCATTCACTACTGTGTTTTCAAGCACCAAGTACTAAATGCATATTTTTGTTCAGTCAGAAAGAAGCAAGTATGTTTAGTGTCCCAGCTTTAGTTCCTTCTATAGAAACCTCATGTTTATAAGGTACAAGATGCTTGAAGAACACCAAACAGATTGGACTCAAAAAGGAAGTTCACTCTCTACATAATAAACAAAACACTAAACACACAGAACAAACGGAAACTATTGAATTTGCAAGACAAAAAGTCCAAGTAACATGTAAAGATAGACCTGTTAGAATGACACACAACTAATCAATAGAGACTCTAAAAGCCAGAAAGCCCTGGACTGCTGTACTCCAGACTCTAAGAGACCACAGATGCCAGCCCAGACTACTATATCCAGCAAAACTTTCAGTCACCATAGATAGAGAAAACAATATATTCCATGAAAAAATCCAATTAAAACAATATCTATCTACAAATCCAGCCCCACAGAAGATACTAGAAGGAAAATTCCAACTCAAAGAGGTTAACTACATGCACAAAAACACAGGCAATAAATAATATGACACCAGGAAAATAAACACACACACACACAAGCTAGAACCAACAACAACTACAATAAAATATACCAGGCTTTTTCTTTTAGGCCATGAACTAGCTCCCTAATCATGACACAGAGACTTAATATTAGTTACAAATAATTGGCCTTATCTTATACTAATTTCTTGATAGCTGTTACAACTTAATCTGTTTCTCTTTATCTACATTTTGCTCTGGGCTTTTTACTTTTCTTTCCTTCTGTATGTCCTACTCTGTCTAGCTGGCTGATGGCTACCTGGCTGTCTAGCCTGGGTATCACCCTTTCTCCCTTGCTTTCTTCTCTCTCTCTCTCTCTCTCTCTCTCTCTCTCTCTCTCTCTCTCTCTCCTCGGCCTGCCAGTCTCACCTATCCCCCTCCTGCCTAGCTTTTGGCTGTTCAGCTTTGCTTTTTATTAGACCAATTAGGTGCCTTAGAGAGGCAAGGTAAAAACAAATGAAACATGTCCTTACATTGTTAAAAAAGTGTAGCACACCTTTACGTAAAATATTCCACAACATAAAAAAAAAAATGTAACACATCTTTACATACTTAAAATAAAAATCCACATCAACACAATTACAATAATTAACAATCATTGTTCACTTACATCTCTCAAAATCAATGGATTCAATTTCTTAATAAAAAGATGCCAACTGACAGAATGGATATGAAGATAACATCCATCTTTCTGCTACATATAAGAAATACAACTCAACATCAAAGATGGACATTACCACAGAGTAAAAGGTTAAAAAAGTTTTCCAAATAAATGACATCAAAAAGCAAGATGGTATGGCCATTTTAATATCCAAGAAAATAATCTTCATACCACAATTAATAAAAAATGATGGGAAAAGACACTTCATATTCATCAAAGGAAAAGTCTACCAAGATGACATTTTAGTCCTCAACATCTATGCCCCAAATACAAAAGCACCAACATTTCAGCATTACTAAAGCTTAAATCACGCATTGACCATCATACACTGATAGTGGGATGTAGTGGGTAGCCATCCCAGCATTGGCCTGGAAGTTCCAACCCCCATTGAGGCTTCAGTAATGATCACGCCCACAAGGCGGGGCAGAGGAGGGAGCGGAAGACCGAGGAGCAGGAGGAGGTGGCTCTTTTGGTTCCGGGACACGGGACTCAGGAAGAGACTGAGCAGAGTTCTCCAGAGAACACCGCCAGATTGCCCTATACCTTTGCCAGACCCTGCAACGTACCCCTTCATTTGTAAGTTACCCCACAAAATAAACCTCCCTTTTAACTACGTGGAGTGGCCTTAATAATTTCACCAATATCTGGCGCTCACGTGGGGCAAATTCCAAAGGCCCAGGCAGCTCCCTCCCTCATACTCCTCCCGGCTGGCGGCTGGCGGGCACCTAAACCCGCCTGCAAAGTTCCATTTAACCAGGGGACGCCTACATGGTCCCATTCCTGAAAAAGGGAACAGCAAGTCCGGTCTCAGTTCCCTAGCTTAGCCCCCAGACCAGCGAAAACCACTGTGAGTGAGGCATTCCCACTCCTCCCTGAGTGCTGGCTCCCCGCCACCTTGGCTCCTGCCTTCAGCTGCTGCCATCCAAGGTCGCTAGGAGGCCTTGCTTTGGAGCTATACCAATGCCTCCTGCTGGCTGAAAAATGCTACTGCACCCCCCAAAACCATGGAAAGCTTCTTTCAAGTAAAAGTACTTGATAATTTTACACCTTAAAACTGACTAACAAATCTTGAGTAATTCTTGTAATATGGCTGACAACATTACCTCACAAGAATTTAATAACCTTTTTGCCTGTATGATGAATGACACTTTCCTGGAAATATACGACCTCCCTAAGACATATCTGGCCTGTACCATTTTGACATTCATTGTAATAATTCACACAGTGTTCAAACACTGGTTTAATAGTAAGAACAAAGATGAGTCATTATTGGGACTGATACAGGCTTTAAAAGTTAGCAATGAAGGCTTACAGAAAAAGATTCTGTCTATGGAATCTGCTAACCAAGATTTAGAAGTTTTAAAAGATAGCAATGAAGGCTTACAGAAAAAGATTCTCTTTCTGGAATCTGCTAACCAGGAATTACAGGTTTTAAAAGATAGCAATGAAGACTTACAGAAAAAGATTCTCTTTCTGGAATCTGCTAACCAGGAATTACAGGTTTTAAAAGATAGCAATGAGGACTTACATAAAAATATTCTCTCTCTGGAATCTGCTAACCAGAATTTACAAAACAAGCTTGTACCCAAAATTGCTTTTATTGATAATAAATATGAGTATTTAATGGATAGAACACTAACTCTCCAGAGTGAAGTTGTAGCTACTCAGACACTATATAAGGAAGAAAAATTATCATTACTTGATAAGATAAGGTCCATGGAATCATGTGTTTCAGAAGAACATAAAAACTTCCATGATTCCATGAAAAATCTGGAATCCCTTACAAGAGAGGAGGTTTACTCCCTGGAACAGACCCTAGGAGCTCGTTTACAAGCCCTGGAGGAAACTCTCAATAAACATGACAAGGGACCTAATAAGCAGAAGGGCAAGACCATACAGGTTGTAACATCTCCAAATGGCTCTCATACAATGGCTTATCCTGTTATCATCCATGAGAAGCCAGCAGATGACACACACCCCAAGCCATATATGACATATACATTACAACCAATTTCAACAAGGGACTTTAAAAATATAAAGGAAGCAGTAGTTACATATGGGATACACTCCACATATGTAAAACAGATGTTAAATTCGTGGTCTACCTCACATAGAATCATTCCAGATGACTGGCATCAGTTAATTTCAGCTGTTCTAGAATATAGCCAGCAGTTACAGTGGAAAAGCTGGTTGAGAGAAGAGGCAAGAAATTTAGAACAACAAGGTAAACTCAGAGGTTTTCAGATCTCCCAAGATCAAATACTTGGTGAGGGATGTTTCGCTGACAGGAATGTACAAGCCATTTATGATGAGCATACAATAATCCCTATGCCGTACAGCAGCTCTAAATGCTTGGGAAAAAATTCCAGAACCTGGAAAAGCAACTGAGGTATACACAAAGATATTTCAGGGACCACATGAACCCTTCACTGATTTTTTACAAAGGCTGAACACAGCTATAACAAAAGCTGTATCAGATAAAGAATTAAGAAAAGTATTAACTGAGTCCTTGGCATTTGACAATGCTAATGCAGAATGCAAAAGAATACTTACACCATTAAAGATCAGATCAGCTCCTTTGGAAGAATGGATTCAGTATACTAATGGTGTTGAATCTTTTAACTACAGTAATGAGGCTTGGATAGGAGAGACAAATCCCAGAGGTGAAAGAAGGCCCCGTGGTACCAAATGTTTTAAATGTGGTACACCAGGTCATATAAGTAAAAACTGTACATGGGGTAATCCTAGAAGTAATACTCCTTCTAGGAATAGCCTAAACAGGAGACCCCAACCACCTCCTGGATTATGTAGAAGATGTGGCAAAGGCCGACATTGGACCAGTGAGTGCAGATCAAAAATAGATATACGAGGCAACCCTTTACTGGTGGGAAACGCCTCAGGGGGCCTCTTGCAGGCCCCCAAATCAAATGTGATAAGAACATTCCCGGCCACTGTGGAAGACATTACTCTCCAGGACAACTGAATAAACCAATGCCTATTGTAAAAACCAATACTGCAATGGATGATAAAACAGCTCTGATAGATGAATCACAGTTTACAAAGAACACAATAAAACAAATATTTTGGCAGACTTCCATAAATGAACAAAGACCAAAGCTTAGAATTCGAATTAATGGCTTGGTTCTGGAGGGCCTGGTAGACACAGGTGCAGATGTGACTATAATTACACCAAAATCATGGCATCCAAATTGGCCTCTTCAAGAGGTAGATGTCCAACTTTTAGGAATTGGCACCCTATCTCAGATAAAACAGAGTTCGAGATGGGTTGAATGCATAGGGCCAGAAGGACAGAGAGGAAGGCTGAAGCCATATGTAGCGAACGTAGCAGTAAATCTATGGGGCCGAGATCTGTTACAACAGTGGAATACCCAGATTAAAATTCCTACACTCTCAGAAAAGGAATACAGGAGAATGCATGTTTCTAGGAATAATATCATAACATGCTATAAAAACCAGTCACCAACCATTCAGGCTGTACACAAACAGAGCACAACTGCTGTTGAACTCTCAGAAGTACCAACTGCCTTACCTTTAAAATGGCTAACTAATAAACCTGTCTGGGTTGGACAGTGGCCTTTGACAAAAGAGAAGCTACAAGCTTTAGAACAGCTGGTTCAAGAGCAGTTAAATGCTCAACACATTGAAGAATCTACCAGCCCTTGGAATTCTCCTGTATTTGTTATTAAAAAAAAGTCTGGTAATTGGAGAATGCTGACAGATCTGAGAGCTATTAATAAAGTAATTCAACCAATGGGCCCCCTACAGACTGGGATGCCCTTGCCCTCTCTGCTACCCAAAGAATGGCCTATAATAGTTATTGACTTAAAAGACTGTTTCTTTACCATACCATTTAAAGAAAATGATAGAGAAAAATTTGCCTTCACAGTTCCTAATTATAACAATTCTCAGCCAGTCAAGAGATATCAATGGAAGGTCCTCCCACAAGGAATGTTAAACAGCCCTACCTTATGCTAATACTTTGTGCAAAAACCATTGGAGATAATTCGTATAAAGTTTCCACAATCCGTAATTTATCACTATATGGATGATATCCTATTAGCTGATCCAAAGTTAAACACATTAGAAAGCATGTTTGTGAGAGGTAAAAAAAGTTTTGCCTCGCTGGGGACTGCAATTTGCTCCTGAAAAAATACAAAGAGGAGATTCTATTAATTACTTAGGATATAAGATAAAGTTACAAAAAATTAGACCCCAAAAGGTACAACTGAGGAGAGATCGATTAAAGACTCTTAATGATTTTCAAAAGTTGTTAGGAAGCATTTCCAACTTATTGGGTATCATGGGAATACCCAAAGATGGACTACAAAATTTGGCTAATACTCTAGAAGGGGACAAAGAATTAAATAGTCCTAGAGAATTATCAGCCGAAGCTGAGAAGGAATTGGCTGTAATAGAAAAGACAATTCGAGAAGCACATGTGGATCGTGTGGATCCAGAACTTAAATGTATTCTTGTCATATTCCCTTCCAGACATTCCCCCACAGGTATTCTGATGCAGAGGGAAGATATTATATTGGAATGGATATTCCTACCACGTAAACCAAATAAGAAATTAAAGACTTATATAGAAAAGATCTCTGATTTGCTTCAAAAAGGTAAATTAAGACTTCGTCAGTTGACAGGAATGGACCCAGCAGAAATTGTAGTACCTTTAACTAATAAGGAAATTTCATCACTATGGAAAGATAATGAATACTGGCAGAGAGCCTGCAGTAACTTTTGGGGAGAGATTAACAACCATTATCCCAAAAGCAAGAGGATAGAATTCATAAAGAAGACTGAATGGGTCCTTCCTCACATTGTACGACATAAGCCAATTTCTGGAGTCCTCACATTCTATACTGATGCAAATAAATCAGGGAAAGCAGGATACAAATCAGGAGACTTAAGTAAAGTGGTACAAAGTCCATACAGCTCTGTACAAAAGGCAGAACTGTATGCCGTTCTTATGGTACTGATGGACTTCACAGAACCCCTCAATATAGTCACTGACTCTCAATATGCAGAGAGAGTTGTTTTACACATTGAAACTGCTGAATTTATTCCTGATAATACAGAATTAACTTCATTATTCATACAACTGCAGGAAATCATCAGAAAAAGGGAACATCCTATATATATAACACATATCAGATCCCATACAGGTCTGCCAGGACCTCTAGCACAAGGTAATGATGAGATTGATCAGTTACTAATAGGTAATGTGCTAGAAGCCTCAGAATTTCATAAGAAACACCATGTAAATAGCAAAGGTTTGAAGAAGGATTTCTCCATTACTTGGCAACAAGCTAAGGATATTGTGAAAAAATGTCCTACTTGTTCATTCTATAACCAAACTCCATTACCTGCAGGGAGCAATCCAAAAGGTATACAAAGAAATAAAATTTGGCAGATGGATGTGTTTCATTTTGCAGAATTTGGAAGATTAAAGTATGTACACCATACCATTGACACCTATTCAGGATTTCAGTGGGCAACTCCTATGAGTTCTGAAAAGGCTGATTCTGTGATTACACACCTATTAGAAGTTATGGCCATCATGGGAATACCTGTACAAATCAAGACAGATAATGCCCCAGCATATGTCTCCAATAAAATGAGACAGTTCTTTGCTTATTACAATATAAAGCATGTTACAGGTATACCACACAATCCCACAGGCCAAGCAGTCATAGAAAGATCCAATCGAACTTTAAAGGATATGCTAAATAAACAGCAACAGGTAACAATGACTCCTAGAAATAGAGTGCATAGTGCTTTATTAACCTTGAATTTTCTCAATGCTGATGAGAAAGGAACAACAGCTGCGGAGAGACATTGGACGACAAACAAAACTCCTGAGCTAAACCAACCGGTTTATTTCAAAGATGTGTTGACCTCAGAATGGAAACCTGGATATGTCCTATGTTGGGGAAGGGGTTTTGCTTTTGTTTCCACAAGAGAAGAAAAGCTATGGATACCAACAAAATTAATAAAAATTCGATTCGAACAGGAGAAACCCCTTGATGAGGAGAAATAAAAGATCATCCACCAATGTGACATCTCCTCAGGTTGTAAGAAAAATTTAACAATCAAAGGTTGGGGTAGGTTTCTGTTTTTGTCTTTCCAGGATAATGGAAATACCCATCTTCCAGAAATCATAAGGCCTTGGATATCCGGATGTTTACAGCAGAAAGAAAGAATCTATTGGTACCAATCTACACAGACAATCTCTGAAGTCTCCAGAAGGAAGATGGGGCCCCAACAACAACAACAACTCTACTCAATCCAGAATGATACCATGGTAATCATCATCATACTACACTTCTTGCCAGAATTTCAGACAATCTTACCCATTACTCTAAGAGTTGCTGCAGAATCTACAGTTAGTCTAACTGAGATTTAACTATCTGAGCTTTTTCACAATACCCAACAGAGATACCATCGCCCCCTAAACGGCAGGAAGCAATTTTAAGAAAACGATGCCCCTTATCCCTTAGGTTTCATATTTCTCAGGGTTATGGATAATGGTTCTAGGGTTGGGGGTAGAAGAAATGGTCAAACTCAGTACTCTCCTTAAGGAAAGAAAATATGTCTCAAAAAAAAAAAGGGAAAAGAAAAAATGGAATGGATATGTATAAGATATTATGGTAGACTATCACATACATTAGTAAACAAATTTAGCAATATAGCAGCCTTTGCACTGTTATGAATTCTTATATGTTGATACAAATATAAACTTTTTATATTCCTATTTAAGATAATTTGTATATTGATACAAATACAGAACTATGTTTGTTATATTGTACACATATTTTTACTCTTATTTGAAATATTTGTATATTGATACAAATGTGAATTTATGTCTGTCATACTGTATGTATGTTCTATTTCTGTTTAAGATATTCTGTATACTGATATATATTTAGGATTATTATCATATTGCATATTGCACTATACATTCCTACCTCTGTTAAAGATATTTTGTGTATTGTCACAATTTGAAGTCATTGTCCTTTTACTGTACAATTACTTACAGACTGTTTGCCTTATTTATAGGAAGCCTTACTCCTTAGGTTGTTTAGGTAGATGAGACTTACAGAGTTATTGTCACCTATGCTTGTCACCTCTATAATTATGTTAGTTAGGTTATCCAGATTTATAAATACATAGGTCAGATGGACAGTTAATCTTCAAACCACTTCATGGACCTAGAGAATATGGCATTTAAATAATTTAGAATTCTGTTGACGTGAGACACAATTGCTCCTGGCAGCACCAATTTGATCCCGAGAGAATGTTGGGCTTCTAAGACATTTCCATTTGGAAGTTTGTCTTCTTGGCACAAAATGGCCTACTGGGCAAAGAACTGCCCTTGCCTCAACTGCTGACAGTACAAATGCTGTCCTTTCTGGACAAGTGGGACACAAGGAAAGCGACCACTGTACTTTGCCAAGACAGGGTAAGATGGTCTTTCAGAATTCCTGCTTCTGAAATGGTCTGTCAGATACTCTAGGCCTGTAGCCAATTTGAATGCACCAACGATACTGAGAAAAGTTAGGTGACTGTCCAGGCTGCTAGCTGTCTCTGTCTACTCTTGCAAGACTCCCGAAAGTTGCTTGCGTCCTTCTCCCATTTCTCAGGTATTATTATATTCCTTCTCAGGTCTTTGATGAGGTTGGAGATTAGCAGTTATAGTTACAACTTAGTATATATACATATATAATATCTTAGATAGAATATATTATGTATTAGACTCAGGTTCTTTAGGATAGGATACCTTTTGGAATGATCTTTGTAACATGCCACCTACCCATGCTCTAGACTTCCCTGGATTTTACTATGTGTTTTTTGCTTGATATTGTTTGCACTTATTGTAATTCCAACTTATCTAAGTCATTATCCCTCATTACTCCTGGACAATATTTGATAACCATCTCTTTGTGTAGAGTCTTGTATTAGGTTAGAACTTTCTCATTTAGACAAAAGGGGGAGATGTAGTGGGTAGCCATCCCAGCATTGGCCTGTAAGTTCCAACCCCCATTGAGGCTTCAGTAATGATCACGCCCACAAGGCGGGGCAGAGGAGGGAGCGGAAGACCGAGGAGCAGGAGGAGGTGGCTCTCTTGGTTCCGGGACACGGGACTCAGGAAGAGACCGAGCAGAGTTCCCCAGAGAACACCGCCAGATTGCCCTATACCTTTGCCAGACCCTGCAACCTACCCCTTCATTTGTAAGTTACCCCACAAAATAAACCTCCCTTTTAACTACGTGGAGTGGCCTTAATAATTTCACCAATAGTGGGAGACTTCAATACTCCAATCTCACTAATGGTCCAGTCACATAGACATAAACTAAACAGAGAAATAATAATGTTAGCAGCCAGGATTTCGAACATTCTCAAAAATTGACCACATACTCAACCACAAAGAAATTTTCAACAGATAGAAGAAAATTGAAATAACCTCTGAATGCTAGCAGGCCACCACAGATTCAACAATGACAGAAATAAGAGAAAGCCAACAATCTCATTAAAACTGAATGTATCTATATTGAATGACTTCTGGGTCAAGGCACAAATAAAAAACAAAATTAAACCTCCTAGAATTCAATGAAGATGAATGTACAACATACCCAAACTTGTGGGATATAAAGAAAGATTTGCTAAGAGCAAATTCCATAGTACCAACTGCCTACATAAACAATTTGAAGAGATCTCATACTAACAACTTAACAGCATACCTGAAAACTCTAAGAAAAAAGAAAAAAAAGAGGCAAGCCTGGTGGTGGTGGCACATGCCTTTAATCCCAGCATTTGGGAGGCAGAGGCAAGCAGATCTTTATGAGTTTGAGGCCAGCCTGGTCTACAGAGTGAGTTCCAGGACAGGATCCAAAGCTACACAGAGAAACCCTGTCTCAAAAAAAAAAAAAAAAAAAATCAATCACAAAAAAGAGGCAAATACTGAGTAATACTGCATTGTATAAATGTATCACATTTTCCTTATCCATTCTTCAATTGAGGGACATCTAGGTTGTTTACAGGTTCTGGCTACTACATTTGATCTTAGCCAAAGGCCAAGAAGTGATGGTTCTGGCTATTAAAAACAAAGCTGCTATGAACATCTTTGAGCAAGTGTCCTTGTGCATCATTTTGGTATGTGCCCAAGAGTAGTATAGCTGAGTATTCAGGTAAATTGAGTCACAATTTTCTGAAAAATTACCATATTGATTTCCAAATTAGCTGTAAAAATTTGAACTCCCACCAACAATAGAAGAGTGTACCCTTTGCTCTATATCTTCTCCAGTATGAGCTGTCACTAGTGTTTTTGATCTTAGTCATTATGATTATGGCAGATGTAAGTTGGAATCTACCAGTTTTAATTTGCATTTCCATTTTGGCTAAGGGTGTTGAACATTTCTTTAAGTACTTCTCAGTCATTTGAGATTCTTCTGTTGAGAATTCTCCATTTAAGTCTGTACCACATTTTTTAATTGAATTGTTGACAGTTCTTCTTTGTCTTGGTAATGGTGCACAGTCACTTTCTTTCATGCCCTGCTTGTCCAATTAGGACAGCATACTATCAATAGTTGAGGCAAAGGTAATGACTTACTAATTTGGCTACCTTTGCCAAATTTAAAGCAAACTACATATTAAGGTACTTTGATTCCCATCATTTTATTTTTAAGTAAATTGGTGCAGCCAGGAGTAGACATGTCTCACAGTCACTAAAAGCCCTAAGTTATTAAAACATTTTTTTAACTTTTTTTCTCCTTTTTTATTTATTATACTTGTGTTTTAATTTTGCATATCAGCCATGGGTTTCCCCTGTCCTCTCCCCTCCTGCTCCCCACCTCCCCCCTAGTCCATCCCCTCCATTCCCATCTCCTCCAGTGCAAAGACTCCCCTGGGGATTCAATTCAACCAGGTGGATTCAGTACAGGCAGGTCCAGTCCTCTCTTTCCAGGCTTAGCATGTGTCCCTGTATAAGCCCAAGGTTCCAAACAGCCAGCTCATGCACTAAGAACAGGTCTGGGCCCCACTGCCTGGGTGCCTCCCAAACAGTTCAAGCTATTCTATTGTCTCACTTATCCAGAGGGCCTGATCCAGTTGGGGGCTCCACAGCTTTTGGTTCATAATTCATGTGTTTCCATTAAATGCCATAATCTATAGGTCATTGAAGTGTTTGAATTTCACATATATATATATCTGTTTGACCTTGGAAACATACCTGACATGACTATAAGTTTGAGTGTAGCCAAGTCTCCCCGAGCCAAATCTGATCTTCATTAATTTTGAAGAGAACCATAACTTTGTTTCCTGTGGGAACAGAGGCATAATTTCTCCCATAACACAACACATTTTCTGACTTTCAATATGAAGTTAAGACATTCTTAAAATATATAGATTGCTACAATTTATCAGTTTCCATAATCCAGTGTCTCTCAGCAGCTATTTTACATTAGCATTTTAAAAGTTCAACTTCAACAAAGCACTGTATAGGATCCAGACACCCTGTGTACTTGTCACCTTTATGTTGTTTACTCTTTGTATATTACTTCATTCTATCTTTAAAGACTTTAGTTTATTATTTTTTGTTTTTATTTTTTTTATTATTATGTGTTTTAATTTTATACATCAGCCATGGGTTCCCCTGTCCTCCCCACTCCTGCCCCCACCCCCACCTTCCCCCCAGCCCCTCCCCTCCATTCCCATGTCCTCCAGGACCAAGACACCCCTGGGGATTCATTTAAACCTGGTGGATTCAGTACAGGCAGGTCCTGTCACCTCCTTCCAGACTGAGAAAAGTGTCCCTGTGTAAGCCCAGGGTTCCAAAGAGCCAGCTCATACACTAAGGACAGGTCCTGGTCCCACAGCCTGGGTGCCTCCCAAACAGATCAAGCTATTCAATTGTCTCACTTATCCAGAGGGCCTGATCTAGCTGGGGGCTCCATAGCCGTTTCTTCATACTTCATGTGCTTTCTATTGATTGGTTATTTGTCCCTGTGCTTTTTGCAATATTGGATTCAACAATTCATGCTCCTTCAGTCCCTCCTCTTTCTCGACAGTTGGACACCTGGAGTTCCACCTGGGGCCTGGCTGAGGATCTCTGCATCCACTTCCATCAGTTATTGGATGAGAGTTCTAGCACGACTGTTAGGGTATTTGGCCATCTGATCACCAGACTAGGTCAGATCAGGCTTTCTCTCAACCATTGCCAGAAGTCTACAGAGGATGTATCATTGTGGATTTCTGGGGACCTTTCCTGCACTCTGCCTATTTCTGTTCTCCTGTGGTCTTCATTTATCATGGTCTGTTATTTCTTGTTCTCCCTTTCTCTTCTTGATCCAGCTGGGATCTCCTGTTCCCCTAAGTTTTCTTTCCCTCAAATCTTGCCCTTCATTACTCCCACTGTCATCCAGGTTGTTCATGTAGATCTCATCCATTTCTTTGTCATTGGGTGATCCCTTTGTCTTTCCTAGGGTCCCATTATCTAGGTAGCCAGCCTGGAGTTGTGTAGCAGTCTAGTCATCTTTGTTTTCCATCTAATATCCTCCTATGAGTGAGTACGTAAAAAACCCGAGGACAGCCAAAAGAATCCTGTACAATAAAACAACCTCTGGAGGCATCACAATCCTTGACCTCAAGCTCTACTACAGAGCTACCTTAATAAAAACAGCTTGGTACTGGCATAAAAACCGACATGTGGACCAGTGGAATCGAATTGAAGACCCTGACATTAACCTGCACACCTATAAATATATAATTTTTGACAAAGAAGCCAAAAATGTACAATGGAAAAAAGAAAGCATCTTCAACAAATGGTGCTGGCATAACTGGATGTCAATGTGTAGAAGGCTTCAAATAGATCCATATCTGTCACCGTGCACAAAACTTAAGTCCAAGTGGATCAAAGACCTCAATATAAACCCAGTTACTCTGAAACTGATAGAAGAGAAAGTAGGAAGTATTCTTGAACGCATTGGCACTGGCGATCTCTTTCTAAATATAACACCAGTAGCACAGACACTGAGAGAAACAATCAATCAATGGGACCTGTTGAAACTGAGAAGCTTTTGTAGAGCAAAGGACATGGTCAACAAGACAAAGCAACAGCCTACAGAATGGGAAAAGGTCTTCACTAACCCCACATCTGACAGAGGGCTGATATTCAGAATATATAAAGAACTCAAGAAATTAGACATCAAAATGCCCAACAGTCCAATTAAGAAATGGGCTATAGAACTAAACAGAGAATTCTCCACAGAGGAAGTTCAAATGGCTGAGAGACATTTAAAGAATTGCTCAATATCCGTAATTATCCAGGGAAATGCAAATCAAAAGGACTCTTAGATACCACCTTATACCTGTCAGAATGGCTAAGATCAAAAACACAGAAGACAGCTTATACTGGAGAGGATGTGGAGCAAGGGGAACTCTCCTTCACTGCTGGTGGGAATGCAAGCTTGTACAGCCACTTTGGAAACCAATATGGTGCTTCCTTAGAAAATTGGGAATCCATCTCCCCCAAGACCCAGCTGTAGCACTCTTGGGCATATACCCAAAGAATGCTCAATCATACCACAAGGGCATTTGCTCAGCTATGTTCATATCATATCATATCTAACATATGAACTGAAGAATGGATTAAGAAAATATGGTACATATACACAATGGAGTACTACTCAGTAGAGAAAAACAATGACATCATGAAGTTTGCAGGCAAATGGATGGATCTAGAAAAAATCATCCTGAGTGAGGTAACCCAGACTCAGAAGTTTATTGTATTTTTAACTATTTATTTTTTTATGACTATCTATATAGGTCAGCCAAGGAAACCCACCCTGACTCTGAAACCAGCGCAAGTGAAAGAAAGACACTTTGGGTCTGAAACCAGAGCCAGAGCCAAAGAAACACACTTTGGCCCTGGACTCAGAGCTAGTGGAAAACACACACACACACACACACACACACACACACACCCTGGCTGAGAAACCAGAGCCAAAAGGTTAAAAATGGCCAGTGAAAGAAATACACTTTGTCATTGAAACCAGAGCCAAAGAAACACATCTGCCCCTGACCAACTGAGCAAAAAAATCAACCAATTCCTGACCACAAAATCTAGCCCATCTCTGGTCTTGTCCATGCTCAAGATGATTGAAATCTCACCAATTCCCACCCTGAAAATATTTTCCCTAGTAAAACTCACCCACTAAGAAGCCCTGTGCCTGTTCAGTTGGCAGCTGGCCTTCTCCACCCTGAGAGAGGCAGCTCCTCTGGGGTGTTCCTCCTTTCCAGTAAATCTCTTTTGAAAGAGTTTTGGGTAAAGACCTTCTTTTTGCTGGAGTGGAGCACAGAAGCAACCTCTTCTGGGGAACCCCACCAGGGGAGCCTAGCAGAAGTAAGAACTTTTTACCAGAGCTGAAGCAGATTGTGACCTTTCTGCACGGGTTTTCCCCTGAGCAGAGAGAAGCAGAGAAGTAACAACTTGCAGAGCTCCGCTGTAACAGCTCTGTCTTAGAGAGGAACAGGATTGCCACATCCTTCAAGGAGCCCTTCTCCCAGGAGAACACAACTTTAGGCATAGCCTGAATTCCAACAGTACCATTCCCTTCAGAGCTGTAGGTATCCAAGATACCTCCCCTTCACAGCTTCAGGTATACCCTGACTTCCAACAGTCAGGGTACACTTCCCTCCAGAGATGTGGCATGCAATCTATACTTATCTTCTTTTCTTTATTTTCTTTCCTTCCTTCCTTCCTTCCTTCCTTCCTTCCTTCCTTCCTTCCTGTCCTTCCTGTCCTTCCTTCCTTTCTTTCTTTTTCTTTCTTCTTTCTTTCTTTCTTTCTTTCTTTCTTTCTTTCTTTCTTTCTTTCAGTCCAGACCACTGTTTCCCCTAAGGATCTAAGCACATTTTTAAACATACTTTACCTTTTTAGATGTTTTCTGTGTCTGGACCTGGCTTTACTAAGTGCCTATAGCATTCTCTGACTATTTGAGTCAAAATTTAAACTGCCATATCAGCCAACCCATGGCTCAGCTTAATGCATGGTGCTGGCACATGGTGCTGGCAGCTGGCTCCTGCCTGCAGACAATAGTAGATAGACCTATCTCTATTCAGAGAGCACTGGCTGGCCTGAGACACTGCAGGACTAAGTAGCCACATCCACTCCCTCATCCAGAACTTTTGTCTTTCTCAGACGTGTGTTTGAATATTCAAGTTTCAACTTTGGACATCAGATGTAGCAGTACTTTGGGATACTGGCTCACAAATAATGACACAGACTTGTTATTAGTCATAAAACTTCAACCTGTAGCTTAGGCTTCTTCCTAACTAGCTTAGTTAACTTAAATTAACCCATTTATATTAATCTACATTATGCCACATGGCTCATGTCTATTACCTCTCCTCTTGCACAACCTGCTTCTGCAACTCCTGGCATCTCTGTCTTTCTTCTCAGAGTACTCTCTGTTCCTGGAAGTCCCACCTAACCTCCTACTGCCTAGCTACTGGCCATTCAGCTCTTTATTAAACCAATCAGAAGTTACCTTGGCAAAGACACATCTTCACAGTGAAAGCAAATGTTCTGCAACAGGGGTAGGCAGGAAGGGAGTAGAGTGACAGGGAGGAGAGGAGGGAGCAGAAACACTGGTCTGGATTAAAATAAATAAATAAATAAATAAATAAATAAATAAATAAATAATGGCAAAGGTACACAACAGGAGAAGGCAGCAGGAAATAATCAAACTAAAAGTTGAAATCAAGCTCCCATCCACCCCAGAACTCCCATCTGGATCAGAGGTGAGTGCCTGGGGTTATAGTCAGAGAGGCAACTGAGCCTGGGTCCCACCCCTGGACACAGGCCACCCCGGGAGGACCTGACCAACTTGGCCCCAGTTTCCTTCCAATTGGCAGGCCCTGCAAGAAGGCTCCCCTTTTCCAAGAATGCAGGCAGACACTGCAGTCTCCACACCCTGCCCCCACACCCATTTGCCAGAGACCCCAGCCACTTCCTGAGAATCAGAGACCAGCCCCAAGCTTCCATCCTGCCCCGTAATTCCCATCTGGACCAGAGGAACTCCCATCTGGACAAGAGGAACTCCCGTCTGGACAAAACAAGGAGACCCCAGGGACTTCTCGAGACTCAGAGTCCAGCCCCCAAGCTCCTATCTGGCCAGCCCTCTCATCTGGACCAGTGCTCCCATCTGGCCCAGAGCTTCCATCTGGACCAGAGAAAGGCTCCCTAAATATGTCAGCTCTCTCTGGACCAAGTACACTGATAAGACCTAGAATGAACCCAAGACGAGATGGGCAGACATCAAGGCAGAAGTACATATAACAAAATAAAGAGCAATTCAGCATCACCAGAACCTAGCCCTTCTCCAACAGCTAGACCTGAACATCACAGAATGGAAGAAGAAGAAGAAAACAACCTTATAAGTAACATCATGAAGAGGCTAGAGCCTTATATAGAAGAAATCAAAAATAGAGAAACAGACGAACAAAAATTGGGAAGAACGCTATAAAAAACTAGAAGAAGGGACAATTAAAGCAGAAGAAAACAATAAATCCTTGAAAGAAAATCATGAAAAAGCAAGGGAGACAATCCAAGACCTGAAGAGGGAAATAGAAAAAATGAATACACTAGCAGAAGGAGTTTTGGAAATAGAAAATCTGAGTAAACAAACAGGAACTTCAGAGGCAAGTATAGCCAACAGAATGCAAGAGATGGAAGAGAGGATCTCTGGTGTTGAAGATACGGTAGAAGAAATAGATTCATCAGTCAAAGAAAAAAATAAAACCAACAAAGTCATGACCCAAAACGTCCAAGAAATTTGGGACACCATGAAAAGACCAAACCTACAAATAATAGGGATAGAGGAAAGAGAAGAATACCAACTCAAAGGCAGAGAAAATATATTTAACAAGATCATAGAAGAAAACTTTCCCAACATAAAGAACGAAATGCCTATGAAGATATAAGACGCCTATAGAACACGAAACAGACTAGACCCCCAAAAGAGTCCCCAAGCCACATAATAATTAAACAACTAAATGTACAGAATACAGAAAGAATATTAAGAGCAGCAAAGGAAAAAGGCCAAGTGACTTATAAAGGCAAACCCATCAGAATAACACCTGATTTCTCAATGGAGACTTTGAAAGCCAGAAGGACCTGGACAGATATAATGCAGACACTAAGAGACCATGGATGCCAGCCTAGACTAATATACCCAGCAAAACTTTCAATCATCATAGATGGAGTGAACAAGACCTTCCAAGACAAAACCAGATTTAAACAATACTTATCCACAAACCCGGCCCTACAGAAAGCACTAGAAGGATAATTCCAATCTAAGGAAGCCAGATACACCCATGAAAACACAGGCAATAGATAACACCACAGCAGTAACCCCAAAGAAGAGAAGTACACACACACTACGACCAAAAAATAAAAATAGCAACAGGAACAAACAATCACTGGTCATTAATATCCCTTAATATCAATGGACTTAATTCACCTATAAAAAGACACAGACTAACAGAATGGATAGGAAACAGGACCTGTCTTTCTGCTGCATATAAGAAGCATACCTCAAATTCAAAGACAGAAACCTCATAAGAATAATAGGCTAGAAAAAGACTTTCCAATCAAATGGTCTTAAGAAGCAAGCTGGTGTAGCCATCCTAATATCCAGCAAAAGAGACTTCAAACTAAAATCAATCAAAAGAGATGATGAAGGACATGTCATACTCATCTCAGGAAAGATCCACCAAGATGAAGTCTCAACTCTGAATATTTATGCCCCAAACACAATGCACCCACATATGTAAAAGAAACATTACTAAAGCTTAAATCACATATAAAACCCTACACATTAATAGTGGGAGACTTCAACACCCCACTTTCACCTCTGGACAGATCGGCCAAATTGAAACTTAACAGAGACATAATGGTCTTAACTGATGTTATGGCTCAAATGGACTTAATCGATATCTACAGAACATTCCATCCAAACAAAAAAGAATATACCTTCTTCTCAGCACCCCATAGACCCTTCTCTAAAATCGACCACATACTTGGCCACAAAGCAAACCTCAACAGATACAAAACAATTGGAATAACCTCCTGTGTTCTATCAGACCACCATGGTTTAAAGTTAGATTTCAACAACAGAAAAAACTACAGAAATCCTACAATCTCATGAAAACTGAGTAATGCTCAACTGAATCACCAATGGGTTAAAGGAGAAATAAGAAAGAAATTAAAGACTTCCTAGAGATCAATGAAAATGAATACACTACATGCCCAAATTATGGGATACTAGGAAAGCAGTGCTAAGAGGGAAATGCATAGCACTGAATGCCCACATAAAGAAGCTGGAGAAATCTCAGGCTAGTGACTTGACAGCACACCTGAAAGCCCTTGAACAGGAAGAAGCAAAGTGTCCCAGTAGGAACAGATGCCAGGAAATTATCAAATTGAGAGCTGAAATCAGTAAAATAGAAATAAAGAGAACGATACAAAGGATTAATGAAACAAAGAGTTGGTTCTTTGAGAAGATCAACAAGATAGTTAAGCCCTTATCCAAACTAACCAAAAGACAGAGAGAGAGCATCCAAATTAACAAAATCAGAAATGAAAAGGGGGACATAACAACAGACAATGAGGAAATCCAGAGAATCATCAGGTCATACTTCAAAAACCTCTACTCCACAAAACTGGAAAATCTAAAAGAAATGGATAATTTTCTGGATAGGTATCACATACCTAAGTTAAATCAAGACCAGATAAACCATTTAAATAGTCCAATAACCCCTAAGGAAATAGAATCAGTCATTAAAAGTCTCCCAACCAAAAAAAGGCCAGGACTCGATGGTTTCAGTGCAGAATTCTACCAGATCTTCAAAGAAGACTTAATACCAATACTCTTTAAATTGGTCCACACAACAGAAGCAGAAGGTATATTACCAAACTCCTTCTATGAGGCTACAATTACCCTGATTCCTAAACCAAACAAACATGCAACAAAGAAAGAGAACTACAGACCGATCTCCTTCATGAACATTGATGCAAAAATACTCAATAAAATTCTGGCAAACAGACTCCAAGAACACATCAAAACAATTATCCACTATGATCAAGTAGGCTTCATCCCAGAGATGCAAGGGTGGCTCAACATACTAAACTCTGTCAATGTAATACACCATATAAACAAACTCAAAGAAAAAAACCACATGATCATCTCACTAGATGTAGAAAAGGCATCTGACAAAATCCAACACCCCTTCATGATAAAGGTCTTGGAGTGATCAGGAATACAGGGGACATACCTAAACATAATAAAGGCAATCTACAGCAAGCCAACAACCAACATCAAATTAAATGGAGAGAAACTCAAAGCAATACCACTAAAATCAGGAACAAGGCAAGGTTGTCCCCTCTCCCCATACTTATTC
This sequence comes from Onychomys torridus, assembly GCF_903995425.1. Lineage (NCBI taxonomy): Eukaryota > Metazoa > Chordata > Mammalia > Rodentia > Cricetidae > Onychomys > Onychomys torridus. The sequence goes on from NC_050456.1 coordinate 18,046,116, forward strand.
AAAATAGTACTTGAAGTTCTAGCCAGAGCTATAAGACAAAGTAAAGAGGTTAAAGTGATACAAATTGGAAAAGAAGAAGTCAAGCTCTCCCTAATTGCAGATGACATGATAGTATAGATGAGTGACCCCAAAAATTCAACCAAGGAACTGATACAGCTAATAAAAACCTTCAGCAACATAGCAGGATACATGATCAACTCAAAAAAAAAAAAAAATCAGTAGCCCTCCTATATCCAATACACAAACAGGCTGAGAAGGAAATCAAAGATACATTACCCTTTACAATAGCCACAAATGATATAAAATACATTGGGGTTACTCTAACTAAGCATGTGAAGAACCTATATGACAAGAACTTTAAGTCCCTGAAAAAGGAAATTGAAGAAGATGTCAGAAAATGGAAAGATCTCCCATGCTCATGAATAGGCAGGATTAACATAGTAAAAATGGTGATCTTACCAAAAGCAATCTACAGATTCAACACAATTCCCATCAAATTACCAACACAATTGTTCAAAGATGTGGAAAGAACAATACTCAACTTCATATGGAAAACAAAAATCCCAGGATAACCAAAAGAATCCTGTAAAATAAAACAACCTCTAGAGGCATCACAATCCCTGACCTCAAGCTCTACTATAGAGCTACTGTAATAAAAACAGCTTGGTACTGGCATAAAAACTGACATTGGACCAATGGAATCAAATTGAAGACCCTGATATTAAACCGCACACCTATGAACATATCATTTTTGACAAAGAAGCCAAAAATGTACAATGGAAAAAAGAAAGCATCTTCAACAAATGGTGCTGGCATAACTGGATGTCAATGTGTAGAAGGCTGCACATAGATCCATATCTGTCACCATGCACAAAACTTAAGTCCAAGTGAATCAAAGACCTCAACATAAATCCAGCTACTCTGAACCTGATAGAAGAGAAAGTAGGAAGTATTCTTGAACGCATTGGCACTGGCAATCTCTTTCTAAATATAACACCAGTAGCACAGATACTGAGAGAAACAATCAATCAATGGGACCTGTTGAAACTGAGAAGCTTTTGTAGAGCAAAGGACATGGTCAACAAGACAAAGCGAGAGCCTACAGAATGGGAAAAGGTCTTCACCAACCCCATATCTGAGAGAGGGCTGATATCCAGAATATATAAAGAACTCAAGAAATTAGACATCAAAATGCCCAACAGTCCAATTAAGAAATGGGCTATAGAACTAAACAGAGAATTCTCCACAGAGGAAGTTCAAATGGCTGAAAGACATTTAAGGAATTGCTCAACATCCCTAATTATCTGGGAAACGCAAATCAAAACGACTCTGAGATGCCACATTATACCTGTCAGAGTGGCTAAGATAAAAAAAAAAAAAAAAAAAAAAACAAAAAAAAAAAAAAAACCAGAAGACAGCTTATACTGGAGAGGATGTGGAGCAAGGGGAACTCTCCTCCACTTGTACAGCCACTTTGGAAATCAATATGGCGCTTCCTTAGAAAATTGGGAATCCATCTCCCCCAAGACCCAGCTGAAGCACTCTTCGGCATATACCCAAGGAATGTTCAATCATACCACAAGGGCATTTGCTCAGCTATGTTCGTATCAGCTTTGTTTGCTATAGCCAGAACCTGGAAACAACCTAGATGCCCTTCAACTGAAGAATGGATAAAGAAAATATGGTACATATACAAAATGGAGTACTACTCAGTAGAGAAAAACAATGACATCATGAGGTTTGCAGGCAAATGGATGGATCTAGAAAAAAATCATCCTGAGTGAGGTAACCCAGACTCAGAAGGACAAACATGGTGTGTACTCACTCATAGGAGGATACTAGATGTAAAACAAAGATGACTAGACTGCTACACAACTCCAGGGAAGCTACCTAGAAAACGGGACCCTAGGAAAGACAAAGGGATCACCCAATGACAGAGAAATGGATGAGATCTACATGAACAACCTGGACGACAGTGGGAGTAATGCAGGGCAAGATTTGAGGGAAAGAAAGCTTAGGGGATCAGGAGATCCCAGCTGGATCGAGAACAGAAAGAGAGAGCAAGGAATAACAGACCATGATAAATGAAGACAGCATGAGAACAGGAATAGGCAGAGTGCTGGAGATGTCCCCAGAAATCCACAATGGTATATCCTCTGTAGACTGCTGGCAATGGTCGAGAGAAAGCCTTATCTGACCTAGTCTGGTGATCAGATGACTAAACATCCTAACAGTTGTCTTGGAACTCTCATCCAATAACTGATGGAAGTGGATGCAGAATTCCTCAGCCAGGCCCCAGGGAGAGCTCCAGGTGTCCAACTGTCAAGAAAGAGGAGGGACTGCAAGAGTATAAATTGTTGAATCCAAGATTGCAAAAAGCAGAGGGACAAATAGCCAATCCAATGGAAGCACATGAATCAGCTAGATCAGGCCCTCTGGATAAGTGAGACAATTGAATAACTTGATCTGTTTGGGAGGCACCCAGTTTGCGGGACCAGGACCTGTTCTTAGTGCATGAGCTGGCTGTTTGGAACCTTGGGCTTATACAGGGACACTTTGCTCAGTCTGGAAGGAGGGGGCAGCACCTGCCTGTACTGAATCCACCATGTTTAAATGAATCCCCAGCGGTGTTTTGGTCCTGAAGGACATGGGAATGGAAGAGAGGGGCTGGGTGGAAGGTGGGAGGGCAGGGGAACCCATGGCTGATGTATAAAATTAAAACACATAATAATAATAAAAAAAGATCACAACAAAAAAAGAAAAAATGTTGAAATCAATAAAATAGAAAGAAAGAAATTGAATTAATCAAAAAAGAATTGGTTCCCTAAGAAAATCAACAAACTAACTAAAAGGCAGAGAGATAATATACAAATTAACAAAACTAGAAATGAAAAGTGGGACATAAACAACAGACACTGAGGAATCCAAAGTATCTATCTTTATTTATGGCATACTTCTAAAACTGTACTTCACAAAATTAGAAATCTAAAAGGGATGAACAAATATCTTGATAGATACCACTTACCAAAATTAAAATCAAGATCAGATAAAAAATTTAAATAGATCTATAACCCCCAAGGAAATAGAAGCAGTCATTAAAGTCTTCCAACTAAAAATAGAGCAGGTCCAGATAGTCTTAATGCAGAATTTTTCCAGACTTTTGAAGAAGAGCTAATACCAATACTCCTCAAAATTTTTCACAAAATGTAAACAGAAGAAAACTCAAAATTAATTTTATGAGTCTACAGTTACCCTGGTACACAAACCACACAAAAATTCAACGAAGAAAGAGAACTACACATCAATATCCCTCATGAACTTTGATGCAAACATAGTCAATAAGACACATGAAAACCAAATCCAAGAGCAGATTAAAAAAAAAAAAATTATCCACCATGATCAAGTAAGCTTCATCCCAGAGATACAGGAATGGTTCCATTAATGAAAATCTGTACCCTTTCATGATAAAAGACCTAAAGAGATTAGGGATACAAGTGACATACCTAAACATAATAAAGATAATATACAGCAAGCCAAAAGCCAATATCATTTTAAATGAATAGAGACTCAAATGCAGTTCCACTAAAGTCAGGAACAAGACAAGACTGTCCACTTTATCCAAATGTATTCAGTACAGGATTTGAAGTTTTAGCTAGAGAAATAAGACCACTGAAGGAGATCAAAGGGATACAAACTGGAAAGGAATAAGTCAAAGTGTCTCTATCAAGGAACCTCTATAGCTGATAAACACCTTCAATGAAGTGACTTGCCACAGGATCAGTAGCCCACTTATATACAAACGTTAAATGGGTAGAGAAAGAAACCAGGGAAAAAACACCCTTCACAATAGCCACAAATAATATAAAATATCTTGGTGTAACTCTAATTAAGCAAGTGAAAGACTTGTATAACAAGAACTTCAAGTCTTTGAAGAAAGAAACTGTGGAAGATATCAGAAATTAAGAGATCTCCAGTGCTTGTGTATTGGTAGGATTAACGTAATAAAAATGGCCATGTTACCAAAAGCAATCTGCAGATTCAATGAAATTCCCATGAAAAATCCAACACAATTTTGTGAAGTCCTTGAAAGAGCAGTGCTCAACTTCATATAGAAAAAACAATAACAAAAACAAAAACAAAAACCAGGATAGCTAAAACAATCCTGTACAATAAAAGACCTTCTAGGGGTAGCACCATCCTGGATTTCAAGCTCTACTAATAACACCACAGGGTATTGTCAGAAAAACAGACAAGTGGATAAATCTAATCAAAGACCCAGACTTAAATCCACACACCCATGGACACCTGAATTTTGACAAAACACTAAATTTACACAATAGAAAAAGAAAGCATGTAGAATAATGCAAATTGATCCTTGTCAATCACCCTGAACAAAACTCAAGTCCAAGTGGATCAAAGACCTCAAGATAAATAAAGATACAGTGAACCTGATAAAAGAGAAAGTGGGAAGTAGCTCTGAATGCATAGGTTAGGAGACAACTTCCAGAACAGAATATCAATAGAGTAGGCACTAAGATGGACAATTAATAAATAGAACCTCACGAAACTGAAAAGCTTCCGTAAGGCAAAGTATCAGTAAGACAGAACAGCAGCTTATGGAGGAGAAAGTATCTTCAATAACCCCACAGCTGACTGAAGGATAATTTCCACAATATATACAGAACTCAAGAAACTAGACCTCAAAAAACTAATTAATCAAATTTTAAAAAATGAGGTACAGCCGGGTGGTGGTGGCGCACACCTTTAATCCCAGCACTCGGGAGGTAGAGCCAGGTAGATCTCTGTGAGTTTGAGGCCAGCCTGGTCTACAGAGCAAGATCCAGGACAGGCACCAAAACTATACAGAGAAACCCTGTCTTGAAAAACCCAAAAACAAAACAAAAATGTTACAAATCTTAACAGAACTCTCAACAGAAGAATATTAAGTGACAAAGAAACACCTGAAGAAATGCTCAACATTCTTAACCATCAGAAAAACGCAAGTCAATACCAATTTGAGTTCCATTTTATACTTGTCAGAATGGCTAAGATAAATAAAACAGGAGAAAACAGATCCTGGCAAGGATGTGGAGCAAGGGAAACACTCTTGCATTGCTAGTGGTAAAGTAAACTTGTATAGCCAGTTTGGAAATCAATATGGCAGTTTATTTGAAAACTGAGAATCAATCTACCACAAGACCCATCTATACCACTCTTGGGCATATACCCAAAGAATATCCCATTGTACTACCAGGACACTTGCTAAACAATGTTCATGGCAATTTTATTCATAATATAGAGAAACTGGAAACAATCTACATGCCCCTCACCCAAAGAATTGATAAAGAAAATGTGGTACATTTACATAATGGAGTACCACTTGGCTGTTTAAAACAAAGACACCATGGAATTTGCAGGCAAATTTATGGAACTAGAAAAAAAAATCATCCTGAGTCGGGTAACCCAGACCCAGAAAGACAAACATGGTATGTACTCACTTATAGTTGAATATTAGCTATGAAGTATAGGATTAATTATGCTGTAATCCATAGACCCAGGGAGGCCAAGTAACAAGGAGTGCTCAAGGGGGAATGCTTGGATCTTCCTGGAAAGGGGAAATATAATAAACTTTAGGAGTGAACTTGGAGTGGGTGGAAATGGGAACAGGAGAGATCAGGTTGTGGGAGATGGTGAGGGAGGGTAATGGAAGAGATGACTAGAAATGGGGTGGAGGGAGCATTTCAGGGTAAAGTAGAAACCTAGTACAGTGGAAACTCCCAGGAAATAACATGGGTGACTGACTCTAGCAAAATATAATATGTAGCCTGAGCTGGCCATCTCCCATGACCAGATTGGTGCCTAGCCCATTTGTCATCAGAGGCTTCAAGCAGCAACTGATGGAAAAGGATGCAGACCCACAGCCCAACACTAGGCGGAGTATGGAAAATCTTGTCGAAGAAGGGGAGAAAGAATTGTAGGAGCCAGAGGTGTCAAAGACACCACAAGAAAAACCACAGAATCAGCTAACCTGTGCTCCTGGGAACTCACAAAGACTGAACTGACAAATAGAAAGCCTTCACAGATCTGACCTAGGCCCTCTGCATATATGTTAAAGTTGTGTAGCTTGGTCTTTTTGTGGGACTCCTAACAGTGAGAGCAGGGGCTGTCTCTGACTCTTTTTTCCAGCTTTTGGGACCCTATTCCACATAGTACATCACCTTGTCTAGCCTTAATAGGATGAGTGCTGCCTAGTCTTACTGCAACTTGATATACCACATTTGGTTGATAAACCTGGGACATCTGACATTTTCTGAATAGAAACAGAGGAGTGGATGGTGGGTGAGGTTGGTGGGATGACTTCGAGGAGTTGAGGGATGGGAAACTGCAATCTGCCTGTAAAATTTAACAACAACAACAACAACAACAACAATAATAATAATATAATAAACATTTTTAAAGATTCAAGAACATATGTAAGGCATTATATCTTCAAATAATAGTTGTTTCTATCTTTCTTTACAATCCAGATGTCTTCTGTTCCCTTCATTGAATTCCTTATTCATTATATCCTATACAAAATTAAATAGAAGTGGGAATAGCAGACATCTTTAGCATGTACCTGATCATAAGTACAACATTCAACCTTGTACCAATAATCATATTAACTGTAGATTTCATTTAGCTGCCCTATAACATGTGAATAAATTATCTTTCATATATAATTTATTGTTGTTTTTTTTACTCATGGTATAATATGCCACTTTAAAATGTTCAATTAATATGTTGAAATACGTTATAAATATATTCTTTTGTGTTACTATCAAATAGTGTTAACTATAGATTTACAATCCAACCAAATGTATTTCATTCCTGAGATATATTCAATTTGGCTATGATACATAACTCTTTCTACTTTGGGAGATTTAGTTCAATTGTATTTGAATATTTGGGGTGCATATTTTACTATTTACAAGGGATGCATTTCTGTATGCTTTTTTCCCCTTAACTTTGTGTGGATTTTGATCAGCATGAAAGTAGCATCATAAGATAATAAACAAAACATTTCTTCCTCTTGTATGTTTTTGGAAGCCTCAGTGTAAACATGGTGTTAATTCTTCTCTGACTAACACAGTTCATTAATGACACTACCTAGGTCCAATACCTTCCTTATGAGCAGTTTTAAATCACTATTTTATCACTTTGCATGTTTTAGCACTCTTCATATTTTTCAAGTAAGAGAAAGAAGTATGCAACTACACTGTCTTTTAAAGCTCTCCAAATGATTACTTTTTTAATAAGTCAACTAAGTTTGCATGTGGATTCAAACTTGTGTTTATTGGTTTCATTTTGATGAACTATGTATTTCTGTAAAGTGTACCTTTCAGAAACAAACTCAGTTTGCTCTTCCATCCTTCCTTCCTTTCTTCCTCCCCCCTCCCTTCTTTTCATTCCTCCCACCTTCCCTCCGTCTCTCCCTCCCTCCTTTCCTTCCTTCCTTCCTTCCTGCCTTTTTTTCTTATTGCTTTCTTTTTCTTTTTCTTTTCTTCTTACAGCTTCATTTCACATAGGAAGATGGCTTCTCTCATATAAGACTCCTAGGTTTTGGCTTATAGATTTTTTTATGGCCTCCATTGTTTTGACTGGAAATTAGCAATCAATATAACTGTGATTTTTATATAGTGCATAATGTTTTTTTCCTCTTTTAGCTTCCAAAATATTAGCATACCCTTTAACATCAAAGTGTGAGCAAAAGTTGTTTTGTGCAAATATTATTCTAAGTGGAATTCCTTTATTGAGAGAAGCTTTTAGCCATCATCTCTGTAATTTGGTCTCTTTCTCATTCCTTTTTCTTACTCACAGTATACATATGTGGTTGCATATAGTGATCTGATCCAGTCTTTGGCAACTATACTTCTCTGATATCTTAATTGTTCATTTCTTTCTCCTTTCTCTGCACAGTTCCTAATCTCCAAGTATTGACCTACAACATCATTTACTCTCTTCTTGCTAACTCATATTTACTACTGAATCTATGATTTTATCAGTGATAATATTCTTTTCAAATTCCAAATTTTCATTTAATTATTTTTATAATCTCTGCTTCCTGTTAATATATTTTAGCTCAAAGTATATTGTATTTGTATTTCCAAGGTTAAACAGGTGGGAAAAATTATGAGCTGTCTTTTGACAGATGTAAAGTTTCTCTCTTGCAATATAAAACATGATCTGGGGACTGGAAGAGGGCTCAGAGGTCAAAGTAATACTTAAGCAAGCATAAGAGCCTAAATTCCCATAACCAGAAACCATGGAAAGCCAGTCAAGGTAACAGGCTCTGTCATCACCATGCTCCAACAGAGAGACAGGAGGAAGATGAGGTAGATAAATCCTTGGACCTTCACAGACCACTAAATCTTGTCCATATAATGAACAACAAAGAGTCTCTCTTAAACAAGGTGGAAGGACAACATTCAAGGTTGTCTTCTGGCCTTCACCCACAGGAATACATGTACATATATCATGCAGACACACACACACACACACACACACACACACACACACACACACACATACACACACACACATACACACATGTGATAAATTAGTCTAAAATAAATTTTTAAAAGGTTAGTCCCCTTAAATATGATATGTACATCTAAAAAGGGTGGGTTACCAAGTAAAAAGCCCAGTGCTGAATATGAGAATGTCCCTCAAGCTGTTGGTCAGAAGTGTCCTAAATAACCTCAGAATAATACAAGGCCATTGATGGTGCTTTTAGTTATCCATAAGAACTTAATATCATAGAGCTCTAGTAATGAAAAATAGACATATTGTGGTCATAGAACATGAAGAAATCAAGTTAGCACTGGCCAGGAATCTTCATTTCTGCTGGCTAACTCTCATAGTCCTATAAAGTGCTATTTAGGCTTTACAATGAAAACATCAACCGTTTTGCTGTTTGTTAACTCTGTGAACTACAATAATGACCACCATGGCAAGATATGGGTACAATAATGGCATGAATGTTATGATGGTTACAAACCTCTTTTTCATTGGAATTAAGGCTTGCTCCACAGGAGGCAATACATTCTTTTTACTGTAACTCTCGCCCCGAACCCATCACTGGTGAGCTCACAGCCTCAAAAGTGAGCCTATTACTGTTACCATTTGCTAAGCAAAAAGAACTCACTATCAAACGGCTGTCTAAATTTGTATTTCTCTACCAATAGATTAATGCAGATCTCTGACCTCATCAGAGAAGTTTCTTTGTTCAGTGGACAATTCAGGAACTTACAAATGGTCTAAGTGTAGAGAATAAAAGACTATGAAGAACTTAGACACAAATAGGGATTTTGTATCACACCATATCCCCATGGTCAGGGACATCTTAGAAGAGATGGTGGAAAGATTGTTAGATCCAGAGGTCGGGATGGAAGAGAGTAAAAGGGTGTCTTATGAATTCTTTATAAGATGATATGTGTTATACTGTACTCTTGAATTCACAGCAGCTGAGTTTGCCTACACAAATTCTGTAAAAGTTAACGGAGTCAACATTCTAGCATAGACTGGGAAGGAGTTCATAAACCCTAACACCTAACCGACAAGATATAGACAGCTCATAGTGATTAGCAGAGACACAATCAGTTTAGTTTAAGCTTTTGGTCCTGGTAGATAAATTATGTTCCAATGGACAGTCTTATACTCAGAAGTCTATAGACAGCACAAAACTGAGTTGATGAGTGATTTAAAGGAAAAAAAGAACAGAAAGTTGCAAAGAGTGTAGAGAGGTGGGATGGATCATGAAGTGTTTGAGTGACAGAAGGAGGGTTATGATCAAAATTAAATTTTCAAAAATTATTAAATTTTTTGCAATGGTAAATTTATAATATTGCATGCATATTTTACAAAATTAAAAGTAATTTAAAAGCCAACACATCTTTCATGACTGCACCTATTTATTTTAGCTTTCCTTCTACCATTCTGGACTACCCCTGAAATTCAGGTATCAGCTGTCCTCAGCTCCTCAATTTTCCAAACTTGCCATACATTTACACATCTCCATCTAACATAATTTGATCATGGAATCCTGCTGTGGGATGGCCTGTATGTTGTGAATATATGTTGCTATGATTTATTGATAAATAAAATGCCGATTGGCCAGTAACCAGGCAGGAAGTATAAGATAGGTGAGACAGAGAAGAGAGGCTGGGAGGTGGAAGCTGGGGGAGACACCAGCCTGCCATCCAGGGAGCAACATGTAAAGGCAACAGGTAAAGCCACGGAACACGTGGCAACTTATAGATTAACAGAAATAGGGTGAGTTAGGTGTAAGAGCTAGTCAGTGGTAGGCCTGAGCTAATGGCCCAGCAGTTTAATTTATATAAGTTTCTGAATGATTATTTTATAAGTGTGGGGCCCATGCTGCTGGGCAGGACTGGAGAAAAACTCCAGCTACAGAATCCTACTTTTTTCCCAGAACATTACTGAGACAAAGTTTTTTATACCATATATTTCAGTCATGTGAGCTATATAGTTAAGTGCATTCATAGATAGATGCAACTATCAACACAGACAACTTGACATACCTTTATCACCATAGAACAAACCCTTTGTTCCTTACCCATTTTTCTCATTATTCCTAATCCTAGTCTGTACCACAATAATTTAGCCTTCTAACTCTAAACCTTGGCCTGTCTGGGAAATTTCTTACCAATTGGGCCATATAGTATGTGTAACATGGTATTTTCAGTATGGCTATATGATAGACTAATTTTGTCTGTAAGAATATAGTACTCATATATGTATATGATATACTATAGAAGTTAAACTTTAAGTCTCATATTTCATTCCAAAAATTTTAACATTTTTTTTCCTAAGAAAGATTTCTTGAAATTTCATGGATTCAATTAGGTGGCCCCTGTGAACTCTTCCTAACTACTATTGCATCACATAATGAAGAACACACTCTTGAACAATCATAACATATTTCACCCTATTTGTGAAGACTTTTTTTTTATTTAATAGTTTTGTCTCATACAAACTCATTTGTATAAAAGGTGACACTACTTAGTCTAATTTGGAAACAAATAAATCAAGATTTGGCTTTTCAACTCTGATTTTACAATGTTATGGCTGGAAGAAATCATAAAAATTCAATACCTGGATCTATTTCTGGTCAAATAGATCACAGTCCTAGGGGAGTAACAGCCAAAAACTGAGGCCCAAGATATCACTGTTTATTAAAATACCCCCAGCTAGTAAGTAGAGAGAATCGAAAGCTACTAATAAAAAAATAAACTACAACAATTCTCTAATATATCTGCTGGCTATGTTATTTCATGATACTATAGTCTTTAGGTTGTGATTGCTAGCATTATGTCTATACAATTAATATTTGAATGTTACATGACAACAAATGTTAAAGAAACACAAAATTCAATATGTAACAAATACATCACATCTCATTTTTTTCTCCTGAAAGCAAAGATCTCTTGCAAGTGGTTTACTACACTGAAATCAACCATTCTGCATCTGTCAGATGAAACCTTTGCATTTGTCTCATTTATATTTCATGTGTCATGATACACATCTTTGGTGCAATCATAGTCAACTACTCTTTTTGAAAGTCATATCACCATCAAGCCATGGTTCATGTCCTGTGGACAGAGGCATGCCTGAAGAGGTGAAAAGAGTGGGGAGAGATATGAAGTGGGTGATCTGATTGCCACCCAGGACCATGGTGATGTCTGGGGCTGGTGTGCTGCTGGGGGACATGTCTGAGTTCATGGCCATAATGTAGCCATTCTGTGTTAATGTCCATGCCTACTGATACCGCCAAAGACTAAAACGATAGGGCTGTAGTTAGTTGGCCCCACCCACTCACTGGCTGCAAAACTAGAGTGAACTGGTCCTGCCCCTCACCAGATGAAACACTCAGGAGAGAGGGTCCTGCACATGACACTGCTCACAGGGGCAAGGATGAGCTGGCTCTGAGAGTATGATAATGGGCCAGGAAGTTGTGCCTGACATGTGGTGAGGGAAAGATGCCTCACCTCACCCCTCACCCACTAGCTGCAGTAGGTGGGGGACCAGATCCAATTCCTCACCAGCTGCAGCATTTGGAAGCCTGAGCCCTCCACCTTGCCTGGACAACATAGCAGAGATGATCCTGTAAACAAGGTCATCTGTGAGTCAGCCCTGAGGGCACAAGAGGGGCATAGCTGGTACTGTTCCCTTATCTGCAGTATTGTAGTAGAGACAAGGGAAAGATGTCATCCCCCCCCCACCCTACTGCTTGCAGCTGACCCTCCCCTTTACCAGCTACAACAATCAGGAAAGTGGTCTCTGCACCTCATCTGGGCAAAACAGCAGAGCTGACTTTGTTGATAGGTGCAAGGGTCACCTGGCCTGAAAATGTGAGAGTGGGCATGGCCTGAGAATGTGAGAGTGGGCAATCTGGCCCCGCCTTTCATGTGCTGTATGATGGCGATGAACAGGAGAGAGATACCCTCCCACCCCCATCCCTTTACCCTTGAGGTGGGTGGAAGAACTGGTCCTGAGGTCATAAGAGCAGGGGAGCTGCTCCCTGCCCTTCAATAGCTACAGCACTTAGGAGAGCAGGCCCTGCACCCCACCCTGGGAGCACAATACAGCTGATCCCATTGGCAGAGGTGTGGTGAGCCATACCTGAAGTTGTAAGAGTAAGAGAACTGTCCTCATTACTCATCTGTCATGTGGATATGTAGGCAGGGGAGATTTGCCTTCCCTTACCCTTCACCCCTTGCTACCAGCAACAGATGAGGGGAGTTGCCTCCCCTTTACCAGCTGGAGCATTCAGGAAAGTTGGGCCCACACCTTTCCTTGGCTGCACAGTAGAGCTGACCCTATAGACAGAGGCACAAGTGACCTGGTCTAGAGAGTGTGAGGGTGGGATAGCTGACCACAACCCACCTTGTTTGCCATGCATTGGTGAGGGTGAGGGAAAGATGACCCCCCACTTGCTCCTACCACTTGTGCTGGGAAAGGGATCTGGCCCATCTCCTTACCAGCTGCAGTACTAGGGAAAGCGGGCCTGCACCATGCCTGGGCAGTACAGTAGAGCTGACAAGGATGCAGGTGAACCAACCCAAGACCGTGAGCATGGGAGATCAGGCCCTATTCCTCATCTGCCATACAGTGGTGGGGGTGGAGGAGAGATACCCCTCCATCCCTTGCTACCTCTGGCAGGAGGTAGAGCTGGTCCTGACGTCAAAATAGTGGAAGAAATGGCCCTGCCTCTCACCAGCTGCAGCACTCTGGAAAGTGACACATGCACCGTGCCTTGGCAGCACAGTTGAGCTGTCCTTGATGGTGTAGATATGAAAGTGCCTATCCTGAGGGGCCTGAAAGCAGGAGAAGTAGGGAGTAGATTTGACCTGGAAGTACTACCCTTAGTAAAGCTTCTGGTAACTGCCACACCTACCTATGACCTGCCCCTGGGGCGGGGCCCAGACAGGAGTCCTTAAGACCTGAGATCTGGATGTGCCAGGCTTCCAGAGAACCCTGCTGAACTGCACCTCACCTCTCCTGGATCCTGGACCAACCCCTTTACTGGCTGTAAGTTACCTCAAAATAAACCTCTTTTTTAACTACGTTGTGGAGTTGCCTTGTTAATTCCCTACATTAGAACTGGCCTGTCCCTTGCTCATTGCTGCCAAGAGTGATCTAGCTAGGGTAATGCTGGTGAGCTCACCCCGGTGGTGAGGAAAAGTGAGCAGGGTTGAGCAGCCATACAACTACCTAGGCCCAGAATCAGGGTTGTGAGTTGGCCCACCCCATCTATGATCTGCTAGAGCGTGTGAAGGGGCTGGTCCTAGAGACCCAAAGCTGCAGGATCTCCAAAACACAGGGCAGCAACAGCATATCAAAGAGGAGTCCCAGTTAAAGTGCAGCATCCACAGTGGAGCTGAAACCAGAAGCCTCGACCCAGACCAATGACTGCTTGCAATGAACATGTGCAAGTAAAGACATATGAGATATATGGACAAAAGGGTTTACTGACTCACTGTGTCACACTACAGCTTCCATTGATTTTTCCTTTTTTTTTTTTTCTCCTAAAGTTTATTTTATTTTATTTTGGGGAGGAAATTGCAAAGGCAGAGTGTAGATACAAAAGGACAGGGAAATAAATGGGCTCGAGATGTATGATGTGAAAGACACAAAGAATAAATTTTTTATAAAGTTTAAAATTTTTTTCTCCATGTATTCTTAGCTGACTTACATAGTATGAATTTTAAAAACTAAATTTCAGAGAATATTATGATTACTAAAAGTGAAATAAATTTCCTGATACAAAATATCAGTAAAAATATTTGAGGTTGATAAATGAGCTTACAATATTGTTTTTGTATATTGACATATAAGAAAATTATATCTTATTCTTACACTGACAGATTTCACAGATTTCTTTGTTTAGGGATGTTGTTGTCACTTCTTGCTTCTAGGATGTGGCTGAGATGAGAAAGAAGGAGGAATAATAAACGTATACTCGACTTTAAATGAATTCACATAAGAAAGTTTGAAGAAAACAGACAGGGTGGGCATTTTAAATAGTAGCATATAAAATAACCTGTCTTTAAAAGATCATAGTCTATGACCACTCACTAAGATTACTGTGTAACAAAGGGACAAATTTATTAACTGTAGAGATATTCTACAGATATCTAAATGTTCTACAGATATGAAAGTAGAGCCATTCATTCTACCTTTAAAGTTTAAGTTATGCACATGAGCACAGTATGAGCTTTAGGCTTTGGGAATATCTTGTAAAAACAAAAAACAAAAAAACAAAAAAACCTTTCCCTGTGATTTCAAAATAAATATACTCATATAGCTGTTTTTTACCTCGAACTGGTTACACAGAGTGCCTCTTCAAGATACAAATTATGATATTAGAGTCTATTTCCTTTTTCCTGCATTCATTTTGCACTAAGAAAATACTTCACATTGAGTTGATTCATTCAGAATCTGATGATCTTAGGAAAATTAAAGTTTGAGAATGTAGTGTACATTTCTGACCTAGAAATGCACTATATGAAGTATCCCAAGTTTTCTCTCATCGCAGATACAGTCTGGACTTTCTTTTTTATTCAGTCTTAATTTTCTCATTTGCATGTTTGCCCTTGATTGTTACAGAAGAGAACAAAAAATGATCCTGGATTCAAGCTTCTCCTATTTCATAGGCTGTATGCCTTTCCAGATAGTGAGTGTGATGGGCCTCAGTCACATGTGCATCCCAAGTGACACAAAGCTGGCCAGAGACAGGTGGACACATCTGTTCCAGTTCATCAGACCTGACTAACACTGTGTTCTGTGATCATTATTGTTTTTATCCCAAATTATAGTGTCAATCTGTTCAGAATTAATATGTATTACTCTACCACTTGTTACAAAATTTTCAGCTTATTTGTTGGACCAAATCCTACCCTAATCACTTAGCCACAATTCCCTTTGAAAATCTAAAAGAGAGAATGTGTGTGCAGAGGCCATGCTTCCATTACATGTCCAAAGATGTTTTCACATAAGTGGATAATATTGCTATTCCCACTGAATGCTTTGTTGTGTTAACAGAGATAGCTTGCTTAGGTATTCAGTGCACTGGTTAAATTGTTTTTAATGACTTTTTCTAATGCGTTTTATATTTAGCTTTGATTTTTCTCATGAAAAGGAAGGGTTGTCATGTTATTTATTTCACTCAGAATGAAGCTTATATTTTTAATACTTGGGAAATTATAGTTTTAATTCCCTCTTCCCTTTCATGTCCAGTAATTGATAAAAATAAGTCCATGAAGCCACAATTCTATTTTATTATAATATGATGAATCACTATATTGCAACTTTATTTCTCTTTCCTCTTCCATTTTCCCTAAAGATATCTAAACACATAGATTTTATTGAAGGGGAAAAGTTATTAATTCATAATTATTATGTAAAGGTTAATTGGCTAACATTCTCTAAATGACTTTCCCACCATCTGGTAATTTTCCTCCACTTTTTCTTCTGATTGATACAGAGAAAGGTGAGTCTCAGAAGCTGATGAAATTTAAAAGCAGTCTATTTTTAAATGGGTTCAGAAATAAGATAGATAAAGAGGATATGTGAGTATCCTTCTCCACAAACATATGTTTCAAGGTCTCAAACACATAAAAATAATAAAAGTAGAAAGACTGCAAATATTACAAACACAGTTAACTTTGACCCCAATTTTTGGGAGAGGTGGGATGTTGTGGGGTTTCTTATCAGCCACTGCACTTCTTTGCTATAGTGTGGAATGGCAATAGTGTCTGGGCAATCTGAATCCTGTTAGCTTCATGTAACATACATGAGCAAGTTATGACCCTAGCTGAAGTCAGATCAGAGAAAAACAATCAAAATTCAGCCAAGAATTAAAATCAGCCTCTCATGTTGATATCTCCTTTAATTTCACTGTGCTGTAGAAAGCAATGTAAGGTATGGTTATAGCTGGTGCCCCTGACTCATTGTTAGGCATTTCCCAATAACTGCCCTCAGTCTATCATGGCAACTATGCACAGTCTGCCTTAAGCATTTGAACAAACTACTTTGCAATTATTAGACATGTTATGAGAAAATGTGAACAGCTTTGACCAGCAAATTTTCAATATATTTCTCCCCTCAGGCAAGAATAAAACTTAAAATAAAACTCCTGAGACTATGACATTCTTCTCAGCACATAACACATACCATGAGAGAATAAAAGGAAAAAGACATGAATATTTGAAAAGGCCTTTTGAATCTTGCAGGCATAAAGTGGAAGTATATATCATTCTCACAGACCTGGAGTCCGTGCAGATACACATTGAAAGACAGGCTTTGTACCACCATCCTCCGCTGATATGTCAAAGGAAAAGGATTCACTCTCACCTTTTCAAGGTGTCTGTCATTAGATGCATTAATATGGATGAACCACCACAAAATCAAAAAGCAGCAAGAAAGGTGAGCTAAAAGGGAGGAGTTTTAAATATGTTTAAGTTGTGCTTCAATTTGAGGGCTACACTTTGAGGTGCTATAATTACCTTTCTGTCTTCACTTACCCAGGGAGGGGGAAAAAAGCATTAATTAGATTTCTCTAAAGCCCACTTGTCAGCATTTTACTAAACATTCCTCGAGCTTTCCAACAAATGAAAGAGTGAACTGGAGCAGATACCAGTTGAAGAAGATCGTCTTTCTCTGTCATAGCTTCTGTTATTTTGATGTATTATATTTAAACTAAAGTACGGGATTTGCTTTTCCAACACATCCTGTAACTGAACACCGTGTCCACTCACAATAATTTAAGCAACAATTCATATTTTGTTAACAAATTCCTATCAAAGAGTAAATAATAAGCACCTATGTTTCTACAATACTGAACGTTCAAAGTTAACTTTCAGTTAATTCATATCTCATCACTACATGACACCAGGATGACATATAGTTTAATAATGATGTCACAACTGTAATGGTTGTCCCATGTATAATACCCTTGCCTGGGAGATAACTTATCAATATATAATTTTTCTTAATGCCTAGGCAATAAGCTTGAGACCCACTCCTAATGTAAAGAAAATATGAAAACCATGATTTAATTTGTTGTTATTTAAAATGTTTGTTACACAATATAATCCTAAATTATTTTATAAAAGTAAACAAGACAAACTTGTATTCTGTAAACTACAAATTTACTGAAACACCAAAAGAAAAGGTTATTCGTGCTAATAAAATAATTGTGAGATCTTATTTCATGGTTAATATTATGTACCAGGATTGATTTTAGAATTCCACTTATAAAAAAATGATTTTTCTGTCTTAGTCCAATAGTTAAATTTAGCAAGAATTATGGCATTACCTGAAGAAGCTATGAGTAACATACTCCTTAATATTTTTAGTAGATTGTTTGTGAGTAATTTCAGATTATTTCATTTTAATGTGAAGAGTTTCACATGTTCTTTACCTACCTTTCTTAGTAAAGACATCTTCCATGTTTTGCCATGCCTATTATCAAATTGATTGACTCAATGCCACCAGTAATAGAGCTGATTCATCCTTTCAGGCTTTTGCAGTAGTGACCTTTGTTCAAAGACCTCATATAGAAAACCAGTGTATATCTAGACATCATCCTGTCATCACACAGCTTATAGTCTCAAACAGCTTCTTAGTCTTTTCTAACATTGACATTTTTCAAGATGGGCCTACTGACAGATATAGTAGTGGCAAGACTGGTCTGTAGGCAGAAGCATCAGCTTTCTGAATTGGATTTTGGACTAGCTCCACAGGAGGGAACGGAAGCCTGATTCTGTAAACATGGTTTAAAGGGCCATGGCTGATAAGTCATAAGCCACAGAGCAGATACTCTTGGTGCTCTTCGGAATAGTTCCATTGCCAAACTGTTTTCTAAATATTAATGACCAGATGCATATGAGAAGTCCTAATTGGACTCAGAGGGTTGAGTAAACAAATAAAAGGGGTACATGAAGTTGGGAGAGAGAGATGATGATGGGGGACTCCTGGTGTAAGCTAGGGGGAGAGAAATGGGGGTTATAGATAATCAAACTATTATGTATGATATTTTTTAAAAATAAGTAAAAAGATTAAAGATAGTTTTGTGATATGTCACTCAAGTTGAGATTGTCTAGTGATTTCACCTGATTAGACTGGAGTGAATAGTTTTTGTGGAAGAAGCTCATCTAGGCGAGGTTCTCCTCATGCAGCTTATCTGAATTGATGCATGACATCAACATGTTTTGTAACTAGCATCCTTAACGGGGTTAGATAGTGTCAACAGCTGTCTTCACTGTAAAGACATTTCTACAGTACTCTACAATTTTAAATTTTTCTGGGTAAATTGCTTCTAATTTTTTTCTTTTATTTTCATATTATAATCACATTGTTTCTTCCTCTCTTTTCTACCTCCAAATGCTCCCACATAACCCTCCTTGCTCTCTTTCAAATCATGGCCCTTTAATTGCTAATTATTCTTGCATGCATATTTATTCCTGAATATAACCTATTCAGTTCAAATAATATTACCTTTATGTATTGTTTTTAGGGGTGACCATTTGGTACAGGACATTCAGTTGGTCTGTACTTCCCTAGAGAAGACAGCCTCTCTTGCTCCCAGATTTCCTCAGTTGCCTACAGCACTTTCTCTAGAGTTGATGCCTCATGGACTCTCCCATCCAAATTGGAATATCCGTTGGTGTCAGCCTTGTTCACTTCATGTTTGCACAATTGTTGTTTGTTAGGGACCAAGATTTCAGGAACCAAACATGAACCATGGAAAGTACTAGCTAAGCCAGAGAACAAGTCATAAGCCCACTGCCCTTCCCCAGAGCAGTAACACCTGTTTACTAACCAGAGGCTCCCAAAGATAAGAACATTCCACAGTCAGGTGCCATGACAACCAAATGTAAAGAGCATTCCATGGTCAGGTAGCCTACCAACAGAACAAATGGCCCCTGACCAGTGACCTTAGCCGACATCTTGGGTTGCACAGCCTGCATGTCTCCTACATCTTGCATGCCTTCCACATCTCTTCCCCTTCCCTCCTTCCTGCCCCCTCCCCTCCTATGCTGTATAAGCCTTGCAGAGAGAAATAAAAATTGCAGCTTGATCAGAATCTTGTCTTGCTGTCAGTCTCTCGTGTCCCCTGTCTCTTTCATTCGCTCCCACAGGTGGGACACCCCTGTTGAAACCCCGCTAGCCAGGGCAGTTGTTGGTGAGGATTTATGTGTGTAGCTTCTGGTGTTACTAAAAGACATGATTTTACAGCAAACTCTCTCATCTTCTGGCTCTTACAATCTTTCCACCCCCACTCCTCAATGTTCCCCAAGTCTCAGGTGCAGGAGTGTTTTGTAAATGTATTCATTGAGGCTGAGTTCCACAACTGTTCATTTTGATTGGATGTGGTTTCCTGTAGTGATCTCTGTCTGTTGCAAAGAGAAGTTTCCTTGATCAAGGGTGAGGACTACACTTATCAGTGGGTATAAAGACAAATGTTGAGATCGTAGTTAGGGGTTATGGTGGTTTATTAAGTCTAGTTCTCATTTGAGTGGAGAGAAATTAAACAATACTTCCTGGATATTAGTATACACATGTATTATTTAGAATAAATCTTGCAAGGACAGTGAGTTCTTTCTCTATCTTATTTGTCTCTTTATTAATTAAGGATGAAGTCATGATTAGTAATATTATTTGTGTTTTAATTCAATATAGTCAGTCTTTACTATAAAAATGATTCTGCTTTTAGCCATTGGAGGTATTTTTAGAATTATCTTGTGATAGTTAAAATAGTAATAAAATATTTTAAATTGATTAATAATTAAATTTATGAAATCACTGGATAATTAACTTATTAATAAAATTATCAATAAATATTCTGTAGTATTTATGAAAATTTTATGAGATTTAATTATAAAAGTCATTTCTTACATAAGTCCCCAGAATACCTCTTACATAAAGCATAAAGTTTCATATATCTTTCCTGAAGATTCAGTGGCAGAGCTAATTACTACACAGAAAAAGGGGTGTATTAAGATAGAATATAACACACCTGTGACCTCAAAAATAATTTCCTCACCAAAGCCCTTCCACGTATGCATCACTATTAATACTCTGTGGTTTCCAGTAGTCTCTCCAACACTCCCAATCCCTGTCTGCTTATCCTTTTCTCCTGGTGTTACAATCTCCATACATCTAACCCAATTTCTAAGCTGTCTAGCCTTATTAGTGTGTGCAGAGACCTTGAGAATGATTCTTAGGGGACCTTACCTTCCATAAAAACACTAACTCCCAAGCCATTGTGTGTAGAGTTCAATGTTCTTTGGGGGCAGATATCATAGTTTGTGGTAGGTTGAAATCATTTTTTTTTCATTTTTTACATTTTGAAACATTAATTGGAGAAAATAGTTCTCTCTCCAGGAAGAGATAAAAACTTAGCTCTTCTTAAAATAGTTTTTTAAACAAAAGATAACACCTTTAAGTTTTTAGTGTCATAAAAAAGAGACATATTAGCCAAAGAAAGCAGTAGTACATCATGGAAGTTCATTGTTTAAGTATTTTTTGATATTAAAAGAGATTTTATTTTTGCACATCTCTGACTCTTCACTAATTTTCAAGGAGAGCATGGAGAAGGGAACCTATGGATACTATAGAAAGCAAATCCTTGTAAATGGCATGTGCTACATATTTCAGTAGATTTCTTCCCATTAGATAATTAGATAGACTGAAAGCACAGACTAGCAAGAATGTGCAATGGTACAGATTTCAGGAAAGTGCAGACCAAGCAGCTTTCAAAGATTGATGGGATGCTTCTTGGATTGGATTATGGAAGTTAAGATCTATGGCAGGCCAAACTGGCAAAAAGAAAATAGACCTGGGAGTCACGCCAAACAGAATACATATTAAGGCGAAAGTAGGGTCAACTCACAAGCATGAGCAGCACAGGCTAAACCTTAAAGGCTGTGTGTTTTCACAGTACTTGGCATGATGCAGAAAATGAATTTGGATTTTGATTTCCTCCATGAACTACTTGAGAATGATTTTAGAGAGAGCATCTATAATCCAATAAAACTTGTTTTGTAGACTCATCCAATCTGGATCAGCATCTGGCTATCAGTACACAGGAAAACCTATTCATCATCTCACCAACGTGCATATTCAGAAAAACATGAAAATACTCCCAGAGAGTTGTATTGACACCATCCTAAGGTTAGAGTGTAAATGATGTCATATTAGACACAGCAAAGTTTATTCAGTTTGTTAAAATCATTCCATTTTTATTCTGTGGAAAGTAACTACAATATAGAGAAGGAAGAAAGCCAGCCATTCAACTTCAATGCACTTAGACTCATGTGCGCGCGCACGCACACACACACACACACACACACATACACACACACACACATCCTCTGCCCCCAAACCTAGTTCAAGTTGGAAATGATTCTTAGTAAAACATTCACTGAGTTCTGAGATATGCACAATGCATAGAGATGGCTTATGAGACTAGTAGTGACCATATAAGTTCATATCAAGAGAGGAACAGGATCAAGACAATGAAACTCTGAAGGTCATGAGAGCTCTACCCACATCTATTGTATTAAAACTTCATGAAGACTGCATGAAGGAGTACATTAACTCCTTCTATCCCTTTGATCATGTAATCACACAGCATTTGCCCTGCTGGAGGACCCAGAACTGAAGTGTCATTTTGTAGACAGAAACTAATTCTGGTTTTATGTCCATCTCCAACTCCCCAGCATTCTGAACAGTGCACAAATCTGGATCCTTCATAAACTCCCCTGTCATTTTGTTTTTTTTGTTTGTTTGGTTTTTTTGTTTTTGTTTTTGTTTTTGGTGTAGCAACACAAATGGGTGAAGCAAAAGTTGTACTGTTTGAGAGTCTGTTCCAGAGATGGTGAATACATATCCAATGTTCCCATCACAAAGCCTGCAACAAAGTAATTATAAATGAATGTTTTACTGTCAAACATTATACAGCATATACAGCATATACCTGTATTGAAACATGACAATCACAACACAGCATAATACAAATTTCACTTTTTAATCTATCACTTACATAAATAAAAAAATAAATAAAACAAAAGAATATACCAAAAAAGCCCGGGTGGTGGTGGCGCCTGTAATCCCAGCACTCGGGAGGCAGAGGCAGGTGGATCTCTGTGAGTTCCAGGCCAGCCTGGTCTACAGAGCTAGTCCAGGACAGGCTCCAAAGCTACAGAGAAACCCTGTCTCAAAAAAAAAAAGAATATACCAAAAAAGATGAATGATCTAAATTTCAAAATCTTACTCATAAGACTGTACATATCTCTAAAAATAGGAATTTTACTTTTAAGATTTGTGACTTTTTCTAAAATAATCTCTTTACTTTAGTACAGCTTTAGATTTAAGAAAGTGTTGCAAATACAGTTCTGAGAACTCCAAAATACTTTGTCCTCAGTTTCCATTGTGATTAACATTTTACATTAGCATTCATAAAGAATCACACCAACAGACATCTATATGTGGACAGATGGGAGTCCATGAGGCCTCCACTCTAGACGAAAAACTACAGGCAACTGAGGAATGCTGAGGGTGGGAGAGATCGTCTCCAGGGAAAAGTAACACCTACCAGTGATCCAATTCCAAATGGTCAGCCCTGAAAACATATGTACAGGTAACATTGTACAGACTGAGTAGATTATATTGATGTATTTAGGAATGGGCATGTGTGTCAACAATTTAAAAAACAGGGAGGGGCACTACTAATTTTAAAAGAGAATGGGGGGAACTACATAGAAATGTTTAGAGATAGGAATTGGAAGGTAGAAATGTTGTAATTATATTATAATCCCCAAAATTATTTTACAGTGAATGCACTGTATTTGAACAAAGCACATACTGTTTTTAGGTTCCTTGCTTTTTACCTAATGTCCTACTTAAATTCCAGAGTCTCACCAGAACACTATACTGCAACCATCCCAGAGTTTTGCCAGGACATCGCGCTGTAACTATCCTAGAGTTTTACCAGGACATTACACTACAGTCACCATGAGCTGTTGGCTGTCTTTGGCTTGGAGAATTTCTTTTGTTTTCCTTGATAGGAGGACTTTAGTAATTTTGCAAAATTCCATTCAGGTTTTACAGAATGCTGTTTAGCTTTTATAGAATACTCCTTGGATGGAATTGTCTGATATTTCCCTCATATTTAGACTTAGGATTTCTGGGAGGAAAACTGCAGAGGCAATGTGTCATTCTTATCACACTATAAAGTGGACAGACGACAGAAAGACTTAGTGTTATTGATATAATATTGGCAGCCTTGCAGAGGTAGTGTGTGCTACTCTCTCCCCTCCAATTACACACTGTATTTAATGTGCTGGGGGGGATAAAGAATATAAAATTGTGTCTCTGTCATTTGACAGCCAAATATCTACATAAGTTACTTAAAATTACTAAAAAACTTTCCAACTAGCATTAGCATCCTTAGTCAATAATTTATTGACTATTCTGGATAACTATCCTGAATTCCATTGTTTACTCTGTTGTTCAGCTTACTTCAGCATTGGCCATTTGATCTAACAAAGAATCATCTATCCCTTTGAAACACCTACTTTGTGAGTATACGTGTGTAGGTGTGTACGTATCTAAATACCTCTTCAAATTCTGGTGAACACAAAACAACCATGATTGGTATTTCCCATCTTATGCTTTGAACTTCTTGAAGACTTGACTTATTATGTTGGAAGATAATAGAGTAAAGTAAAACTTGAGCTTGAATGTGTATGTTGCTGCTAGGGATGCCTGCTTCTTAACCCTCTCAGTGACAAGGAGAGCATTCCTGTACAAATTAAGCAGTCCAGTTTACATGTTGATTTACACGCAATTCACACCACGCTGGTATGTGACTTTTGTTTGTTTTGTTTATTTCAACTTCATACAAACTAGTGCCATCTGGGTAGAGGGAATATCAGTTGAGGAATTGTCTCTATCAGATTGGCTTGTGAACATGTTTGTGGGGGCATTTTCTTGATTAATGATTGATGTGAGAGGAGGGCTCAGAACTGGTGGTGATGGGGTGTCTCCCCACAGTAGGTGGTTCTGGGTTATACAAGAAAGCAAACTGAATGAGCTATGGAAAGCAAACAGAACACTGTCAGTAAACAGTGTTCTGGCATGGTTTCGACTTTAGTTCCTGCACTGAATTCCTACCCTGACTGCATTCAGTGACTGACTGTGATAAGGCCACATAGGCAAAATAAGCCCTTTTGTCTCCAAGTTCCTCTTGGTCATGGTATTTTATTATAGCAATAAAGAGCACAGTACGGTACACATTTGTGTTCAACTCTAACCCAATGCCGTGTAGATCCTTCCAGCCTGCTCCTCTTGCTGTAGCCTATCACGTGAAATGTTCCTTTGAACGTGTATGAAAAGGCGATAATTTTTAAAAATGGCATTATTCATGTTACACATTTTGTTTTGGTAAGTATACGCTAAAAAAAAAAAAAAAAAAAAAAAAAAAAAAAAAAAAAAAAAAACCTTAAGTGAATCAAATGTTTTTTAAATAACAGTACTCATAGCTAAACAGGTCGGTCCATACACTGGCTGCTTTTCCAGAGGTTCAGGGTTTGATTCCTAGCAACCACATGGTAGCTTTTAGCCATCTGTAATTCTAGGTTCAGGGGTGCTTTTGCCCTCGTTTGCCCTCCATGGGCATAAGGCATGAACGTGATAGACAAATATACATGTAGGAAACCACTCATCCACAAAAAAGAATACAATAAATTTCAAAAGAAATCAATACTCAAAAATATGCATACTTGTATTTTATCAATTGAAATATCTTTTAAAAAATTATTGGTTGGGGATTTAGCTCAGTGGTAGAGTGCTTGCCTAGCAAGCACAAGGCCCTGGGTTCGATCCTCAGCTCTGACCAAAAAAAAAAAATTCTTGATATTAGACTATAATTACATTTTTCATCTCTTCAAACTCTCTCATATACTTCTTCTTCTTCTCTTCCTCCTCCTCCTCCTCCTCCTCCTCCTCCTCCTCCTCCTACTCCTTCTGCTTCTAATTAATGGTCTCTTTTATCAGTAGTTGTGTATATGTGTGTATGTGTGGGTGTGAGCTGTGTGTTTGTGTACATGCATGGGTTCCTAAATATAAAAAGTTCAGTCCATAATACATCACCTGATTGTGTGTTTTCAGGACTTAGCACTTATCACTGGACAACCAATTGTTGTGTGCTTCCCAGGACAAGACCACCTCTCCTGCTACCAAGTTCCGTCACTTGGTCATTGTGTAGGTGGATGCCTTGTGGGCTTTTTTTTTTCTATCCACTTTAGTATGTCCATTGGTGTTGTCCTTGTTCACCTCATGTTTTGGCAGTCATGTTAGTGAGACTTCATGGGCATAGCCTCTGGTTTTACTAGGAGACATAAAACATACTCTTACAGCAAACTTCATGGTTTTCTGGCTCTTAGAATCTTAACACTGCCTCGTTTTTAATGTTCCATGAGCCTTAGGTGCAGGTTTTGTAGATGTATATATTTGTCCTGGGCTCCACAACTCTGAGTTTTGACTCATTGTAGTTTTCAATAGTGATCTCTGTCTGTTACAAAGAGAAGTTTCCTTGATGAAGGATAAGGACTATGCTTATCTGTTCATATAAGGACAGATGACAATAAGGATGTCTGGAAAAGACACAAGGAATCACACTGTTAACTATTTACCTTTTTTTAAAAAAGTCCACAATGCATGTCTTTCAATGTATAACTATACATATATAACTTTAATGAACTTGCCTTATCTAGCCTGACAGTACTCCCTCCAAGAGCTAAAGGCCATCTAACATAAACCTTAATAACAGACCCAAGAAGCCCTTTTGAGTTGATGGCCAGGGCTTCTAAGAGAATCCCAAAACATACAGTTTATTACAGTTGACCTTGGCCATCTTGCAGAGGTGGAAGGTAAGTACCTATATCTGAAAATACCATACACTTCAGAAACAGGGTCCAGATACCCCTGAACCAGAACTAACCTGAATAGTTCTTCCCTGAGAATTAGCTTTCATGGCAGCAGAAAGTCTCTTTCAAGCTTCCAAAGGAAGGGGACAATCAAAATCTTACCAAGTTATTAGACCTATAAACCACATCAACTACCAGCATGGCAAGATTACCCTAAGGGTATATGCATACTTTGGCAGTAACCAACAACTTTCTAACTGGACTTAAGATATGTTCAACAAGAAGGAATCCATGCTTGGTACTAGAAACCTAGTTAACTTCTCAGTGCTAGTGAAGTCGTGATGGTTGGAGGAAAATCTACAACAACTAACTTACTAAACCAGCATAATCTAACAACAATCTATAAACATTTTCCTTATTAGTTAAAATTATCTTTAAAGTTACTTTTCCCAAATAAAGACATATACCTACTATTTTTTTCTTATCTCATTTTATGAATTAAAGCTAATTTTACATTTTACTGCACACAAGAAAAATAATTAGTTCATTCTACAGTACTAATAATAAATCTATTCTGTTTAAAACTTAACTGATTTCCCTCCAATTTTTTATTATAATCCTAGTGGATAAATTAGTGAGTTTTGAGTGCACCCTAATGATTCCTATGAATTGGTAGCTTTAAAGGTATAAGTAGATAAGTATCTATATCAAATTTTGGAATACTGGATATTTTGTATGCATAAATACATACAAATTAAAATATAGTCAAAATATGTAGCATATGAAATGAATGATACTATGTAAAGTATTTTTCAAAGTTATTATTATTTACTCTACATAAAATTTATACTATGGCCAGGTGGTGGTGGTGCACACTGTTAATCCCAGCACTAGGGACACAGAAGCAGGTGGATCTCTGTGAGTTCAAGGTCTGCAGAGTGAGTCCCAAGATAGGATCTGAAGCTACACAGAGGGACCCTGTCTCAAAACAACAACTCCTACTCTTCTACTATGTCTTATGTTCTCAACATCCTACAATTTACTTAGGAAACTAGTATTTGAAGAAGAAAACATGATAAATGTCATACATGTTACATTAGCTGAAGGAGTCAAATAATTGTCAAAATATATCATTTATTTAATGCAGACAAGCAGCAGTGGCTCAGAGAAATCTGGATGGTTCTACTAGGAATTTGTTTTATAATTATTCAGTAGAAATCTTTTTTCTACTAAATTCTTGTGATCTCAAGAGAATTGAGACATATTTCTGATGTCATATAACTTCAGTACAGCTTAGATTGCATCATATCTGACTTAAAATGGTGGATTGGAGGACAGATAAAGTAGAGAAATCAGAAGATCTTGCGGTTGTATTTGAACACCTGATCCCCTAGTAATACTCAGAGAACAGTAAGCACACTTGATATCAGAAATATAAAAACATAAAAGATGAACAATTCTTTAGCCAACACCAGGTTTCACATTAAAAGAGAAAACTTGAGCTACATGTCTTATTTACTTCTCTATTGCTGTAATAAAATACCATGAGAAAGGCCACTTATAGAAGAAAGAGTTTATTTGAGCTTATGTTTCCATAGGGTGAAGTCCATTATGCAGAAGCAGAAGTGGCAGGCTTGGTTGCTGGAATAGCAAGGTAGATGCTCATATCATTAAACATAAGCAGGAAGCCAAGAAAGCAAACAGGGAATGGCTCCTGGCTTCTGAAACCTCACATCTCCCCTCCAGTGATAGATTTCCTCCAGCAAGGCTGGACCTCCTGAGCATCCCCAAACAGCACTGCTTAACTGGGTACAGTGCATTCAAACATCTGAGCCTATGGGAGGTGTTCTTATTCAAACCACCATAGTGGACAACAGAAAATATAGCGAGATATGTTGATTAAGTAGATACTCTGTCTGGAAAGAACATTATAAAATATGTGTGAATGTTAAAACAAATTCAGTCAGACACATAGTAAAGGTAACACTAAATGCCCTTCTGATAGTTAACTGAAGATAATTGTCTTTCTTTTCTTTTTTTCTTTTTCTTTTTCTTTTTATTTATTTATTTATTTATTTATTTATTTATTTTTTGGTTTTTAGAGACAGGGTTTCTCTGTGTAGCTTTGTGCCTTTCCTGGAACTTGCTTTGGAGACCAGGCCTGGAACTCACAGAGATCCGCCTGGCTCTGCCTCCAGAGTGCTGGGATTAAAGGCGTGCGCCACCATCGCCCGGCAATAATCGTCTTTCACATAAAGAACGGCACTTGGCAGGTTGGATACAAGTTAATATTGCTTTAAAAAACTAAGATAGTGCATATGAAATTAAAACTAATATACACATATGTATCAAAAGAATTTACTGAATTACATATTACTCAGAGGTTTGAATGTGAATTAAAACCTGGCAGTGCAAACTGCTTTTACAAATAAAGGAGGCAATAGGGAGAATGGAATCAAAATGCAAACTTGGATCGGCTACATGGAGATGATGGCTAGAGTTGTGAGGAGGGAATAAAAGAGATGAAAGGCTGAAAGTAGGGGTATTTGGGGAAGGAACCAAAGATTACCAACTTACGCAGCAGGAAGAAGAAACCAAGCAGAAAAGGAAAGAGTTCTGAATTGTCGTCTTACCAGGTTTCTCTATGCCATGCTTCCTCAACTGGAAAAGACAACTGGAAAATTGAGAAAAACCACCACATAAAATCACCTTTTCCCCACTCTAGAATGTCTAGTAATAATTTCTAAGATTTGTTGTTATTAGGTTTCCTGAGATTTGGGGATGTAACTTGTTGTTTTGTTTTTGTTTGGTTGTTTGCTTGATTCATTTTTTTTGAGACATACTCTGTCTTATAAAGTCCAGCTTGAACACAAAGAAAAGACCTACAGCATTGACCTTTCAAGTGCTGGCATGGAGAGCATGAATCATCATTTTACTTGATCTGATACTTACAAAGATGGTCAGAAAGTTTTGCGTATAAGAAGATATGCTGTGGGATATTTTTCTGTATGCTATGAATATGTGTTTCTCTGATTTGATTGATAAATAAAATGCTGATTGGCCAATAGCCAGGTAGGAAGTATAGGTGGGGCAAGCAGAGAGGAGAATTCTGGGAAGAGGAGGGATGAGTCAGAAGTTGCCAACCAGACACAGAGGAAGCAAGATGACAAGGCAGAACTGAGAAAAGGTACCAAACCACATGGCTAAACATAAATAAGAATTATGGGTTAATTTAAGTGTAAGAGCTAGTCAGTAATAAGCCTGAGCTAATGGCCATACAGTTCATAAATAAGAGAAGCTTCTGAGTGATTACTTTATAAGTGGGCTGCAGGATTGCAGAGGCCTGGACACAGGAAAACAAAGACTATATGTACATTTAGCTGAAGGACATAAAATACAGGTGGATATAAGCTAAGAACATTACATATGATGGGTGAGTCATAAGCAACACTAAAAATAAGTTACAACTCAGTGTTTTACTTAATCAAGGCAGGTTCTGCCACCAGGCACACCCACTTAATAGACCTTAAATTTATTTAAATATCTCAAATGCTCCATCTCACTGATTTTACCCTGATCTTTGGCCACAACTCAAGAACACTGAATTTTTATCTATTCAAGAAAGATATGAACATCTGCTCCATGTTGCCTAGTCTCAGCCATTTCTTTGGCTCCTTCCTTTTCTTCCTGCCTCCCTTTCTCCCCACCTGCTCCTTATTTACTTTCATGTTCAATCTGTTCTTGGACTATTTAAATTTAAGTGGAATTAGCTTAATAAATGTACACACTATCATTTCACTGGTCATGTATTCAATACCCACTACTGCAGTGGACACTGTACTAAGTCACAGATAAACCAAATCACCATGATGAGTGCAGTCTACTGCCTATTCCTGAATTCTAGTTCATTATTTGGGAGATAATCTTTGTACAGATGACATTTCACTCTTGTAGAAACTGGAAATGTGGAGCTCATAGAATATCACTTCAAATCTTAGCTACAGGAGTCATCTGTCACACCTAATTGCATTTATTAATCAATTAACTATATAAGAGATACATTTAATGAGGTAAATGCTGAAATTTCCTGT
This sequence comes from Onychomys torridus, assembly GCF_903995425.1. NCBI lineage: Eukaryota > Metazoa > Chordata > Mammalia > Rodentia > Cricetidae > Onychomys > Onychomys torridus. Next base: position 18,076,705 of record NC_050456.1, read on the forward strand.
GATTTAGAGACCATAAACTCAATCAGTTTCATGAAAACCCTCGAGCAACAAGGAAAGCTGGACAAATCAGGACACCAGCTGATGGACTGCAGTTTAATGGAGCTCATGATCAATGCCAAACTGCATGGAGAAATGTGACTAATCTGAACAAAAGCATCTCATTATGAATACAGTTGTCTAACATCTTTTTCTTCACATTTTGTAGATCTGAAGAAACAACTACTTATTTCAAGTCATATTATTCTAAAATAATGTGTACTAATGATTTCTTAGTTTCTTGCTTTCCATTGAATTGTAACAGGATAATAATAATTACATGGAAAATAATTTTCCTTGTTTTTACTATGCAGGACTACACAGGCCATTTTTATGCAAGTATGCAGTGTGCTTTGAGAATATCCCTCTCAATGTTCCATCTAATTTCCACCTCCTCCTCCTATTATCTGCTTTGTCCCCAGACACTTCTACATCGGTTTTCATGTTATCAGGGTATATATGGATATATGGATATAAAGCCATAATATAGTAATTTCTTATGCTATGGATGCTTTCCATAATAAAGACATACAACTACTATATGGTTTTTCTGATATCTTGTTATTTTATTTATATTTTGTTATATATATATATATATATATATATATATATATATATATATATTTATAATTTAACTATTGTTTTGTGAGTGTTAGTATTTTGCTTGTATATGCATCTGTGCTCTGCATACATAGCAGGCCAGAAGAAGGCATTGGATCCCTTAAGACTGAGATTACATAAGGCTATGATCCCCCAGTGTGGGTTCTAGGGAACAAACCCAGGCCCTCTAGAACAGAATCCAGCCTCTTATGCTCTCAGCCATCTCACCAGCCTCTAAAGTTAATTTTAGTATTTCCAATTGCTGAAGAAATTTTTATAAAATAATAGTACTGTCAGCTCTTTGCTCTTTTACAGTACTGAATTATATTATTTAATAGCAAACACCTTTCTATTAAATATAAATTATAATAACTCCTAGCTTTTGTTCTTTTTTTTTTTACACAAACTAAGGGTAAACATTTCATTTGATGTTTAATATTCTTTCTATTACTAAACTTTTACCCAGTTGATAATTTAACTATAGTAGTTATAACTGGGGTAGTTAGTAATTATTCCTTTCCAGACTGAGTGAGACAAATGGCGGGGCTAGGAACGGCAGCACATTAAGAAGATAAATGTATGAAAACAATGGTGTTAAAGTACAGTTACAAAGAAAGGAGTGAGAGCTACTTGAAAATCTTTTCTAGGTACAAACAATCACATTTACTGAAGCATGTTATAGAAATCACAAAAGCAAAAGATATCACAAATAATTACTGAGAGAAACAATGGGAATGTAGACTTTGTAACTCCTTGCCACTGCTGGCCAAATACAAAATGAGTGTAATCTACCATGATTAATTGCTTGTGTTTTTCCCCATGATGTATTATTGAGAAATAGTGTAATCAATGATACAAATGTAACTCTAATGTATCTTTCATACACAACTTTAATAGCTTTTATTCTGTCCAAATGTTGCTTTGCAAAAGAAAACGCTAATTTGAAAATATCAGTTTGTATTATTGCACTACCCCAGGTGACATATATAGGAATTTTTATATCAAACATAAAAAATTTAATATTCTCAATGAATTGATGTGGCAAATATGTTTTGAAAGTGTGATACAGTAAATACACGTAAGATCTTGTTAATATATCATAGAATTCACAAAACAAACAAATGGTCTGATTTCCTGTAGTCCGTGCAGTTTCTGAACCACTGGAGTAAAAGACCATCCAGGGAACTGACTTCCACCCTGCTGACAGACGCACTCCTTGCTTGCGCCATCCTTCAACACTGTCCTTCCACTCTACCCAAGCACCACTCAAGAAACTGACATCTCATTGAATGACCCTTCATCACCCCTAGTCCTCTTGAAGACTTCCATTAAAAAAGGGCAAGTGTTGCCCCAGAGCCTGTTAGTGGCTCTCACCTGAGAGTCACCTGACTTTTGTTTCCAGCTTGTTAGCCATCAGGAAGCCATTCTTCATCATCTTACTGCAGTGCCTTCTCTCTGCTGTACAAAGAACTTCTGATGAGAAAAGTCTAGCTGATGTTGAGGAAAGCTGCATTGACTTCCACCTTTGCCTTAAATGATTCTGTTCTTCCTGGATAGCTAATGAAACAATATCCCCAACAATAACAACCCCAGTTTCTTCAACTGATAAATTCACTATCATCTCAGAAGACATTTAATTTTTTAGCTTTTAAAAAATTAATAGAAATTTGTGCCATCAAAGAAGATATTGAAATAAATACCGATTGTTACCCCCAAACACACCTTCAAGGCTTCATGTCCTGTAATTAAGTTGCTATAAAAGCGGATGGTACATATAATAGTTATTCACAGTATCACTGCTTTCCTATTTGAACCATGAGAAACAGGAAAAGCTGTAAGTACATTTAAGTCCTGAATACTATGTATGCTATTACTGAAACAAGTGTATTTACTGATCTAAGATTCATTACTGAAACATCAATTTATATGCTGGAAAAAATAAATAGCCATTTTATTATAAAAAATGATCTCTGTATTTATGACAGTGAAGATGAAATGTATGATAACTCTCACCTGTGAGCCTCTGAAGCCTGCACTCCCTGTCAATTGAACTTTTCAACCAATGACTTCTGGATGCTCTACACATAAGTCTTATTGAAAGTATTACACACAAATGCAAAACTAAATGCAAAGCCACAGAGTAAATTTAAAACCAAATCACAGACTACAAAACCATCTATCTGTGTAAATATTTGTGTAAATGCACAGAAACACACACATATACACATGCAAATATATGTATCATATACTCACTACTCAAATTTCCATTGTAATGTATTTATTACACATATGGGATTATCCTATAGATCATGAGCAGTGAAAATCTGTGGTAGAATATGTCAATACCTGGGTGGATGGAGAAAAATAAGGGACATTGGTTGTTCAAGCTGAGGAAGATTGCATTATTTTCTTTAAATGCATGATGGTGAATGAAAAACTTCAAAGGAAAATTCTGTGTGAATATATTTTCATTCTGGAAGACCACAGTTATTCAAAGTGACCTTTTAAACACATTCTGTTGATATACAACCAGAGGAATTGCTGAATATTGTCAGGTTCCCTGTCTGCCTTCATCTAGCTCTTCCCAAGTCTTGTGCTGGCCAGAAAGGAATCATCATTCAGAAAAAAAGGAAGACATTTCTAAGTTTTCATTCTTCCTGGCTTATACTGCTCCTAAGGAAGAAATATTTTACATATTTTTGTACTTAGTTTATCTTGAACTCAAATCGTCTAGCTTCCTAACTGTGTTCTAAGAAGCATAGTCTAGGAGTTCTGGCTCCTTATGCCACACCATCCTATCACTAGCAAGAGTCGCATCCACAACTTTGTTATCCTTGCTGCCTGTGTTGTACCTAAGATGAGGGAGAAATCAAGAAAAGCTTGAAAATTAATGTAAAAACAAATGGAATAAGATATAATCAAGATTCACATCAGCTAATTATGCCTCCACCATCCCTCCATCTTTGCAGGCCACTATGGACCCACATATATTGGAAAGAAGCAGCTTAATGTACCACTACCATAGATACTTTCCACATAACAAGTGAAACCAAATGTGCAGTTGATAGTTGTGTAGATGTAGATGTAGTACAGTGCCTAAAAAGAGGCAAACTTGGCAGTTGCAAGCACAGAAACTGCTATGGACTGTGACTGTGATTTCATTGCACTAGGATGCAGGGCAGCTGTGTTTCTAACTCTTGCTTGCTCTTTCATTCCTCCAGCAGTTGCGAGGTCTCTTCACCTTGCCTGTGTGTAGAACTACCGGTCTGCAGACAGAACCTGAGTCATATTTTATAACATAACTGTGAGAGCTGAGTGGCCACAGAAAAGCTTGCTTTTGTTATTAGTTTCAGGACCTCTGGGATATTAATTCATCATCACACCTTCTCGAGACTCCATCCATTATGCCTGTCTATAGCCCATGCAGAGCAAAGAATGATGTAGACTCCAACTGAAGCAATAGCATGAGATTACCAACACAATTACTTTCCGTGTAGGTAGAGAATTTTCCATACCAGCAGAAATGGCTACAATCTGCTTTAGAAATATCCTTGTTGCTTTGGCTTTTTAAGGCTGCTGTAAGTGAGATTAGTAATATTAATCTATTCTTCAGTAAGAAAAGATATTGTGTGTGGAAAATTAAATGGGACCATCCATTTTAGAATTGAAATGCTGAGCCTCACCCTTCTTCTGCAACCTCATCATTTTTCTCCAGTGTGCTGCGGGTGTCCATGCTACAGGAAAGCATCCTTGTTCTCTCCCTTTGTTTGAATCTGATTTTACAAACAACCATGGTATCCATTTCCTCGGCTTACAAAATCTGTGAACAAGCAGAGCCAAGAATCAGCCATTTTATTCCCTCTTCAAAATGCATGAAAATCCTAACTGCCTTTCCTACGTCCCCACATAAAACATCAGTGTAAGTGAGACCACCAGCTTTACCAACAAACATAAGAGGGATTTTTATAATGTTCCTGAGCATTAATTTGAAAATTTCAAAGATTAATCATTACTGTTTGAATGAATTAAGTTCATGGTTTTTGTCTCTCACAAATTCAGAAGCTTTCTGCTAACAAAGATTTTTTTTTTCTCTAAAAACTGCTTTTCACCTTTTAAAATGAATGCTAATAAACAGAGACCAAAGAGGAACTCACGTCTTTTTGACACAGAGCCTGAGCGCCATCTGCTGGTAAAATGCCTCCATGACAGTCAGTCATCCTGTAATTCAAAAAGGAATTAAAGGCTGATATGCTTTGCAGTGTTCTGAGCAGCTAAGGTGGGAGATAACCGGCGGGAGGGAAACTTTCTGAGCACTCACATCACACTCGGAGCAGGTAACACATTAGGGCAATGGTCCAGGGAAAATCACATTTCTGGGTCACTGCATTTACAGTAAATCTCTTCAGCCATTTAGATGTTGCTTTTAACTGCAGTTCCCTGCGCTTGCTTTGGAGACTAGGTCATTGCGGAACAAAGGAATACAAAGGAAATATGTACTGGAGCTGAAGACTTGGTGCAAGGCTTGTGTAGCATGTGCAAGGCTATGGATTCAAGTCTCAGCACTGTAAATAAAAGAAAACTAAGAGTTCTGAACTTCCTCCATATATAAATGGATAGTCATCTGCCTCAGAAGCCCAAACTTTCAAAATGTTTTAGTCTATTCAGCTTCTTTATAAAACCAAAATACTGTAATTTTATCACATCACAGAAAAAAATCGGAATACATTCTTTGTAAAATTAGCACTGGTGAATTTTTTTTTTAAATTTGGGGCATTTTATCTTACTCCTGGCACAGTCAGCTCCAGGCTTGTGGCAGCAGGCTTCTGACTTAGCCCTTCTAGTATTTTTACCACAGTAAAATCCTACTCGTATATTTTTGGTTGTGAGCCTAGCCTTTAACGGCTGAGCTATCCCTCCAGCTTGGGTTGGGGATTTAGCTCAGTGGTAGAGCGCTTGCCTAGCAAGCACAAGGCCCTGGGTTCAATCCTCAGCTCAAAATATAAAATAAAATAAAATAAATTTTAAAAATCCTACTCTTTGTGTCTAGCACAACAGCTACAGGAACCCTTGGTTAGCCCATATTCCTCACCTGAGACAAGGCTTCTTAAAGCATTAGCCCATATTCCTCACCCAAGGCAAGGCTTCTTAAAGCAGTGTACATGAAAACTATTTGTTGGTTTATTCTTCATGATAGCAAAACAAATAAATAAATCCAGTTGCATCCGTTTATCAAGAATTAGAAATCAAAGTGGGTAATTTAAAATGTGTACTACAAATAAAATATATAAGTTGTTTTTTAATTGTTTCACAAAAGGAAAGCTCTATACACATAGAACAAACTATAAAGTTTTATATCTCAACAAGCAAAGCCAATCTTGCTGCAGATTTACTTTGCTATCATTCAGAGTCCAAGCTTGTCACCATAACTGCAGCCATAAATCCATGGTCAGTGACTCTAAACCTACTGGCCTCACAAGGAAGTATTTTCAGACCGTAAATATAGGCTGATTGAAATCCAAGGTCATGTCTTCAGGATGATTTATGGAGCTAGTTAAAGAAACTGCCTCAGACTTATTCCAAATGAACAAGAACAATTTCCACAAATGTGGCTACATCCTTCATGGAAATATTCAAATGATTAGAAAGCAGCATCATGAGGTGCTTTTTCTCTCCATTTTGTGGACAAATGCAATAGAGAGAAAAAAATGTGACAAATTTTAAATTCCACAGAAGTAAAGGATTGAAGAGTAGCACCCAAGAGGAGAGGCAGAGTGAGTTTCTATGGAGACGCTGTGCATGCTGTAAGGGTTCACTCACCTGCCTGCTTCAGCTCTGGAATTCCTTTTCAATTCAGCTCAGTCATTATTTCCTCTTAGAGGTCTCACCTGACCCCATGACTTGGTCAAATTGCTCTTCTATATGCTTCCTGGCACTCAGATCCCAGATTTTATCCCAGTAGAGGTTTGTGTGCTTACTTGATTAATTTCAGTCTCCTATTCAACAGTAGAATTCTTGTGATACATATTGTCCTTAATATTTAATACACTTTGCTTATGGAGTCTAGGACTAGAAAAAAAAGACAAATTATCTCAATAGGTACATAGTCAGTAGGTCAGTGAATAAAACAGTGAAAAGGATAAAGAATTGGCTCAGAACTTGGTTAATATCAGTTTTATGGATTGGGATTTTATGTGTCATGTGCTAAGCTTGTGCTCATTCTATAAATGAAAAATCAACAGTAGCAAATGGAGTTGAACTAAAGTCTCAAGAGTGTAGGATGTCATTTGAAATTAATGAGGTACTTGAGGAAAACTTGAAAACAATCAGGTCATTTAATTAGTAGCCCCCTAATGTTTGCAGATTGCCTCTTGCCCCTCTTAATCTTTCCCCCATGGTAGTGTGTCAGGTGTCTTACATGATTGTTTATAACTTATGTGATGATATTAGCAACAATACCAAAAGTTTTGTTATGAGAAATGAAAATAGGTGAATGACATTGATATTTGCAGAAAATGTTTTTCACCAGGCATAGCAGGGCACATCTGTCATAGCATTCAGAAAGTGGAGACAGGAAGATCAGAAATTAGTTCAAGGTCATCCTGAAATACATAACAGTTCAAGCACAGCATAAGCATGAAACCCAGTCTCAAAACAAAAATGTTTTCATAGTTGCCTATGTAATGCTGTTAAAAAATTTAAAGTTAGAATTATTTTAAAGCTGACAGTAAGAATAGAGGGGGAAGAGTTAAAATTATTATGAAAAGCATGTTCCTAGATCTAGTCTCCATTTATGTTCATGTATGCTGGTGAGGATGTAAAATATATTTAATACCTTATGATGTAATATGAAAACCCCAAAAGTCACTATATTTTGAATAAATGTAGGTCTACCTTTTTTGTTAGAAACCACACAGTAAAATTTTGTGGTATCCTGGGCTGGATAAGTGTTATTGGGGAGGATACAACATTTCTTTATATACAAAGGTGTTCATAAACAGAAACAGAAAAACATCTACTCCAATAAAAATACATTTAACAAACATGGGCAGTTGATGGATTTGTCCCACATAGTGGAGATTCAGAAGTAAGACTCTTCTCACTTAGAATCTCTGCAAATGAGAAAAGTGGGTTCTAGCTTGACACCAAAAAACTTGCATGTTAGTAATAAAATTATCCACATTTGAACAAATGAGAAAAATTGATGAGATTTTAGCAAAATCTAAACATGCTTTCAAATTCCCATATTTTTGACATAACATTTCACACAAAACTCCAAGATATTTCCAAAGAACTCTTTCATTCATTGAACATCTTCAGGTTTCTGTTTTCAGTTAGGTTTTCTGCACTTTTATAGGTTCCTTAAGAGCCTAACATGCACTGCTGCTTTCTAAGTATTCTGCTTGCTGTATCATTTCACAACTAGCAGAATTACCTGAACAGAGACTGTGTGCTTGTTAGATTTATCAGCGTTCTCTAATGTACATTATGTCATAAACTGTGGAAGGATTCCAAAATCTATCCATAGACATGCAACTTTATCCTTCCTGTTTCTCTTTCCAGTTGCCTTCTGGCTAGTTTAGAGACTCTTTGAAAGGCTGTATCACTACATGTGAATGTCTGTTCTGTAACATTGAATACCAAGCCTCATAAAAGTCAACTAAGAATGGCTGTGGAAGAGGGCGAGGGCCTTGGACTTGCCTCTACTGGATGTGCCTCCCCATGGGAGGCCTGGCCTTCTGGTGGGGGATGTGGGGGGGGGTGAGAGGGGGAGGCTGGAAGGGCAGGAGGATGGAAGAGGGGAATCTTTTATTGGTCTGTAAAATGAATGAAAATTTTTTCTTAATTTAACAAAAAGAAGAAGAAATAGCTATTTCTGGAAGCCATTTAGAAAACAACTATTTTGGACAAGTGTTTAAGAAATGATCATGGTTCATAATTCATGTGCTTCCATTCATTTGGCTATTTGTCCCTGTGCTTTTTGCAATCTTGGATTCAACAATTCACGTTCTTGCAGACCCTGCTCTTTCTCGACAGTTGGATACCTGGAGCTCCATCTGGGGCCTGGCTGAGGATCTCTGCCTCCACTTCCATCAGTTATTGGATGAGAGTTCCAAGACGACTGTTAGGGTGTTTAGTCATCTGATAACCAGACTAGGTCAGATCAGGCTTTCTCTCGACCATTGCCAGCAGTCTACAGAGGATATGTCATTGTGGATTTCTGGGGACCAATCGAGCACTCTGCCTATTCCTGTTCTCATGATCAGGCCCTCTGGATAAGTGAGACAATTGAATAGCGTGATCTGTATGGGAGGCACCCGGGCTGTGGGACCAGGATCTGTCCTTAGTGCATGAGCTGGCTGTTTGAAACCTTGGGCTTACACAAGGACACTTTGCTCAGTCTGGAAGGAGGTGACAGGACCTGCCTGTACTGAATCCACCAGGTTTAAATGAATCCCCAGGGGTGCCTTGATCCTGGAGGACACGGGAATGGAGGGGAGCGGCTGGGGGAAAAGTGGGGGTGGGAGCGGGAGGCGGGAGGCCAGGGGAACCCATGGCTGATGTATAAAATTTAAAACACATAATAATAAAGAAAAAAATTTAAAAAAAGAAATGATCATGGGAACTAGCGAGATGTCTCTGTGGCTAAGAGCTGAATGTGCACTGCTCATTCAGAGGATGCCAGTTCAGTTCTCAAAACCCATGGCAAGGGGTTCACAGCTGTGCATAAACACACACACACACACACACACACACACACACACACACACACACATACACATACAGAGAGAGAGAGAGAGAGAGAGAGAGAGAGAGAGAGAGAGAGAGAGAGGGGAAATGAAATAAATATTTGTTAAAAAATAAAAATAAAGAAGTAATCATGAAGAATAGGTCTATAGAAGAGTAATTTGATGTTCCTAGAATGGCAATAGCAGGCCTCAGGAAAACCGACCCAGCTCACATTTAGAAGGACAAGACCAATGTGTCTATTTAAAGAACAGTAAGGAATACTCTACAGATCAAAGGTCTTTAGAAACTGTACTCAGGAAACTCTTCATCAAAGTGTCTTTTCATTAAGAAATTAATACCTATCAAATCAATTGTCTTCTAATTTCTAAGGCTGGAAGGCTTAATTTCTACCTGTTAATTTCTACTAACCTAACTACTGAGAAAGAATACATGCCTCCCAAAGGAAATGTGAAACTTTTATATCCAACTGAATATTCACTGCCTTTGAACACTCAAAACAGATGCTTAATAACGATCATCAAAAACTTCTTTAAATTTTTTTCCAAAGACTCTCCTCACCATTCAGTTAGGTAAACCTTTTTTCCTAATCCACAGGCTTGTTTAAAATCACCTGAGTTCTCCCTGCCCCCATCACTGGTGGGCCTGTTCTTTTCCATTCCATGGGCCCACCTATTTTTTTCAAGACTTCCCTCCTCAGCATCAACAGCTAGGTCCCCTCCTGCTCATCCCAAATCCTCACTGAGATATTCAATGACTTCTCCTCCCCTGCACCTCTAGCTTGGTCAGCTCTTTTCCTTCCCAAAATTCTCTGGGACTTCCTGTCCTATAAGGCTACCTTCTCATAGCTCTCCTCCTTCTCTAAGATCTTCCCCCAACTGCCTATAAAGTCATCTCTACAACTTCCTTCTCCATAGGTAGTTCATCTCTAATATCACTTCTCTGATCCTTTTGGTAAATATTGATCTGTTTCACCCCACAGACCTCCTTACCTCCAAATGCCATCAGAACAACTAGCTCATCTACATCTCCTATCCCAATGCCTCAAAATAGGCCTATTAATTCTAATTCTACAAGCCACTTACTCCTACAGTATCATAATTTCAGGTACATCTACATATGCCCTGGCCTCTATATGCTATAGTCTTCCTGACTGCAAACCCAGCTTTATAATATTTCATGTTGCCAACCATTGGTTTACTAGAGCTTACTCAAGGTAGAGTGGTTAAATTTGGAGAGCTACATCTGACTTTGATTTAACTTCGGGAAGTGGTATCTATCAGGAAATTTGTCTGTTTCATTTAGATTTTCCAATTTTGTGTCGTACAGGTTTTTTGAAGTGTGACCTAATGATTCTCTAGATTTCCTCAGTGTATGTTGTTGTCTCTGTTTTTGTTTCTGATTTTGTTGATTTGGATGCTCTCTGTACCTTTTAGTTAGTTTGGGTAAGGGATTATCTATTTTGTTGATTGTCTCAAAGAACCAGTTCTGTTTCACTGATTCTTTGTATTGTTCTCTTTGTTTCTATTTTATTGATTTTAGCCCTCAGTTTGATTATTTCCTGACATCTACTCCTCTTAGGTGTGTCTGCTTCTTTTTGTTGTAGAGCCTTCAGGTGTGCTGTTAAGTATAACATGAATCTTAAAATGTCTTATTAATAAAAAAAAAAGACCTGGAGCCAGATATTGGGGTGAAAGCTGAAAGATCAGAGAAACAGAACAAGCCAGGCCGGTTCTTATCTCTATGAAATCTTCAGACTCAAGAGAGAGACTTCCTGTTTACTCACATCTTATATTCCTTTTTGTGCCTGGCCATCTTCCTTCCTTCCTAGTGTTGGGATTAAAGGCATGTGCCATCATGCTTGGCTCTCTGTTCCCTGTGTGGCCTTGAACTCACAAAGATCCAGATGGATCTCTGCCTCCCAGATGCTAGGATTAAAGGTGTGTGCTACCACTGCCTGACCTCTATGTTTAATATAGTGGCTCACTTTTTCCTCTGATCCCCAGGCAAGCTTTATTGGGGTATACAATATATCACCATATTTACCCTTTTTTGTCAAAAATAATAAAAGAAGGTTATAACTAATATAAGAAAAACTATATATAATAAGTACAATAACTGTATATAATATATAAAGACAATAAATACATCAACAATATCTAGTCCCTTTGCATTTGACAAATTCAGCAAAAATACTACATTATCTCTCCTATTTTGGTGAGTTCAAAATGTACCTAATTCACTTTCTACCCTAACTTGTATTAGCAGTCCAAAACTATCTTTTGATATCTTTCAATCTTATATACTTTATACCCTTTTAGTGAGTTTCTGTTCTGAATTTGTAAACAAGGAAAACTACAACTATAACTATCTAATCTTCAACTTGCTCAGAGACCTGGGAAGGAAATAACATTAACTGAGTAATCAGGAAGTACAAACAAGCGACTTCCAAAAAATGTGAGAAATGACAGAAACAGCTGCTGCCTGGACAGTCACCCGAGGTCCTCTGCAATGTTGGGGCATCCATCTTCAGCCTACAGGCCTAGCACATCTCACAGATTCATTTGTGAACCAGGATTTTCTAAAAAGCCTTCCTACCTTGTCTTGTCAAAGATCAGCAGTCCTTTCTTTTGTGTCTTGCTTGTCTATATTGGACAGCACACTGTCAGCAGTCAATGTAAGGTCACTTTCTTGCCAAGTGACTAACATTTGCCACAATGAGAGTAAACTTCATATGGAGTTTCTTCAATGTTCATCATCTTCTCTGAAGTAGATTGGTGCTGACAGGAGCAGACATGTCTCATTGTCATCAAAAAAAAAGAAAAAAAAATCTATGTTATTAAAACATCTTAAATGTCATATTCTGTAGATCTCTGAAGTGTTTGGAGATGACCTGTCTATCTAAAATGTATTTCTACTTGACCTAGAAAACATACCTAATATGACTACAAGTTCAATTGTAATAGATGAGTAACTACTAACCTGCATTTCTTTATATCCTAATTAGTTGGTAATATTTTTCAAGGACTAGAAAATTGTATGACATTGTTAAACGAACTGCATAGGTGCAATACCTTGAACAAGGTTAGAAATATATGTACAGTATTTTCTAACAAAATCAATCTCAAATTTATATCAATACATGTAATTTGTATATAATACACAAAATTCCAATCCAATGTAAAATATTTAAAATTAATAGTTGCCTTTTAAAAGTAGATTCAATTCTCTACTTTTTTTTATATCTTATCATATCCTTATTCTGTATTTTTTCTTTTCAGAGTTCCAATAATGTACCCTTTTTTCTATCATTTCTATCTTTTTTTCAGAGTAGATTCAATAATCTACCTCTTATCTATATCCTCTTTTTTTTTCAAACAAGTACCCTGAATCAATTTTTTTTTTTTTGCTTAGCTTTTTCCCTCACCATATCAGTTAACAACTTGGAGCCAGCCATCCTAAACAATGACAGTTATCCATAACCCATTAAATGATAAAAAACCATGTCCCACCTCTTGGGAATGTGAGCATGTTCTTAAAATTACTTCCTGCTCTCTGGGGACAACAGCATCTTCAGGGGATCCTGAAAAGAAAATTGGGGGGGGGGGGGCTAATTGTCAAGTCCTTGGAGAGTTAGCTATATTATTTATTCAGTATCTGCATAATGGAAAAGTACAAGGCTTGTCTTAAGTAGTCTGTGAGGCTGGATCATCTCAGTGAGCCATCTTAAAATTATCCTGAGCAGTTTATAGTCCAAAGCTAATCTTTGGGTGGTGTTTGTCAGTTTAGTGGTATTATCATTGTCCTGATGAAATCATCATTGTTGGGCCCCATCATCTTTTTGGAGACTTCAAAGTCACTGATAGGCATGGTTTTGGGTTCCCTGCAGAAAACAGATAGAAATTCAAGCCAGAAATCATGTACAGGAAGCTAGATAAAGCCTTTTTCTGGGATTAGTTAGTACTCTATATGACCATTAATATCATGACAAAAGTTTAATATAATATAAATCTTACAAATTTTTATATAAAATTTATACCTTAAGAAAAGTTTTAAAGAGTCAAAATAGAGCCAAAGAATTATGAGACTAGTGGCAACAGAATAGTCCCTTACTTTTGATTTTTTTTTTCTGTCCCCTATCAGGTGGCTCTTCTGACATGATACAGAGTTTTTGCATTTTCTTTTAACAAGCATGCTTGGGTTTAAAGAGGTGAGAACCATTCTCCAACTCCAAAACCTGCTTTTATTTTTAATTGAACTGGGACTACATAAAGACAATTTGTATTATGTGTCTGTAGAGAACAGCAGAAACATATATTTAGAAAGACTTGTGAAATTATATATGTGATATAAACAACTTATTCTTTTCCTTGGGACATTTTTTTCTGGGTGATTTGTTCTTTTTCTTTAGATGTCTCATTTGTCCAGTGTTCTTAAGATCCCTTAGCGTTCATTCTCCTGAAAGACAAAAATGAAAACCCTTTCCCAATCTTAACTTTGGGGAGGTGTTTTGGGGCAAGTTACATCTGATTAAATGAAAAGCATTTATTATTACCCATAGAAACAAAAGTAAAACCTCACTCCCAATGTAACATATATCCTGGTTTCCATTCTGAGGTCAGTACATGCTTAAAGTTTATAGGCCGATGTAATTTTATAGTTTTTTTTTTCTATTATCCAGTGTCTCCGTGCAGCTGTTGTTCCTTTCTCACTAGCATTAAGAAAATTCAAAGTTAATAGAGTGTTATGTAATCTGTTTCTGGGGGTTTTTGTTATCACTTTCTGTTTATTTAGCATCTTCTTTAGAGTTCTGGTTGATCTTTCTATGACTGCTTAGCCTGTAGAATTGTGTGGTATTCCTGTAATAAGAGAAAAAAAAAACTGTTTCATTTTACCAGAGACATATGCAGGAGCATTGTCACTGTTAATCTGTGCAGGTATACACATGATGGCCACAACTTCTAACAAATGAGTGATTACAGAATCAGCCTTTTTGAAACTCAGAGCAGTTGCCTATAGAAATCCTGAATAGGAATCTGTGGTGTGGTGTACATATTTCAGTTTTCCAAATTCTACAAAATAAAACACATCTGTCTGCCAGATTTCATTTCTCTGAGTACTCTTTGGGTTACATCCTGCTCATAGTGGAGTTTGATTGTAAAAAGTACAAGTAGGACATTTCCTTATAATTTCCTTGGCTTGTTGTCAGGTTATGAAAAAATGCTTTTTTAAACCTTTACTATTTTTTTATGTATTTATGAAATTCTGAGTCCTCCAGCACATTGCCTATCAATAGTTTATCAGTTTCATAATTACCTTGGGCTAGAGGGCCTGGCAGACTTGTATGGGGTCAGATGTGAATTATATATAAGGAATGATTTCTATTCCTGATTATTTCTTATAGTTGAATAAATAACAAAGTTAATTCTGATTGCTTTTAGATCTGTTACCATTCTCTACTTACTGGATTTATTTTAATAACAAATACAGGAGAATTCCAAGGGCTGGTTGATTCTTCAACATGCTGAGTATTTAACTGCTCTTGTACCAGTAGTTTATATTTTGTTAAAGGCCATTGCAGGAACCCATCCAGGCTTCTCAGTTAACCATTTTAAAGGTTGGAGTGTTGGTGTCTTTGAAAGACCCACAGTTATTGTGCACTGTTCTTGTACAATCTGGGTGGTCAGTGATTATTCTTTATAATACCTTCTAATATTTTTCTCAGAAACATATGTTATATTCTGGTTTGTTTCTGAGGTTGGAGGGATGTTAATCTGGACATTCCTTTGTTATAATAAATCATTACATTCATAGCTATAATAGCCACATATGGCTTTAATTTGTCCCTCTATCCTTCTGGCCCTATACATTTCACCCATCTCATGTTCTGTTTCATTTGAGGTAATGTTACAATCCCTAAAAGCTGAACATGTACCTCCTGAAAGGCCAATTTGGATGCCAAGATTCTGGTGCAATTATTGTTACATCTGTACCTGTTCTACAAGTCGTTCAATAAGAATGTTATTTATTCATATTTTAATTTTGGTATTTGTTCATTTATACAGGTTTGCCAAAATATTTGCTTTATAGTTTCTCCTGGACTTTTTGTTCTCTCTGCTGTAGCTGTTCTATCACCCCAAGCAGTATTGTTTTTTACAACAGGCATTTGTTTATTTAATTGCCCTGAGAAAGGGTTTCTTCTATGGTGGCAAGAAAGGTCTGAACTGAATTTGCCATGGGGGCTGGTGAGAGGCCCCTTAGGGAGTTTCCCAATGGCAAAGACAAAGTGTTACCTTGTCTATCTCTTGTAAATCTACATTTGTTAGTCCAATGTTTGCATTTACCACACCTTCTGCATAATACAGAAGGGAGGGGCATTTTGTTGGTATTATTCCTTGAAAAAATTATTATTTCTAGGAATGTCCTTTTTAGGTGACCTGTTTACCACAATTGAAACATCTTACATTACTATTTTTTTTTCAAACCTCTGTAAATCACCTCTTCTATCCAAGCATCATGAGATTCAATATGAATTGTATCTCAAATCCATTCCTCCAAGGGTGCTGGTCTTGCCTTTAATAGCCTAATTACCCTTTGCATTGTGCATTAGCATTTCTTTTTTTTTTTTTTTTTTTTTTGTTTTTTGAGTCAGGGTTTCTCTGTGTAGCTTTGCACCTTTTTCCTGGAAGCATTAGCATTTTCAAAAGCCAGAGATTCACTTATTATCTGTCTAGGTTCTGAATTTGGTATCATTCTATTTACTGCTGAAGACAGCCTTTGTAAGAAATCAGTGAAAGTTTCTTTTGGGCACTATATAACTTTTGTAAATGACTCAATTTTCTTTCCTGCTTCTTCAATTCTATCCCAAGCATTCAAGGCTGTCACTTGGCATAAAATTAGGGTGTGGTCATCATATAAAAATTGTCTTTGTATATCAGCATAATCGCCTTCTCCAAGAAGTTGATCTTAGGAATTTTCCATACCTCTAGCACTACATCATTAGTCTTAACATCATCTTTCCACCAAGTCCTCCATTGTAATTGTGTACCAGCTTCTAGGACAGCTGTAACCAAATCTCTCCAGTCTTGAGGAATAATTCTATTTCTTGTTGACCACAAATATAATATCTGCTTCACAAACAGAGAATGCATACCATATGATGATATTGCTTCTTTGATTCTTCTCAAATCTAACATTTGCTCAGGAAACACAAAGAAAATATCATACAACAGGGGATATGGAAAGGACAGGATAAACAGATATATTATTGAATCTACTTTTAAACTAAAAACAACTACTAGTCGCAAATACTTTACATTGGTATAGAATTTTGTATATTGATACAAAAATAAGATTTTTTGTTGTACATACTGTACATGTTTCTACTCTTGTTTAAAGTATTATACCTATGGACCTCATTATATAAAGTTCTTGTCCTTTAAGGCTATTATTCCAAACTATTTAGGATAATTAAGAAATGTAGGTTAGGAATTAGTCATCTATAACATCAAACTTGTAGTTGAGTAGGTATATTTTCAAAGTCAAACAGAGATACATTTTAGACATTTACAACTCCTCAAACACTTCAGATGGCATTTAAGATGCTTTAGTCACATAAGGCTTTTCATGACAGTGAGACACACTGTTCCCGGCTGCACCAATTTACTTCAAAAAAGGGTGATGTGAGTCAAAGAACCTCTACATGGAGTTTGCTTTCAGTGTAGCAAAGCAAGCCATTTGGGCAAGAAACTGTCTTTGCATCAACTGCTGACAGTATGTTGTCCAAATTAGACAATGAGAAAAAAAAAAGGTGGCTGCCAAACTTTGCCAAGACAAGGTAGGACATTACCTTCAAAATGCCCCACTTCACAAAAGTCTGTCAGATATTCTAGCTCAGGGAAGTAGAGGAAAACCAAATATTATTCTGTAAAAGGAACACAGCAATACAATTACTTCTAATGACATTCTGCTATACTTATAGATAAGTGCCTTGCTCAGGAATCTTCAGAGAAGTTTCCTCTGCAGTAAAGTAGGGAACAAATAGAGATCCACAGGCAGAAAACATGCAAATGGTGAGAGGCCTCAGAGCATTAGCATTCTACCATAAATTGGATGTCTCTATCAAATTTCTCCTCTCAAGGAACTCTGGGGAAGATGAGGGAGAAGGAGTGTAAGAGCCAGAGATGATGGAGGATGCCAAGGACACCAGGACCAATGTGAACACAGCAGAAACACTGCACTTAAGAACTCACAGAGATGTGGTATGCAGAGAGTCTTCATGGATCTTTTCTAAATAGGGTCCTAGAGCTAAATAGAAGTGGTCAAATGCACACATCCTTAATTCAGAAGCTATCTCCAATTGATAACCACTTGCAAATGAAACCTAGTTTTCTCCAAGGGAGTTTCACTGTGGAAACACAATCTTTAAGGGTAGGTTGCTTGTCCAGCAGTAGATGTCAAATGGAAAATAAACTCAATAGCATCTTGTTTTATAATGTGTATCAGAATTCTTTTTTTTACTTTTATTATATTGATTTATTATTATTTTTATTACTACAGGTTTTGTGTATACATTATGGATTCCAGTTTAGTATGTTTTATGGGATTCCTGGGTGTGCAAACAAGTGGATTTCTGCATCTTATCTATTTCTTGTGCCTTTTCTTGGACTCTTCTGCCTGTTTGCTTATTTTTTTTTCTATTCCAGTGTGGTTGTTTTTTTTTTTTTTTATTGTGGATTTTATTTTTATTATGATGTCTTAGAATCCTGTTCATTTTCTAAAGAGATGCATGTTTGTTTTCTAATGAGAAACAGAAAGGAAGTGGATCTGGAATAGATGGGAGGCTGGGAGTAACTGAGAGAAATAGATGGAGGGGAAACAATAATCAGACTTTATTGCATGAAAAAAAAAACTATTTTCAATAAAAGAAAAAATTATGCAAATACAAAAACATATCACTAATATTCTCTCCCTCTCTTTCCTCCTTTGCCATACAATGATTTTTAACTATGTATCTAGTGTTTCTCTGTCAGCAGCTACTACAAGGCAACCTGCAATACTCAGGGGGAATACACTAAAAGTCCATTAACTCTTTACATACAGTATGGAGAAATTCATATAAGAACATATTACTAGGAATAAAAATATCTACACTATAATTTACAAATTTCTAGTTTCTTTTTAATGCTAGATCTATTATTTTTTCCTCAGCACCTCTTCTAACATAGATTTAAAAATACATTTGGTGTATTTTTTTAAAAAGCCATGAAGCAAAGACGTAAGAATCTTTATTGTTTTTATAAGGATAAAACTGATTGTAATTCAGCTAGACACCTTTCTCAAGATTAGTTCTGCTCTGAAGCTGCAATTTTCTCAGCAAATTCTTTCATATTCTTAAGAATAATTTATCCAACTTCTGCTAATGTATATTTCTTTTCTTATATGTGTAGCAAGGGCTTAACAAAAGTTTTTATTATCCATTATTTTATCCAGATTCAAAAACTTTAAAGGAATGTTTCATGTTAATTGTTTTTCAAGTGACTTTCTGTATCTTAAATCGGGTATTCTATATAAAACTTTTCATTTCCATGAAGGTTTGAGAGCTAAAATATTACAACCATGTGTTCATATGCTTATGACTTACTAGAATGCACTGATGAAATTCTAATCTCAACATATCACATAATAAGTGTAACATGAATCTTAAAGAGTCTTATTAATAAAACTCAAACCCGAGGCCGGTTATTGGGGTGATTGCTAGAAGATCAGAGAAGCAGAACAAGCCACAGCTATCTCACCTTGCTAGTTCCTCAGGTGATCTTGTTTCCTCAGGCTGGAAGCTTCTGAGTCCTCCTCCACATGAATCTCAGCTGAACTGTGTTGCTCCAAGGCTTAACTAACCACATGCTTTTTCCTTTAGTTCCTGGCCCTCACACGTTATATACCTTTCTCTTTCTGCCCCCACTCCCTGGGATTAAAGGTTGGGTTTCTGGGATTAAAGGCGTGGTTCACCATTTTTAGCTGTTTCTGAAGTGGCCTTGAACTCAGAGATCCAGCTAGCTCTATCTCCCAAGTGCTGGGATTAAAGGTGTGTACCACCACCGCCCAACTTCTGCTATAGCTTACTCTTCCCATTTTCTAGCCACCATTTCTGGCTCTGTTCTAGTGGCCGTCTGTTCTCTGACCCCAGATATGTTTATTTCGGGGAACACACAATATTTCAGGGAACACAATACCCACCACAAATAAGTATAAATGGATTTGACTCATATATTACCAATAATATCACGGTCAAATAATTCTTTTAAGTTCGTTTTATTAGTCAACTAACATGAAGAAAACATTGACTTTACTTGGGAAGGACTTGCATCTGTGTTTAGCTCTCTTAAATCTGTGTTGTTGTTTTTTCACTCCAGGATTTTCTATTTCACCCAATGGGTCTATCTTTAAAACTCATAGATGTGGTCATAACAGTTTGTTCAGTGATGGTAAGAATCATCCTAAGAGTCTTGAAGAAGGCATGTGGAAATTTTGCTGTTGGTCTCAGGTCAATAATCTGAAAGTACATGCTATATATCGTTCTTACAATTATTTTCAGTAACTTATGACAGGAAATTTTGATGAAATACTTAAAATCTTTCTTCAGAGTGATTTTTCTTATCCCTGAGGCTGACCATGATTCTCTTTCATGATTTCTGAAAGCAGAGCTCAATTTCCTGTACTTTGTTTTTGCAGAGATTAAAGTCACTGACACAATAGCCATCCAGATGCTTTGCCCTTGACTCAAAGTTAACAATCATTTTGCATGACCAGCTCACATTT
This sequence comes from Onychomys torridus, assembly GCF_903995425.1. Taxonomy (NCBI): domain Eukaryota; kingdom Metazoa; phylum Chordata; class Mammalia; order Rodentia; family Cricetidae; genus Onychomys; species Onychomys torridus. The sequence goes on from NC_050456.1 coordinate 18,096,907, forward strand.
AAATACAAACAACTCTCATCATTCATTGTCCAAGCCTTCTTTTATTTTTCATTTTGAGTTCATTTAACATGGATAAGAATCATAATTCCTGATTATCTAGTAGTACAAAGTCTAAGTTGGAAGTTTCCATCAGCATATATCCTTATGTACAGATACTGGATTGCTAAAGTCTAGAGCAAGCTTGTGTCCATCCATTTTCTTCCAAGCTGGTTTAAGGGGGACATGAGTACTGTCACCCTCCTTATCATAACCTCACTGTAGCATTTTAATAGCTGTAGTAAAAGTTACCGCTAAATGGTAGTAAAGAAAATGGACAATTCCTTCTCAAATCTTTTCAAATTATTTATTATATAATTTAGTTAGCTGTAGACAACTTTCATCTTATAGATAGCTAAAAAATTAATTTACCCTTATTCTCTATAAAGTTAACCAATGAGGGCATGTTGACAATCCTGTAATATTTCTGTCTGATTTTTGTAGCTGTTTTTAAGTAGACATATGAACTAGTTATGTTTCCAAATATGTTGATTATATTTTTACATACTAAACTGCCATGACCTATTTAAAACAGATGATAACTGAACCACACACCTTGTTCAGAATTGCTTACTACTGGGCCATCCTATTGAATGCCACAGAGCTGTAGGCCATTGCATGATTTCTAGGTTTGTGAAAGGAAAAGCATTGTGGGAGTTGAGGTGCTTGGCATCATCACTCAAAAGAGAATTAGAAAAAATTATAAGTATACCTAAAAATAGAATTAAACAAATATACAGTAGATATATAACTAGTGACTAATATATAAATATTTCAGTAGAGAGCTTTTTCACACCACACTGACTACTTTCAATAATCATTAACAATAAGGGTAACTTGGGGAAACACTAAACTGTTTTAAGTTTTGTGTCATGTCCATGAATTGCTTAGTAAAAGTAACTGAAGACTGGGTCTTACATGGGGATATTTACAGTCTTTATATCTTAACTAGGATGAATACATTATAATTCTAATGCCAGACTTTGTTGACTCCCCAAGGGAGGTCTTGCTCTCTCTGAGGACTGGATGATTGATGGGAAGGGGGAGGTGGAGAGGCAGGAGAAGGGGAGGGAGGGGGAACTTGGACTGCACAGTGGCCTCTTCAGATAAAAGCAATAGCTACTCTTGTGAGCCACACCCACTGCAAGTGCTCTAACAACTTTTAGATCCCAAAACTCTTGTTTCCCCTAAGCTCACAGAGGTTTGAGATGCCTTTCTTACCCTTGCCAATTTCAGAGCTATCTTTCCCTTGCTTCTTGCTGTGCTGCAAAGAATGAATTTTCTTCCTTCCCTGTCCACAGTACATTTTGGATAATCTCCTTGAGGAGTTCAGACATTTTGAAAAGCAGTGAAAAATATTTTTTCTCAGAAGCTTCTGCTTTCAGATTTATCCAAATCCCCATGCAAAAGACACACACACACACACACACACACACACACACACACACACACACACACACAGAGAGAGAGAGAGAGAGAGAGAGAGAGAGAGAGAGAGAGAGAGAATATGTGGAGGGAAACACACTAGAATTAGAACAGCAAATTCAATTTCACATTATAATAAATTAACTCACTATGAGTATATTTGGGATGTCTAATTGTAGTTGAGAAACTCCCTAATTGAGTTGGCTCTGAAACACAAATGGGTGTTTTTCAAAAGTGGTCATGGTTGTCTCTTGACATAAATACTCTTGAGGAGGATGCACGGATCATTGATATTTCTTGAAGGCACACACATACATACATACATACATACATACATACACACACATACACACACACATACATACACACATACATACACACACATACACACATACACACACACATACATACACACACACACCACACACACACACACACACCACACACACACATACACACACATACACACACACACACACACATACACACACACATACACACACACACACACACACACACATACACACACATACACACACACACATACACACACACATACACACACACACATACACACACACATATACACACACACACACACACACACGCACGCACGCGTACACACACACACACACACAGTAATGCATTCAAGCTTCCATTTACTATCAGTGTTGGAGTATGAAGGGTAGTATAGAGGAAGAATAATGAACAAAATTCTCTATTGTAGCTGTAGGCCCAATGTTTCTAAGTATTTGCAAGATGATTAAGCCATTTTGGAATAATCAAAGACAGTTTCTACCGTGTCATAAATTGAATATCCACTGTTTACTTCCTTTTAATTCTGGATTAGAAGTGATTAATATTTCATTAATCATTGATATTATTAATGATTAAGAATTCCTATGTAGTTGAATATTATGTTTACTCTCTAAGCAGGACATTTGTGTCTTATGTGCTTCCTTAATATTTTAAGTCCTTTCATTCTGTTTTCTATTTGTTTCTCTCTCATCTTTCTTCCCCTCCATTTATCATCTTTCTATTTTTTCCTTCAATGCGTTTGTTGACTTTTATTCCAGAATTTGATAGGTCCTTTGATATCTTTGAGGACAAGTTTCTGATTTGTTTTCATCTCCTGTTATCTTTTAAATATTACTTAATTTTAGTTTGATATATAATTTTCACCAAGCTGATAATATGCAGCAGCATTTGGCATTCCAGACATTCTTCTTTCCTAAGTGAATGTCAGAGAACTCTAAGTGAAAGACTGCCTGATCATTAATATGCTGTTGTTTTCAAACCATGTTGACATGTTTGATGAGTACTTAGATTCAAAATATTTACCATACAAGTCAAACGTACGTATCCCCCAATTTAAAAATTATAATCCATATTCTAAATGCCTGATTGCCTGTTAATATTCTCTGTATCTAGAAGACATAATTTTTTAAAAGGATGCATTTAATGACAGCTACAGCTTTGGTGATCAGAAACAGTTAAGAACAAAAAAGATGAAATTGCAGATTACCTTTTTTTGTTCCTTGTTAATCATGTAACAGCACATTTTTCTTTTATCACTCTACATGCTACAAAGAGAAGACAGTTACACTGTCCACAACAGGGATGAGGCAGAGGCCTTGATGAATGCTGTGGGGGCCACTGCTTCGCATCCATGCTGCTTCCTAAGTAGGAGGAGGTGAAAGGACTGCCATTGTGTGGTATCACTCAGCAGGTGCAAATGAAGGATCCCAGCCCACACAATATACAGAGCAGAACCAGATAGCACTATGTAGTCACTGCTGTGCTGGGCTATTTACTGCCACAGACAACTCAGCTCCAGCTAGGCAGGTGCCCCAAATCTCTGACTCTGATACCTGCAAGAGAAATTGTGTTTCACTCTGTAATGCTTTTCTTATGTTGGTTCCTCTTTAGGAGTCTCTGTCGCAAAGAAACTAGTTAAAATGATTATTAACTTGTAAAATGACACATAAGTAGATGAAGGTGCTGTTTGAAAATATGCATAAGTTTCAAAATGGGTAAGAGTGTGATTTTAAGTGATCAGATTTCACACAAAAGCATCATGCCTGTCTCTTTAACACAAAGCCATCATCATAAGCAACACTTTTGCTTGACATATTGTTTGAAGCTATGAAGATGTTGACACCTGTATTAAAACCATGGCTCAAATAGATAATGGGATTATATTAATTAATTTGGACAAATAAATATTACTATGGTTTTAGGACACATATATCTTTCTCCATATCAATGGATCTCAATCTATATGTCATACAATCATTCCAATCATTAAAAAAGGAAAATATTACCATCTTCTAGAGCAGTGGTTCTGCTCTTTCCTTTGGGTTCCTGACGTGAGTTCCTGTCCTGACTTCCTTTGGTGAGAGGTGTAAGCTGGAATCAACCCTTTCTTCCTGATGCCGCTTTTGGTTATATGTTTTCTGAAAGAAGTTGGAAAGTAAATAAGACACGCACTTTTAAAGCCACTTTGTGACCATTTCTATTTCTTCTCTGTTCCAATTTGCAGGCCAGTTTTTCATTAGGTCTTTTGTTTTCTCCATTTTTTTTATAATTCTTTGTATAATCAGATTATTAATGCTCTATCAGATATATACTAGAAAAGATTCTTTGTTACTCTATGGACTTCCTCTTTGCTCCATTGACTGCTTCCTTTGCTGTCTCGAAACTTTTTAGTCTTATGAAGTCTCATTTGTCAATTGATGGCCTTAATTCTTGAGCAAATGGAATTCTCTTCAGAAATCTTCTCACATACTTCTACTTCAGAGAACACTGCCTGAGTTTTCTTCTAGAAATTTTAGTGTTTCAGCTTTTACATGGAGGTCTTTGATTCATTTGGAGTCAATTTCCTTGCAAAGCAATAGATATTATTCTAATTTCATTCTTCCACATCTGAACATCCAATTCTCATGGCAGCATGTTTTGAAAATGTTGTTTCTTCTCCTTCTCTACTTATAGCAATTTTGTCAACTATCAAATGGCTGTAGTTACAAGCACTCATGTTTGTACCTTCTGTTTTGTTCCATCCATTGACTTATGGGTCTTTTTTTTTTTTTACCAGCACCATATTCTTTTTATTACTCTATCTCTGTAATTTATCTTAAGGTGTAACATTGTGCTTTTTTTGCCCCCATCAGAATTGTTTTGGTTATCCTGGGTCCTTGGTTCTTCCATGTGAATTTTGGAATTTTTTTTTCTGTGAAGAATGTTGCTGGGAGTTTGATTGTGATTGCATTGAATCTGTATATTGCTTTTGGTCAAAAGGACACTTTCACAATTTTCCTTCTAGCTATCTCTGAGCATGGGTCGTCTTTCCATCTTCTTTCCCCTGCTTGTTTGGGATTTTTTTCTCAGTATTTTTTGAGGATATTGTGAATGGAAGTATTTCCATGATCCCTTTCTTATTGTATTTCTTATTGGTATATTAAAGGGCCACCAATTTTTAAGTTGATTTTGTGTCCTACCATTCTGCTTAACTTATTAATAATTTCTAGAAGTTTTCTGCTGGAATCCTATCACCTGCAAATAGGGATAATTTGACAATGTTTTCTATATGATTTATTCAATTTCCTTCTCTTCTCATATCAATCTAGCTAGTACTTCAAGAACTGTATTGAAAAGGAGTGAGGATTCTTGAGAGTACTTTCTCATTTCTGGTTTTTAATGGAATTGCTTCAAATTTCTCTCCATGTAGGATGATGTTGGCTGTAGGTTTGTCACATAAAACCTTTCTGAATTTGGGGTATGCTCCCTTGCTCCCTTGAATCCTGCTCCCTCTAGGAGGCTGATGATTAAGGAATGTTGGATTTTTTAAAAATGCTTTTCTACACCAATTGAGATGATCATGTAATTTTTGTGTTTAATTCCATTTATGGAATTTATTATATTTATTGAATTATGTGTGTTGAACTATTCCTGCATCTCCAAGATTAAGCTGACTTTGTTGTGGTAGATAACCTTGTTCATGTATGCCCGTGTTCAGTTTGCAAATATTTTGTTAGGTGTTTTTGCATCTATGTTCACCATGGTTACCGGCCTATAGTTTTGTTGTTGTTATCTTTAACTGATTTGGGTATTGGGAAAACACTGGTTTTGTAGAAGGAATTTGGACATCTTTCTTCTGTTTCTATTTTTAGTAAATTGAGAAATATTTCTTGGGAATCTTTGAAATATTGTTATAATTCTGCGGTGAATCCATCTAAGCCTAGACATTGGTTTTTTTTGTTTGTTTTTGTTTTTGTTTTTTTCAGTTGGAGGGCTTTTTGTTTCTATTTTTATTTCCTTATTTGTTAACTGTTGGGGATCTCCACCTCAGGGCTCCATTCCAAACCCCGCCCTCAGTGCTCCAAGCTGCAGCTCCCTGGAGCTGCCCTCTCCTGCCCAGCAGCAGCTCACTGGAGGGTATTTAAGGTCTGGCCCATAGACTTCCTTTAGTGGTGCCCCTCATGGTTTCTCCTCTTCCTCTGGGACCACTCCAGAATGCTCTGCTCAGAATAAATCTGGACTTACTAATTTTGCATGATCACATTTATTGCATTGCTGGAGAAACCCAATATCGGGGTATGGAAACTTCTTCTGGTGTACTGGCCAGGTGGAGCTGAGCTTTTCCCTGTTGGCTACGGGCCACACGGGAAAACCACTCCACTACTTACACATGTCCTCTGTCGGACTAGATCTGCTCTTAATCCAACGAGTTGGCACTTCCAAGTCACTGTCTTTAGGGGTCTGGACCCCCCTCCCTCAATTTGGGGTACCCTTGCCAAGACGCAGCTGTTCCTGGGGTACCCTGACCTGTTTGCACTCAATCCGAACCTCCCTTGATGCCTGGGATGCTAGGACACTTTGGTTTGGGATCTTTTTCTAACCACATGACCTAAAAGCCTATCTCAACGGGCTTTAGACTTCAGGTCCCAGAAAAAGCTTGTGAATGGTTGCTTGCAGCTTAAGTCCAATCTCCAATCGTTATGAAATTTATCCAAATCTGATCCAGCTCATACCATAAGCATGAGCTCCCCCAGCCAGGTTTATGAGCATTACACTCCCGCCCCTACCCTGTTTACTGCTACTCTGCAGCACCCTTGCTTCTGCCTGGCAGCAATCTCATGCTTTTACTGTTTCTCTGCATCTCTGGTCCACTCCGCCAACTGCTCCCATCAGTCTGCCGGTCTCCTTCAATCAACTTTGCTACACCTTCTTCTCTCCTAAAAATCTCTTTTTCCAAATTCTAACTTGCTGTTCCAGCTCGCCCAATTGGGCAGCCCACACTGCTACTCTACTTTTCACTTCCTCCCACAGCACCTTCTCCTACAGGCTATAGTTTCTCTGGAAATGTTCTGTTCATCAGTCTGTTAAAAAGTTCCATCTATTTCGTGTCTGTGGATGGAATTGTGACCACAGTATGCTTGTTTGACTCCGTTTGAATGCCTGTTCTGAGTGTCTTGGTAACAACTATTTGCTTGGCTCAGGATTTGCCTCTGGGCTTTTGCTGAATCTGATGTGCTGTGATAGAAAAAGTTATTTCATGCTGTTTTACCTTATTAAAGAAAAAGAGCTAAGAAATTGGGTATGTTTTAAAATCTATAACAAAAGTTAACTTAAGACTGGTAACTCCGAATTTAGACTGCTCTAGAAAACAACCACATAGGCAGCTGCCAATAAGAACAACTACTTGGTCTGCAGAGGGAGGTCATATGATTTCACCACCATCTTAGATAGAGTTGACCATGTGGAGATGGGTCTACCAGGAGACATTAGGTCTCCAAGTTATTTTGAATTAGGATAGATTTCTCTATAATAATTCCTGCCCTGTCCAAAAAAAAACAAAACAAAACAAAACAAAAAAAAAAAAAAAAACCACCAAGGATTTTAAAGACAGGATTTTAAAAATACTAGGTTGCGGAGGTACCAAAGCTACACCTCCAAACATTCATACAAAGGGATGCAACTTGCTGGCAGCCGGATTTTGTCACCTAAGAGTAAACCCCATGATATTGATTTTAAAAAACACTAAATGGTTTGCAATGTTAAAATTTGGTTTTGCCTTATAATTGTAACTTAGGATCTAAGCTGAAAACTAGAGACTGAAATATTCCTTCTATTATTGCTTTTACTACATTGGTAAGCTGTAGCTAATTGAGTAAACTAAGCCTAAACAACATTTGTCCAGTTTAAATATATGTAATGGATTTTGTTCCCCCGATCCTTAAGTGTTTCAGAAATCTAAGAATATAGTATTTTAATAAAAAAGCTTTAGAGATATGCCAGCTTCAGGTAGCATCCTGTACCTCCTCCAAGGCCACAGAACTTCCACCTGGAAGCTCTTTTTAAATGTGAGAAAGCCAGGCATGCAGCAAAAAACTGCTTTGCACTTTAAACCATCGCCATGACCTTGCCCAGACTGCACATCAGGACATTGAGAATTAATGGTCCCACTTTGCCAAGGTAAGGTAGGTCACTCTCCTCAGATTCCTACCTCTCAGGGAACTCTGTCATGTATTCTGGACTTGGCAGCCAAAGACTAGTACTGCCTTTGGGACTTCTGTCTCCCAACGACCATGGAAAAAACTGGGACTGCCTGGGTCGGGGAAGCTGTCCCACTTCTGCTTCTCTACCCTTCTCAGGTCTGATATCATTTGAGGACGAGGGTACCGATAGCTTTGCAGGTGCCCCCACCCCACCCCAAGGCGACAACTAACGTGGTAGCTAATTAGTTCATTAGTTAAGTTTCCTGTTAAAGGTGCAGACAGGTATGCCTCATTCACAGGCTCCTTGGTAGCACTGACTACAAACAATTTTCAGTAGTCCTTAAGTTTCTGTGAATTTTACTGGCCCCAGCTTTTAGAGACAGGTTAGCATTAGAGAGAGTGTGGAAGCCTGCAGGTGTGTTCAACTTTGTTCCCCCTTCACTCCTTAGCCTCCCTCCCTCCTCCTCCTTCACTCACTCAACATCTTCCATTCAGTAAATTTCCTCCAGTTGTCCTCTAACTATAGATGTACAGGGGTGTTTCATGGGGCTGAAACCAGACCCTAGGAAAAAAATGTTCATACCTTTTAACCCAAATCCAGATCCTTTTGCTGTGACACCAAGATGTAAATCTGTTCCAATTTTTTACAGACACCTTCAGGTTCCTGGGGAAAGAGTTCTGCTACCATATCAAGGAATCTGGCATGAGATATAAGTCCCTAGACAGGTCTATCGCCCCTGCCAGACTTGGGCCAAGATCACCCGAAAGGTTTCCTCCAGATACACCAGCCCCTGCATCAGCCAGTCCTTGCACCAGCCAGCCTCTGCATCAGCTTTGAGGACACCAACCAGGCAAGTACTGTTGACTTCACCCAAATGCCCACTCATAAAAAGGCTCCATTATCTCTTAACTCTTATTGACACCATTACAGGATGGATATACCTCCTCACCTCTAGGAAAACAGCAGATGTAATGGGTCAGGTACTCCTGAACACATCATCCCCTGATTTGACATGCCATCCCCCCCTGATGCTGGAACATCAGTGCTGGTACCACCTCTCCAGACTACAAGGCATATCTGCTCTTTCATCTGGATCATTCATCATTGCTTCTTCTGTACAACCAGGCCACATCTCCGGTCCACTGTTTTCCAATGGCTAGTCCCATTCATAAGGCTGGTGTTAATAATCTAATTTTTATCTTAGCAGCTTTCCCTCTCTGCCTCCCCTAGAAAAAGATGCCTGAGGTCTCCAGGATGGCAGCTAACTGAATGCTTTTTTATCCATACCTCCCACTGAAATTGACCCCCTCACGGATTCCTAACTCCCCTTCCCCCACATTGTCCCTTGCCAGCAGAAAGTAGCCAGACTAGAACCAGAGTCCACATATACCCCAAAAGGTTGGGATATTGGGGATCTCCAGCTCAGGGCCCCCATTCCAAACCCCGCCCTCAGTGTGCTAAGCAGCAGCTCCCTGGGGCTGCCCTCTCCAGTCCCTGCCCAAAGAAAGCCTGCCAATCAGGGGCTCAACACCTGCAGGGTATTTAAGGTCTGGCCCATAGACTTCTCCTCATGGTTTCCCCTTGTGTCTTCTTTTTCCTGGGACCACCCAGGAATGTTTAGCTCAGATCAAACCTGGATTTATTAATTTGACCTGATCTGACTTATTGCACCGGTGGAGTTACTCACTACTGGAGGATTTTTTATTTATCAGTTAAGGGTCATTTTAAGTTGTTGATCTCTTCTTAGTTTAACTTTTGTGGTTTCTAAGGAGCTAGAATTTAACCATTTTCTTTTACAATTTTTTTTAAATCTTTACAGCTTTTAACTATTTCTTTGCAATGTTCTGAACTTCCCTGGTATCTATTGTCCAGTTTCCCTACCAATTTCTGACGATGTTAATTGGATCATCACTGTCTTTTGTTCTTGTTGCTGTTCGTTAAGTGTCTGTTGGTCTTGTTTATCTCCTGAAAGAGCTAGCTCTTAGAACCATTGATGATTTTTATTGTTTCCTTTGTTTCTAGTTCGCCAATATCTTCTCTAATTTTTATTATTTCTTTTGGTCCACTGAATTTGAGTTTGTTCTTTTTTTTTTTCTCCAAACTCTTGAGTTGCATCATTCAGTCATTTATTCATGCTTTTTCTAATTCATTTTTAATGTAAACACCTACAACTATAAACTTCCCTCTGATGACTAGTTTTAAAATGTTCTGGTGGTTTTGTTCTGTTGTGCCTTCTTACCTTTTATTTTGTGTAATTGGTGGGCATTTGTTTGCTTTTTACTTTAAACCACATTTTATAGTCAAATGGGAAACACTGAATTATTTTAATTTACTTCTGAACTTGTTAAGATTTTTTTTGTGTCTCAGAATGTGGTCTGTTTTAGAGAAGCTCCTTCCATGGTCCACTGAGGAGAGAATATATTCTTTGATGTTTGGTGGGAAATTCTGTAGATTTCTGTTACATCGACTTGATGTTTGGTGTCATTTAATTATGATTTTTTTCCCTGTATGTTTTTGTATCTTGAAGAAAGTAGTGTATTGAAGTCATGTACTGTCGCTAAAATAGAGCAAATCTGGGTCTTTTAGTGCAATATTAAGCTTTTTATGAAATTAGGTATAGCAGAGTGTTTTGTTTGTTTGTTTGTTTCTAGATACATGTAAGTTTATAATATCTCCTTGTTTAGTTGTTCCCTTGATGAAAATAAAAAGTATTCTTTATATCTTGTTGAGGTCTTTTTTGTTGCATATTGGGATAGCAATACCTATTTGCTTCTTGGTCTCATTTGCGTGGAATACATTTTTCAATCCTTTCTGTTTAAGGTGGTGCCTATATTTGAAGGTAAGAAAAGTTCCTTTTTTGTTAATGCTTCTTATACATTACATTCTGATCACAGTTTCCCCTCCCTCCACTTCTCTGAGTACCCACTCCTGCTATCTCCTGTCTCCCCCAGATCCACTCCTCTGTTTCCCTTCAAAAGAGAGGAGGCCTTCCAGAAAAATCAATTTTGTTCCTTAATCTATCCAGGTAACGTGTCTTTCAATTGGCAAGTTGAGTGCTTTAATCTATTACTTGTGGCCAAAATCTATTATTGAAAGGTTTGTGTTGATTGCTATCATTTCATTACTTTTAACTGTTTGTGTTGGGTGGATATGGATTGGAAGGGGGTCTGGTGGCTAAGGGGATGCTCAGGAGAAAGGAAAGAAAGATGTTCCACTAGGGTATGCTTACTCCACTGGGAATAGGGGCAAAGAAAAAAAGACTATATATAGTTTGCTACAGAGCTGGGGATAAGACTGGGTGATTGGGCTTGGAGTAAAGGTAGGGGAGTGAATATGTAAAGATAGTCTACCTTTCTCCCTGGCCTATCCATTTCCCTGGACTGCATGGCTGGTAGGTGCTAGAAATGGGAGCAGAGAGTGGGGAGAGGCTACAGCAGACAGTTTACTACTAACCTGATCGTGAGACCAAAGGTTTGGATTTAGAGATGAGGAGGTGGAGGTGAATATCTGTAATTAGATCTGCTTCCCTAGCTTACATGACAGACATGGCATATGGGTTCCCAGGGAACTGTTTGTATAAAGTTTAATATTTAATAATTAAAATTTCTGAGTGATTATTGTTCATCAATTTAAAGTTTCTCTCTCTCTCTCTCTCTCTCTCTCTCTCTCTCTCTCTCTCTCTCTCTTTCACTTGTGTGTGTGTGTGTGTGTCTATCCCTCCCCCTCTAACTACATACAAGTGTACAGACACACACACACAATGTTCAACATCCGTTGCTTCTGTTTGCTTCAAGTAGACATATTACTGTTATGTTTATCATTTAAGTGCATCCACCATTCATCAGGGGATGCTTATCTTTCCCTAGAAATCAGAAGGGCTATGTACATAATAGAAACATATTCACTAGAGTCAATTTTGATTGGCATTTTATTTATCTTTATTTTGAGGACCTTCTTACAGGAAATTACTTAGACCCATCCAGCAAAGTAAAAAACAGCATGCATGCTTCTCTGAACCCCAAATATGATTTGAGAAACTAAATAGTAAGACTGAGATGAAGGAGGCTACAATGGCAGATGAAAAGCTGACTCACTGTGACAGGGTGACAGGAGTCAGGTTAGTGAGGGTTAAAGTATTTCCAAATAGATGAAGAAAGGCAGGAAGAACATCAGAAATTCTTAAAGGAAGTGATACCTGAACAACAGAAGTGGATGACTCCACCAACAGATAAGCCCTCCAGCCCCGGTGAAAGGAGACTGGAAATCGTATCAGCTGGACAAGCCCACAGTCCTCATGGGCCTCAAATCCAGTAGCATGTTTTGTTGAAACACTGATTGTTATGGTGGTTATCTCAGCAGTGAAAGGAATCCACTCCTAGATTCCATATGGCTCAAATGCCAGAGGCTGGGTGCTATCCTGAAAGGAAACCCATTGTTCAAAACACAAACTGGGAGGCTGAGAAAAGGAAGTGCACACAATTATAGGAGCCAACCTGCAAAAGCAGCAGGATAAATGATAGCATTAGGAGACAGTTGTGCTAAGAGGTATAACACGATATGGACAAGCCAAAAGATGCAGTCAGCAGGAGACTCAGCTACCTGTCTTCTGCTCAATAATGTGTAACTCAGCAGTTCATCTCTTCAGCTGAGGATTTATATTGGTATACAGAGAGAGGTCTCCCACCTGTAGCATGCTCAGTACTGTGGTTATTTCCATATTCCCAATAAACTTGGAAGAGACTGCTCAGATACATGAGTCACCCAGACAGCATATTTTGATGGCCTCTCAAAAGAGTAAGAGAATATGCCCAGCAGACAGACTTTTAAGCTAACTGTGATCAGAAGAAGACCTTGGTAAGCAAAGAAGGGAAAATACTAAAATAAAGATGTTTTTAGTGGGTTGGACACTTGGAATGCAGATTCAATGTCAGTAGAAGCCATAGGAAAGACAAGAATCCAAATGTTAAAATAACACCCATGCTGCATAACTAGAAGTTACCAGTTTTTGAAGACCAAGGAACAATTTGAACCAACACTTCACTTATGTACAGCAAAAGAAACTGTCCCCCAAGTAAAAAAGAACCATACAAAATGGTATAAAAATCTTTTTCAGATATTCATCTAGGAAAGGATTAATATTTATAATATACAAAGAATTCAAAAAAATTAACATTAAGAAAAACAAAATCCCAATTCAAAAATGTATTATGAATCTGAACAGAGAGTTCTGAAACACAAATGGCTAATGAGCATTCAAAAGCAAGTTCAACATTTGTAACCATCAGATAAATGAAAGTTAAAACTACTTTGACATTTAATCTCAGTGTAGACAGAATGGCTAAGATTTAGAAAGAAACAAAGAAAGGAAGGGAGAGAGTGAGAGAGAGAGAGAGAGAGAGAGAGAGTGAGAGAGAGAGAGAGAGAGAAATGATAACACATGCATGGCAAGGTTGTGGAGAAAGCAAAATGCTTATTTTCTGTTTTGTGGAAGGATTAACTTATATAGTGTGGAGGCTCCTCAAAAAGCTAAAAATATGCCTAGTATATGATCTACATATACCAAGAGACTGTATATCCTATAATAGAGATTCATGAATGGCCGTTTTCATTGCTACATTGTTCACAATAACCAGAAAATTTTATCAGCCTACATATCAATCACATGATAAATGTATACTGAAAATGTGATTCATAATACACAAATGAATTCTGTCTAGCACTATCTGGGGACTAAGTATCCAAACATATGAGTCTATGGGATTATTCTTATTCAAACCACTGCAGTAAAATAGTAAAATGAAGTCAAATGAAAGTAGAAAAGCTAATTCTAGAGGATGAAAAGTTTAAATAATTATAAAGGCAAAGGGGTATGAAAAAGTGATGAATGGGAGGATGTTCAACAAACCTCAAGATGTTGGAAAATGTAAATGGAAACTTAGATAAAAATATTCTACCTAAAAACTACAAAGACAAAAACAACTTTAAACAGAGGTGTCCTTCATGACCGAGCAGTGCTGTTACCAGAAGACAAGGATTTTGCAAATGAAAATCCATGTTCCATGTGTGAAATCTCCCTCTATGTGTTGTTGCTCAGAGGGATCCCTAAGGATTCCCCCAAACTAAGGTATGTTGTCATTGCTTCTGGGTCTCACAAGAATTAGATGTCAAGAACCTATTGCTAAAGATACCAGATACTTTACATACAGGACAATGGGAAATTTAGTTGAAACTGAACCGAAAGCTATCTCTCTTCTGGGTAGCATTTCTAGAACCTGAGGATACTATTAAATATGCTAGGAAATAAGTTACATCAATAGTTTTAACTAGCTATGGACTCTGTGTGCTGCAATACTAACCTGCCAAGAAAGTTGTACCCATGCAATGGTGGCATAACTGTTAATAGACCCTATGCCACTGTCTTACTTGGTTTCAGCCCAGGGACACAAGGATGGTTCAATGCATGCAAATAAGTAAATGCAATACTGTATACAAACAAACTCCTGAACAGAAACCACATAATCATCTCATTAGATGCAGGAAAGACCTTGACACAGCTCAACATCTATTTATGATTTTTGTAAAGTCCCAAGAAAACTAGGAATATAAGGGAATATCTTCAACATTATAAAGGATTTATATAAAAAATCTACAGCCAAATTATTCAAAATACAGAAAAACTGAAATAATTTTCTCAAAAATAACAAGTGAGACAGATTTTCCACTTGTGTTTAGTACCATGCACAACATAGTATTAGCTAGAGAAATAAGACTGATGGTAGATATAAAGAGAAATGGAAAAATTTGAATTATCACTATTTTAGAAAACATAATCCTATATATACAAAACTGTAAGACTTCATAAGAAAGCTTTTAGATTTGACAAACATTGTTCTACTTTGCTTTCTGTTGCTTCAATAAACATCATGACCAAAAGTAAGATGGGAGGAAAGGATTAATTTCAACTTGGACTTTACAGTCCATCCTCCAGGGAAGCTAAGGAAGGAGCTTAAAGCAAAACCCATGAAAAGAAGGTTGCTTACTATCTTGCTCCCTGGCTCATTTATGCAGCTACATTTCCTATAGAGAGCCCCATATACCCAAGGATGATACCACCTGTGGTGGTTCTTCTGTATCAATTACCAATTATGAAAATGCCTTGTAGACATGACCACAAGCCAATCTGATAGAGTCAGTTCCTCATCGGAGACTTCCTTTCTCCAGGTGTGTCTAGTAGACAACTGAGACTAGCCACCATGAACACAGCAAAACAGCAGGATATAAAGTCAGAAATTGTTCAATGCATTAATATTCAACTTACTGTAAAAGTAATAAAAAACAATCCCATTCTCTACATTTTCAAAAAATTAACTGAAATAAATTTAACAGAGGTGGTGAAACACTTCTAGAGGAAACTACAGGACGTTGAAGAAAGAAGTTGAAAAGGACATTAACATCTGGAAAGACTGTTCTTGGTCACTGATTAATATTGTGAAAATGGCTGTATCTCTCACCCTGAATAAAAGTCTATCCAAACTGGACTAGAAGCCTTAATGTAAGACCTGACATTTTGAGACTGGTATAGAAAAACGTAAGTTTGACACTTCAAGATAAAGGAGAAAGTGAGGGCTTCCTAAAAAGACCTCAATAGCACAGAAAATAATGCTAAGAATTGACAAAGAGGATTAAAAGTCTCAAAAAAAAAAAAAAAAAAAAAAAGGCAGGGAGACCAGCATGAAGTGACAACCCACGGAATGGAAAAACCATTTTGATTATACCTGAAACAGGGGTGAATATCTAGAATACACTTCAAAAACTGGAAAACTTAAATATAAAAAAAAAACTTTCTGATTAATAATGAGCGAGGGAACAGAATAGACAGTTTTCAAAATAGGAAATGCAAATACCAGTAAACATTTGAAGGGTTCAACATCTCTAGTCATTGGACGAATGCAAATTAGAAGTGCTTTGAAGATGCACCTCTCCTGATCAGAATGGCCATCCTCAAGAAAACAGGTGATGGCAAGTACTAGAGACTCTTTAGGGAAAAGAGGAATCCTTAAACACTACAGGTAGGAATATAAAGTGGTAAAGCCACTACCTAAATCATTGAGAAGATTTTTCAAAAGCGGAATTGCCTCACGACCAAAGTATACCAGTCCTAGGTACATACCCAAAGACTCCAGTTCAATGTACCACAGAGATACCTACACTTTCAAGTTTATTGCTGAAGAATTCTCACAACCTAGGGAATGGAACCTACCTAGACTTTCAAGAACAGAGGAATAGATGTAGACAATGTGCTCTTTGTATAGTAGTTCCTTTCAAAAGAGAGGGCAAGGCTCAAGAAAACTCGGGAAGTGAACAAAAGAATATATATCTGGGAGAACATACACAAGGGCTGGAGCAAGAGAGTCTAATTCAGCTTTGCTGCAGAGAAGAGGTTCTCTGTTGACCTGCAGGCTATGTAGGGAACTCTGGGGTTTCAGCTCTTCTGAATTATCACCTGTGTTTGGGCTGTTTTGTTTTGTTTTTTCAAATTTTATTTATTTATTCTTTTATACAGATATTTGTGTTTTAATTTTTACATATCAGCCATGAGTTCTCCTGTCCTCCCTCCTCCCGCCCCTGCCTCGGCCTTCCCGCAAGCCATTCCCCCCCATACCCATCTCCTCCAGGGCAAAGACTCCCCTGGGGATTCAGCTCAACCTGGTAGATTCAGTACAGGCAGGTCCAGTCCCCTCCTTCCAGGCTGAGCAAAGTGTCCCCACATATGCCCCAGGTTCCAAACAGCCAGCTCATGCACTAAGGACAGACAGGTCCCGGTCCCACTGCCTGGGTGCCTCCCAAACAGTTCAAGCTATTCAATGGTCTCACTTATCCAGAGGGCCTGATCCAGCTGGGGGCTCCACAGCTTTTGGTTCATAGTTCATGTGTTTCCATTAGTTTGACTATTTGTCCCTGTGCTTTTCCAATCTTGGTCTTAACAATTGACACTCTTACAGTCCCTCCTCTTTCTCGACAATTGGACTCCTGGAACTCCACCTGGGGCCTAGCTGAGGATCTCTGCATCCACTTCCATCAGTTATTTCTGAGAGTTCTAGCATGACAGTTAGGGTGTTTTTGTTTGTTTGTTTATTTGTTTGTTTGTTTTTTGTTTTTGTTTTTGTTTTGGGTGTTTTTTGGGTGCTGCAATGGCCTTTGAATAATTTTTGCTCTGTGTAAGTAACACCTCACCTATTAGTAACCCATAGGTCCCTTGTGTGCTCAAGTGTTTGACACTTGGTCTCCAGTTACTTCTGCATTTTGGAAAGCCATGGAACCTTTAAGGGGAAGGAGCTTGTTGGAGGAAGGCCTTCATGGCAGGGAGTAGAGATAAGTGGCTTTGAGAGGTCATAACATTGCCCCACTTCCATTTAACTCCCTCTGTTTTCATATTTGTGGTTGAGGTTGTGGTTTCTCACCTTCCTGTTCCAGCCATGTGCTGCCTCCCTCATCATTGTGGATACCCCTTTGGAACTGTAAGTCAAAATAAACTGTTTCTTCAGTTAGTCAATTTGGTGATGGGTTTTATTACAGCAACAAAAAAAGTAACTAACCCAGTAAATAATCCCAATAAAAATGCATTTGCTCACCAGTTGGATATTGGTGCCATCATTAATTTTGCCTGTCATGTGTTACCTTTCTGGGGTGAATAGGTAAGTGTGTGTGTGTGTGTGTGTGTGTGTGTGTGTGTGTGTGTGTGTGTTTTCATGTTACATTTTCCCAGGAAATTCTGTCATACAACAGTGCTACATACAAAGGAAGGAATTTATCCAACAATTCAAAAACAGAGGACCGGTTTTATATTTCAAATATGTAAAACAATTGTTCAAAAATGTAAGCCTGAGATAGTTCCCCAGAATTCACATTTTAAAAGTCTGGTAAAATAATACATATTTGTAATCCCATCTCTGGTTGAGGCAGAAATAGAAGAATCCCTGGGGTTTGCTGTTCAGACAATCTGGTCTATTTTATGAGCCTCCTCAGAGCAATGAGAGACACTGTCTCAAAATACAAGTTGGTTGGCACCTGAGTAATAATAGCAGAGGTTATCTTTTGGCTTCCATATGCAAGCGCACAAAAATGTCTACTGAGTGCCCAACACAAGTGTACCTATACTGACAAGAAACTCAATGTTCATACACAAATAACAAAGAAGAGTAAGCATGAAATTTATAGGAAAATGGATATAACTGAAGATTAGGTTAAAAAAAATAAACCAGGGTCCCTGCTCCAGGTGCCTACCAGAAGACAAGGCTCCTGTAGTCAGGCTCCCCTACCAAAATCCCCATTGGACCCTGTAATCTATAAGTCCCATGCCCTACCCTAAATCCTTACATCCTCCTGTGATCTCAGCAGCTCCCTGAGATACAGAATCTGACAGCTCTGATTGAACCAAGAACAGCTCCCTGAGCCACAGAATCCCCCAGCTCCAATTAGATCAAGAGCTAAGATTAGACCAAGTGTCCCCCTGAGACACAGACACAGCAAACACAGATTGGACCAAGAACAGCTCACTCAGACACAGGCACCTCTTAAACCTATTGGAAGAAGAGATGGATAGATTCCAGTACAAAAATACATGCAAGAACAAAAAGAGCAATATGGCACCACCAGAATCTAGTGGTTCTACAACAGCAAGACCTGAACATCACAACATAGCAGAAGCAGAAGAAAGTGACCTTAAGAATAGCTTTATAAAGATGATAGAGGCCTTTGAAGAGGAAATGAAAAATTCCATTAAAGAAATTGAGGAAAAAACAAACAAAAATTGGAAGAAATCAATAAATCCCTTAAAGAAAGCCAAGCAAACCAAGGAAAAGCAATTAAGCAGGTGAAGAAAACAATACAAGACCTGAAAATGAAATAGAAGCAGTGAAGAAGACACAAACTGAGGGAATGCTGGAAATAGAAAATATGAGTAAATGAACAGGAACTACAGATGCAAGAATAACCAACAGAATATAAGAGATGGAAGAGATAATCTCTGGTGTAGAGGATATGACAGAGGAACCTGAAGAGCTTTTAAATGTCAGACATCGAAGTGCAGTGTTTGGAGTTTGGCTGATTTTCAGTCTTGCTTTGTTCCAGTATTTCCTCACTATGCTCCCTTCCCTACATTTTGGAATGATAATGCATATCCTTTGTCATTATACACTGGAAGTATGTGAACTAGATTTTTTAATTTTGATTTTATAAGGGATTACATTTAAGAGACTCTATGAATCTCAGAAAGGACTTTGAACTTTGAACTTAAAACATTGTTGAGATTGGAGACTTTTGAAGTTGGATTCTATGCATTTTTGCATTATGGTATTTTTACAAGTTTATGGGGGCCAGGGAGTGTAATGTGGTAGTGTGAATGTAACTGACACCCATAATCTCATATAAGTAGCACTATTAGGAGGTGTGGTTTAGTTGGAGTAGGTATGACCTTGTTAGAGGAAATGTGTCACTGTGAGGGTGGGCTTTAAGTTTTCCCATGCTCAGGATACCACCAAGTGTTTGAGTCGACTTTCTGTTGCCTGCAAGACATAGAATTCTCAGCTACTCATCCAGCACCACATCTGCTTGCATGCTGCTTCATGCCATGATGATAATGGAGTGAACCACTGAAAATGTAAGTGAACTCCCTCAATTAAATGTCCTTCTAAGAGTTTCTGTGGTTGTGGTGTCACTTTACAGCAATAGAAACCATAACTAAGGAAAGTATGCATAAGGGTGAGGTCTAAAGTGTCATGGACATGCTAGTATCCTGGAGATGCCAGGAATGTGGGATGTGTGCAAGGAATCCAGCATTTAAAAAGTGGAACATGCCTGAGAGAGAGGCCAGGTGAAATGAAGGAGTTAAGGCTTAAAAGGGTCTGCCTATACCCTTTGGAGTTCATTTCATGTGATCATATTCCCCAGTTGCTTGACCTGGAGCTGCAAGCTTTGGTATTTTCTTACTTGTATTTGGTCTTGCTCTTTTTAAGAATTTCTGTACCATTACCTACACTTTCCTTTTAGAATGCTAGTCTTTAATCTGTGACATTGTATAGTATAAAGACTCAATATTCATTTTGCAAAGGATTAAAGCATTGAGGCTCAGAAGATGCTTTGAACTTCAAGCTTTGCACAGTGTTTGAATTGTGAACTATACGGGGACACTCCAAGTTGCATTAACTGCAATTTACATTAGGGGAAATCTATGAGCCTTACGTATGGGATATTCTTGTTTACTTGTGAACTGTCTTCCAGAGAACCATTTAATAAATTCTCCCCCAGAAAAGAAAAATAAACCAGGCTCATAAAGACAATATAACATCTCTTATTTATAGAACCTAAACAGAAGGTGGGGTGACATTAAAGATAGGACCATAAGAGGAAGATTTTAGATTATAAATGATTCCTTTATGATTATTTCAACATAGGTGAGGGACTTAGTAAGGGGCATGGGTGGGGGATGAGTGATAGAATACAGTGATGTAAAGGGAGAAAGAGAAATAATGTAAGAGGAAGAACTGAAGGGCATAAAGAATGTGAGGATAGGGTAGAAGAGGGAGCATAAGGAGGAATAACTTACACTAAAATCATTTTGAAAAGGTCATATGGAAACCTACTGCTATAGAAATTTTCTAAATATATACATGTACACATATAAAGACCTATGAAAATTCATTTGAAATCCTAATACTGTACAAGCTTCATAAAATATATACATATAAAAAGGATTAACAGAGTTACCCTACAACAAAGAGGACAATACTCCACCTAGACATACCATGCTAGCAAATGAAAAACCCCGTACCAGGAATGGGTTACTTCTTTTGGATCACTGACCAATGGGTTTCAATAAATTTCCAAATGTTACAGAACATTGCTGTTGCTCTTGACTACCCTCCAGAAGCTGACAGTAAGACCATATTACTAAAGATACCATATGCCATGGAGAAATCAAACTGATATTGGACTGGATGATTCATTCTTATAAGCTAGCTTTTATAGTGATGAAAGGTGCTGGGCATGCCACCAGAGGAAAACGTAGCCATCAATCTTATTCATCTGCCAACTTTGTGAGCTACAACAAGTGGCCTAGTATGTTATGCCTATAGATGCTTTAATAGCATGAATGTTATCAGCATAAGCAAATATTTTATGATTGGATTAAAGGACTACTCCACAAGATGAAACCCATACCTGGCACCTTTACTGGACCCATGAACCTGTGACTAGATAGGTCATAGTTTCTAGAGGAGAACCTAATACCATTATTCTCCTAAATGAACAGTATTACAGTCTAAATGGCATTGTTATATCCACAGATTAATGAATCTCTCAACCTTCATCAAAGAAGGCTTTCTTTCAGTAGATGGCCATTAACAAAGACTCATAACATATGAAGGTACAGAGGAAAAGAAACTGCTTAGCTCTAAACTGACATCTACATCACACATCACACCCCTCCTTACAAGGCTCAGAGACTGTCTTGGAAGTCAGGGCATAAAGATTATAATAGCCAGAAGCAGTGGGTAACTACCAGGAAACAATATTTTCTGAACACTTGTACATATGAACTTGTAGCAGATGTGACAGCATGCACAAGCTCTGAGCAAACTCAAACTAGATAAAATTTCAGTACAGTGCCCTGAGGAGCTATTGGCAATTGATGCTTGATGGTAGAAAAAAAGAATCAGTTTTCTTTATGGATATGACTCTGAGTAAGTCGACAATGGTCCAAGGTAGACTCAAATTCAAGAGTGTCAGGAGTATTTGAGCAGGAAAAATTGGAATCTATTTTTTTTTTAAAGATTTATTTATTTAGTATACACAAGAGGGTGCCAGATCTCATTACGGATGGTTGTGAGCCACCATGTGGTTGCTGGGAATTGAACTCAGGACCTCTGGAAGAACAGTCAGTGCTCTTAACCTCTGAGCCATCTCTCCAGCCCCCCCCCTTTTTTCAGAGCTGAGGACCGAACCCAGGGCCTTGCACTTGTTAGACAAGCACTCTACCACTGAGCTAAATCCCCTGTAGTTAGAGTGTTCCTGCCTGGCCCAGAGTCAAGACAAATCTCTCTTACCCGTCAGTCCCACAGTCTCTCAGACCCAACCAAGTAAACATACAGAAACTTATATTGCTTACAAACTGTATGGCCATGGCAGGCTTTTTGTTACCTAGTTCTTCTAACTTCAATTAACCCATTTCTATTAATCTATAAGTTGCCACATGGCTTGTGGCTTGCTAGTACCTTACATCTTCCTTGTCATGGCGGTTACTGGCAGCATCTCCACCCAGCCTTCCTCCGCTTCCCACAATTCTCCTCCTCCTTGTCCCGCCCATCCTATCCTTCCTGCCTGGCTACTGGCCAATCAGCACTTTATTTATTTTAACCAATCAGAGCAACACTTTGACATACAGAACATCCCACAGCAATCCCCAACCCCTGGAATCTATGTTTTTATGTTGTTGTTATTTTGTCTTTTAAGTACATGAAGTTAGGTCAGTAAGGAAGTGAGATGTATCTGGGAGAATTTGAGGGGAGATTGAATATAATTAAAATACATTATATAAAATTCTCAAAGAATTAATTAAAAATATTAAAAGACAGTTATATATTATATACATTGTAAAAATATTATTTTCTAGTCATTTATATGCAACTTATTTACATAATATCACTCTTCCTCTTCTATGATCAAAGTTGTTAACATACAAACTCTGTCATATAGGTTTATTTCAAACTTTCCAAGAAGAAGAAGGAGGAGGAGAAGGAGGAGGAGAGGAGGAGGAGGAGGAGGAGGAGAACGAAGAAGAGGAAGGGGAAGGGGAAGGGGGAAGGGAAGGAGGAGAAGAATAAGAATAAGAGGAAGAAGAGGAGGAGGAGGGGAGAAGGAGGAGAAAGAGGAGGAGGGGGGTTGTAAGTCTTCCAGGGATATCCACCAAACAGGGCCTAACAAGATACTACAGTGAGATAAGACTGGCACAAACCCTCATACCACAAGCCTGAAATAAACACTTCCTTCTTTGAATTTCTCTTGTCAGATATTTTGCTAAAACACTGAGAAAAGTCACTGATTCATGTAAGTTGGTGCTTGGAGTGAATGAAAGTTAACAAATGAATTTAAAAATGTGAGAGCAGCAAGGTGTCTCAATGGGTTTTGGCAGACTTAGTTGCCTGAGTTTCCTCCCAGATCCCACAAGGTGGCAGGAGAGAACAGACTCTGGAGATACTTCCTCTGACAGCCACATTTTCACAGAGCTCAAGTGCCTCTACAAACATAAATGTACAATAAAAATAAATGTATGAAAACTTAAAGACTCTTCTAAAAATAATGGAAATATAAATATTATACATACACATGTAACTATATGAACCTACACATGTATATAGAAATATGTTTATATGTATATATGTATGTATGTATGTATGTATGTTTGCATGTATATTTTACTAGCCCTAGAAAGACCCAAGTTTGAGAAAAATGAAAAAGTAGGTGGATACAATACATAGAATTCTAAAAATTATATCTATGAACAAGATTAGAAGAATACATGACTTGCTTGATTATTATAAAAAATAACTTGCAAGCCAAGTATAAGGGGCACCACCACCAAGAACAAATGCATGATGGAGAGGTTGGAAAGACAGAAAAACGGAAGAGTGTGTGCGCTATGGAGAAAAGTGGAACTGAAGATGTGATGGTGGTGACAACTGAGAGAGAAGGTTGAGGTTGACATGCTGCCACTTTCCGGTGGGTTGGTGGGATGGTGTACAGCAGCCTGGAGCTTAAGCAGATGCAGACTCAGCCCCCAAACCTGCTGCCCCACAGCAGGATGCTCCCGGCTCTGGGCAATAATGGAGGATCGATGAAGAAAAGTTCACCTTCTGGATTGGACCTCCTCGAAGGACCACCATGGCTCATGATGCCCCTGGAGGCCATGTTGTTGTCTGTGGCCCATGCTGATGCTCCAGGCCACCATGAAACCTGAGATCCATGTCGACATATGCAGTCTATGCCACTGTCTGACACCTTTGTGATGTCATCAGGCTTTGCTGCCTTAGGATACCATGCCGACCTGAGTGGCATGTGTAACCACCTGAGGCCATTTTGAGGTTTATGGCCCTTGCAGCTGCTGAGGGCCATGAGTGGGTCAATGGTCCTGATACAGCTAAGTGGCTTGTGTTTGTTACCACTGAAGGCCGTGTTAATGCCCATGGTCTGGTTTGCCACCTGAAGCCATTTTAATGTCGGTGGGTGCAGGAGAGCTGGCCTCACCCCTGGCTGTCCGAAGAACAGGGGATCTGGGGATGTCATGGATGCAGAAGAGCTGGCTCTGGCCCTCATGGGAGACCCAGCACAGCTGGTCTGGGAGAGCTGTCTTTATTCCTAGCCATCCCACAGCACTGTGGTGCACGCAGGGGTGAGCTGACCCTGCTCCACTGTAGCCACAGCAGAGCTCTCCCCAGTTAATGAATTCTGGCATGAACATAGGTGGAGAAACTCATTCTCCCTTAAAGGGCTGGCAGCTAGGAATTCACTGTGCACCAGTAAACATATGGACAACAAAAAAAAAAAATGGATTTTTATGTGGTTATTTTTTTTCAGTGCTGGGAGATTATTGGAGAAGGGGTGGACATGGGAAGACTGGGGGGTGAGAACAATCGGGGTATATAATGTGAGATTCCCAAATAATGAAAAATAATTTCAAAATAAAAGAAAATTACTTGTCTTAATTGAGACACAGGAAATAATTTGAGAATAAAGTTTAGAGGGGGAAAAATAAAGTGTTTATTTCAAGGACAGATAGAGTAATATAAAGTGTACAGTGATGAATTTTACGGATGACTAATCCTTAAACATTAACTAAGTGTTATTTTTCAGGTGCATTTCAAATTTGTTTTATCAGACCCGAGCCAGGCTGGAAATTACTGAAGTAACCAGATAGTCATTGAAGCTCAATTAAATATTAATAAAAACAAATAATAGGAAAATGCACATCTATGGGGCATTACAATAAACAAAGGAGGTAGGCATGGTGGCACACCCTTTAATCCCAGCACTTTGGAGGAAGAGGCAGGTAGATCTCTGTGAGTTCAAGGCCATCCTGCTCAGCAAGGTAAGTTCCCAGGACAGTCAAAGCTACACAGAGAAACCATTTCTTGAAAAAAATAAAAATAAACAAATAGATATATAAATAAATAAGAAACAAAAGATTTATTTGATGGTGATGCTTGCAGTTGCATCTTGAAAAGGAAATGAAAGAATAAATCATGGTTCTATTTCAGTTATCAAGAATTCTGAAGTCGGTTTTTCAAGTGTCAAAGAAGGTAGAAATTCTGCATGCAGGAATACAGGCTGAATCCATGTTAGTGATCTCCAAACACCTCCAAGTAATCCATCTCTGTTGCACCAATATTCAATACACAAGAGTATGTTTCATGGTTCAGCGTGGTAAAGCAGGGTTTCAGAAAGCCAAACAAAGTTATTTGTCTCCATCTTGTGGCAAGCTTGGAAATAACAGTGTTTCAGTATACATGGGGCTATTCAGCCCAAAAATTAATTCACAATATTTTATTGATTCTTTGAGAAGTTCATACAATGTGTTTTAATTATATTCATCCTCAAGTCCTCCCCTTAGTCCCCTTAGAAACACCCCACCTCCTCCACCTAACGTTCTGTCGTTTTTTTATTTCTTTATTCAACTCCAGTTAGTGCTGCCTATATACTTCTGGGTATAGAGCCACCCACCAGAACAGAGCGAACCTACAAGAAGCCACACTTAAGGAAAACTGACATTCCCTTTCCTGGAAGCCCTCAGCTGCCCATATCTCTTCAGTTAGTGGTCAGGCCTCATAACTTTTTCCTACTTCATGCAAAAATGTTGACTGACTTGATTGTATGAAGTCAATCAGAGCTGCAATAAGCTCATGAGTACAGAATTCCTCTCCTGTCCAAAAGGCAGTGCTTTACTCATGTCCTTCCTAATTTCTGGGTCTTATAGTGTCTCCACTTTCGCTTCTGTGTTGATCCCTGGACCTTGGGGAAGGAGCACGATATAAAAGTCCTACTTGCGGCTGAGTACTCCACAGCTACCTATTCTCTACATATGACCAGTTGTCAGTTTCTGCATTTACCATCATCCAATGCACAAAAAAAAACTTCTTTGATGTAGTTTCTATACTAATCTATAGATATAGACTTAGAGGGCATTTGACTATGTCCCTTTGCAAAATGATAGTAGTTAAGTTCACGCTTGGGGCTGTGAGCTCCCCACCCACAAGTTCTTGCCCAGATTAAAAGCACTGGACACGTGTTTCCCCTGGTAAAGTAGGACTTGAATCCAATCAGATTTATTCTCAGCTAACTTCCCCACATAGCCCAGGACAAGTTTGTACTTATGTATAAGAGACAAATCGACTGTAATCTAAGAGAGATACAAGTCAGTCTATTGTTCTAGTAAAGAGATACCTTCTTTAAGAAAGTAAGTGGAATGATATCTGTTAAGACTGACTGTAATGGTTTGAAAGAAAATGGGGAGTGGCACAGTTAGGAGGTGTGGCTTTGTTAGAGTAGGTGTGGTCTTGTTGGAGTAGGTGTGGTCTTGTTGGAGGAAGTGTGGGGAGAATGTCACTATGGGGATGGGCTTTGAGATCTCCTGTTCTCAAACTACTCACAGTGTGGCATTCAGGTCACTTCCTGTTGCCTGTGGCTCAAGATCAACTCTCAGCTCCTTCTCCAGTACCATATCTGCCTGCACACTACCATGTCCTGTCATGATGGATGACAATGCACTAGACCTCTGAAACTGTAAGCTATCCCTAATTAAGTGATTTCCTTTATAAGAGTTGCCATGGTCATGGAGTCTCTTCATAGTAATAGAAAGGCTAAGACACTGACCAATTTTCTTTTTTCTTTCTCTCTTTCTCTCTCTCTCTCTCTCTCTCTCTCTCTCTCTCTCTCTCTCTCTCTCTCTCTCTTTCCTGAGGCAGAGTATCTCTGTGTAGTTTTGGTGCCTGTCCTGGATCTAA
This sequence comes from Onychomys torridus, assembly GCF_903995425.1. Classification (NCBI taxonomy): domain Eukaryota; kingdom Metazoa; phylum Chordata; class Mammalia; order Rodentia; family Cricetidae; genus Onychomys; species Onychomys torridus. The sequence continues at coordinate 18,123,918 of NC_050456.1, forward strand.
CTCTGTAGACCAGGCTGGTCTCCAACTCACAATTCACCTGCCTCTGTCTCCCAAGTGCTAGGATTAAAGGCATGTGCCATTGCCACCTAGCAACACTGGCGAATTTTCATTATGGCATATACATTAAAGCTCCTCTGTAATAAACATAACTATAGCTCTCATAACCCCAAAAGTGGTCATTTTTATATAACAGCTCTTCACATTGATGTTTTAATCAATGGTAACAGATAACAGATATCAGACATCAAGATGAGATAATTAATCCCAATATAAATATTTAAAGAAGGAAGGACTTTTGTGAAACTACATAACCTGTTTTCCTGAAATCTTTGAGAAAAAATGTATTTAGTAATTCCCTCGTTTTAATTTAGAAAGATAATATATATTAGATAAGATCTTGGCAATACTATATTGTTGATATTTCTTTTTTTTAGAATTATTATTTTTATACACATATATTTATTATTATTATTATTATTAATTATTATTATGTGTTTTAATTTTACAAATCAGTAATGAGTTCCCCTGTCCTCTCCCTTCCAGCCCCCATCCCCACCTTCCCTCCCATACCCTCCCCTCCATTCCCATGTCCTCCAGGGCCAAGACTCACCTAGGGATTCATTTAAACCTGGTGGATTCAGTACAGGCAGGTCCAGTCCCCTCCTCACAGGCTGAGCATGTATCCCTGTGTAAGCCCAAGGTTCCAAACAGCCAGCTCATGCACTAAGGACAGGTCCTCGTCCCACAGCCTGGATGCCTCCCAAACTGTTCAAGCTATTCAATTGTCTCACTTATCCAGAGGGCCTGATCCAGCTGGGGGCTCCACAGTTTTGGTTCATAATTCATGTGCTTCCATTCGTTTGGCTATTTGTCCCTGTGCTTTTTGCAATCTTGGTCTCAACAATTCACATTCTTACACTTCCTCCTCTTTCTCGACAATTGGAGTCCTGGAGCTCCACCAGGGGCCTGGCTGAGGATCTCTGCATCCAGTTCCATCAGTTATTGGATGAGAGATCCAGCACGACTGTTAGGGTGTTTAGCCATCTGATCACCAGACTAGGTCAGATCAGGCTTTCTCTCGACCATTGCCAGAAGTCTACAGAGGATGTATCATTGTGGATTTCTGGGGACCTCTCCATCACTCTGCCTATTCCTGTTCTCATGTGGTCATCATTTATCATGGTTTGTTATTCCTCATTCTCCCTTTCTCTTCTTGATCCAGCTGGGATCCTCTGCTCCCCTAAGCTCTCTTTCCCTTGAACCTTGGCCTTCATTACTCCCACTCTCATCCAGGTTGTTCATGTATATCTCATCCATTTCTCTGTCATTGGGCGATCCCTGTGTCTTTCTTAGGGCCCTGTTTTTTAGGTAGCTTCCCTGGAGTTGTGAGTAGCAGGCTAGTCATCTTTGTTTTACATCTAGTATCCTACTATGAGTGAGTACATACCATGTTTGTCCTTCTGAGTCTGGGTTACCTCACTCAGGATGATTTTTTCTAGATCCATCCATTTGCCTGCAAACCTCATGATGTCATTGTTTTTTCTGCTGAGTAGTACTCCATTGTGTACATGTATCATATTTTCTTTATCCATTCTTCAGATGAAGGCCATCTAAGCTGTTTCCAGGATCTGGCTATTACAAACAATGCTGATATGAACATAGCTGAGCAAATGTCCTTGTGGTATGATTGAGCATTCCTTGGGTATATGCCCAAGAGTGCTGCAGGTGGGTCTTGGGGGAGATGGATTCCCAAATTTCTAAGGAAGTGCCATATTGATTTGCAAAGTGGCTGTACAAGCTTGCATTCCCACCAGCAGTGGAGGAGAGTTCCCCTTGCTCCACATCCTCTCCAGCATAAACTGTCTTCTGTGTTTTTGATCTTAGCCATTCTGACATGTGTAAGGTGGTATCTCAGAGTTGTTTTTATTTGCATTTCCCGGATAACTAGGGATGTTGAGCAATTCCTTAAATGTCTTTCAGCCATTTGAACTTCCTCTGTTGAGAATTCTGTTTAGTTCTATAGCCAATTTCTTAATTGGACTGTTGAGCATTTTAATGTCTAATTTCTTGAGTTCTTTATATATTCTGGATATCAGCCCTCTGTCAGAGGTGGGGTTGGTGAAGACCTTTTCCCATTTTGTAGGCTGTTGCTTTGTCTTGTTGACCATGTCCTTTGCTCTACAAGAGCTTCTCAGTTTCAACAGGTCCCATTGATTGATTGTTTCTCTCAGTGTCTGTGATACTGGTGTTATGTTTAGGAAGTGATATCCGGTGCCAATGCATTCAAGAATACTTCCTACTTTCTCTTCTATCAGGTTCAGAGTAGCTGGATTTATGTTGAGGTCTTTGATCCACTTGGACTTAAGTTTTGTGCACGGTGACAGATATGGATCTATTTGCAGCCTTCTACACATTGACATCCAGTTATGCCAGCACCATTTGTTGAAGATGCTTTCTTTTTTCCATTGTACATTTTTGGCTTCTTTGTCAAAAATTATATGTTCATAGGTGTGCAAGTTAATGTCAGGGTCTTCAATTCAATTCCACTGGTCCACATGCCGATTTTTATGCCAGTACCAAGCTGTTTTTATTAAGGTAGCTGTATAGTAGAGCTTGAGGTCAAGGATTGTGATGCCTCCAGAAGTTGTTTTATTGTACAGGATTCTTTTGGCTATCCTGGCTTTTTTATTTTTCCACATGAAGTTGAGTATTATTCTTTCCAGATCTGTGAAGAATTGTGTTGGTAATTTGATGGGGATTGCGCTGATCTGTAGATTTCTTTTGGTAAGATCGCCATTTTTACTGTTAATCCTGCCTATCCATGAGCATGGGAGATCTTTCCATTTTCTGACATCTTCTTCAATTTCTCTTTTCAGGGACTTAAAGTTCTTGTCATATAGGTCCTTCACATGCTTAGTTAGAGTAACCCCAAGGTACTTTATATGATTTGTGGCTATTGTAAACGGTGATGTATCTCTGATTCCCTTCTCAGTCTGTTTGTCTGTTGTATATAGGAGGGCTACTGATTTTTTTAAGTTGATCTTGTATCCTGCTATGTTGCTAAACTTTTTTATTAGCTGTATCAGTTCCTTGGTTGAATTTTGGGGGTCACTCATATATACTATCATGTCATCTGCAAATAGGGAGAGCTTGACTTCTTCCTTTCCAAATTGTATCCCTTAATCTCTTTATGTTGTTTTATTGCTCTGGCTAGAACTTTAAGTACTATATTGAATAAGTATGGGGAGAGGGGGTAGCCTTGCCTTGTTCCTGATTTTAGTGGTATTGCTTTGATTTTCTCTCCATTTAATTTGATGTTGGCTGTTTGCTTGCTGTAGATTACCTTTATTATGTTTAGGTATGTCCCCTGTATTCCTGATCACTCCAAGACCTTTATCATGAAGGGGTGTTGGATTTTGTCAAATGACTTTTCTGCATCTAGTGAGATGATCATGTGTTTTTTTTTCTTTGAGTTTGTTTATATGTTGTATTACATGGACGGACTTTGTATGTTGAACCACCCTTGCATCCTGGGGATGAAGCCTACTTGATAATGGTGGATAATTGTTTTGATGTGTTCTTGGAGTCTGTTTGCCAGAATTTTATTGAGTATTTTTGCATCAATATTCATGAGGGAGATCGGTCTGTAGTTCTCTTTCTTTGGTGCATCTTTGTTTGGTTTAGGAATCAGGGTAATTGTAGCCTCATAGAAGGAGTTTGGTAATATACTTTCTGCTTCTATTGTGTGAAACAATTTAAAGAGGATTGGTATTAAGTCCTCTTCGAAGATCTGATAGAATTCTGCACTGAAACTATCTGGTTCTGGGCTTTTTTTGGTTGGGAGATTTTAATGACTGATTCTATTTCCTTAGGGGTTATTGGACTATTTAAATGATTTATATGGTCTTGATTTAACTTGGGTATGTGGTACCTATCCAGAAAATTATCCATTTCTTTTAGATTTTCCAGTTTTGTGGAGTAGAGGTTTTTGAAGTATGACCTGATGATTCTCTGGATTTCTCATTGTCTGTTGTTATGTCCCCCTTTTCATTTCTGATTTTGTTAATTCAGATGCTCTCTCTGTGTCTTTTGGTTAGTTTGGATAAGGGTTTGTCTATCTTGTTGATCTTCTCAAAGAACCAACTCTTTGTTTCATTAATCCTTTGTATTCTTCTCTTTATTTCTATTTTACTGATTTCAGCTCTCAATTTGATAATTTCCTGGCATCTGTTCCTCCTGGGACACTTTGCTTCTTCCTGTTCAAGGGCTTTCAGGTGTGGTGTCAAGTCGCTCGCATGAGATTTCTCCAGCTTCTTTATGTGGTCATTTAATGCTATGAATTTCCCTCTTAGCACTGCTTTCCTAGTGTCCCATAAGTTTGTGTATGTGGTGTATTCATTTTCATTGATCTCTAGGAAGTCTTTAATTTCTTTCTTTATTTCTTCCTTAACCCATTGGTGATTCAGTTGAACATTATTCAGTTTCCATGGGATTGTAGGATTTCTGTAGTTTCTTCTGTTGTTGAAATCTAACTTTAAACCATGGTGGTCCAATAGAACACAGGAGGTTATTCCAGTTCTTTTGTATCTGTTGAGATTTGCCTTGTGGCCAAGTATGTGGTCGATTTTAGAGAAGGTTCCATGGGGGTGCTGAGAAGATATAATCTTTTTTATTTGGGTGGAATGTTCTGTAGATATCAATTAAGTCCATTTGAGCCATAACATCAGTTAAGATCAGTATGTCTCTGTTAAGTTTCAATTTGGCCAATCTGTCCAGAGGTGAAAGTGGGGTATTGAAGTCTCCCACTATTAATGTGTGGGGTTTTATATGTGATTTAAGCTTTAGTTATGTTTCTTTTACATATGTGGGTGCCCTTTTGTTTGGGGCATAAATATTTAGAATTGAGATTTCATCTTGGTGTATCTTTCCTGTGATGAGTATGTAATGTCCTTCATCATCTCTTTTAATTGATTTTAGTTTGAAGTCTCTTTTGCTGGATATTAGGATGGCTACACCAGCTTGCTTCTTAAGACCATTTGATTGGAAAGTCTTTTCCCAGCCTTTTATTCTTAGGAGGTGTCTGTCTTTGAATTTGAGGTGTGTTTCTTGTATGCAGCAGAAAGATGGGTCCTATTTTCATATCCATTCTGTTAGTCTGTGTCTTTTTATAGGTGAATTTAGTCCATTGATATTAAGGGATATTAATGACCAGTGATTATTTGTTCCTGTTGCCATTTTTATTTTTTGGTGGTAGTGTGTGTGTACTTCTCTTCTTTGGGGTTTACTGCTGTGGTGTTATCTATTGCCTGTGTTTTCATGGGTGTATCTGCCTTCCTTAGGTTGGAATTTTCCTTCTAGTGCTTTCTGTAGGGCTTGGTTTGTGGATAAGTAGTGTTTAAATATGGTTTTGTCTTGGAAGGTCTTGTTTACTCCATCTATGATGATTGAAAGTTTTGCTGGGTATATTAGTCTAGGCTGGCATCCATGGTCTCTTATTGTCAGCATTATATCTGTCTAGGTCCTTCTGGCTTTCAAAGTCTCCATTGAGAAATCAGGTGTTATTCTGATGGGTTTGCCTTTATAAGTCACTTGGCCTTTTTCCTTTGCTGCTCTTAATATTCTTTCTTTATTCCATACATTTAGATGTTTAATTATTTTCTGGCAAGGGGACTTTTTTGGAGGGTCTAGATTGTTTGGTGTTCTATAGGCTTCTTGTATCTTCATAAGCATTTCCTTCTTTAAGTTGGGGAAGTTTTCTCCTATGATCTTGTTAAATATATTTTCTGTGCCTTTGAGTTGGTATTCTTCTCCTTCCTCTATCCCTATTATTCGAAGGTTAGGTCTTTTCATGGTGTCCCAAATTTCTTGGACATTTTGGGTCATGACTTTGTTGGTTTTAGTGTTTTCTTTGACTGATGAATCTATTTCTTCTAACGTATCTTCAACACCAGAGATCCTCTCTTCCATCTCTTGCATTCTGTTGGTTATACTTGCATCTGAAGTTCCTGTTTGTTTACTCAGATTTTCTATTTCCAGCATTCCTTCTGCTAGTGTCTTCTTCATTTTTTTTTTCTTTTTCCCTCCTCAGGTCTTGGACTGTTTATCTTGCTTTTTCATGATTTTCTTTCAGGGACTTATTGTTTTCTTCTGCTTTAATTGTCCTTTCCTCTAGTTTTTCATAGCGTTCTTCCCATTTTTTGTTTGTCTGTTCCTCCACTTTATTTTTGATTTCTTCTATATAAGGCTCTAGCCTCTTCATGATGTTACTTATAAGGTTGTTTTCTTCTTTTTCTTCCATTCCGTGATGTTCAGGTCTTGCTGTTGGAGAAGGCTAGGTTCTAGTGATGCTGTATTGCTCTTTATTTTGTTGTATGTACTTCTGCCTTGATGTCTGCCCATCTCCTCTTGTGTTAGTTCTTGGTCTTATCAATGTACTTGTTCCAGACAGAGCTGACAGATTTAGGGAGCCTCTCTCTGGTCCAGATGGAAGGTTTGGGCTGGATGGGAGTTCTGGTCCAGATGAGAGTGCTGGCCGGATAGGAGCTGGGTGGCTGGACTCTGAGTCTCAGGAAGTGCCTGGGGCTCCTTATCTTGTCCAGATGGGAGCTCCTCTTTTCCAGATGGGAGTTCCTCTGGTCCAGATGGGATTTATGGGGCAGGATGGAAGCTTAGGGCTGGTTTCTAAGTCTCAGGAAGTGGCAGATGGGTGTGGGGGCAGGGTGCGAAGATTGCAGCGTCTGCCTGCAGTCTTGGAAAAAGTCCCATAAAGCCCGCTGATTGGCCAGAAACTTGTTCAGATTTCTTGCTGTAAAGATTCTGTATATTCCCAATAAGAAAGACAAAATGGAAATTATAAATATTAAGCTTTAATGTCAAATAATTACACACACATATATACACACATACACACATATAGCATACATACATGTGTGCTTTATACACACATACATGTTTTACTGTTGACAGATTCAGAGATTGTTAGATCTCACAATTGCAGACAAGTAACTGAATACCAGTAGCTCAAAAACATATATAATATTACATGTTTTATTAATATGAGGAAGAAAGAAAATGTGAAAATGAATATTTGTTTGAAAAGAAGTGAAAGAGCCTGGGAGACAAGTTGCCTAAAATCCAGTCAGAGAAGTTTCAACAAGAAACTATGGATTTCTGGAGTTCTATATGTACCTTCATCTTAGAAGAAGATAAATGGATGTTTGTATTTGCCTGTGGAATGAAAATGGAGAGGGTAAACCGATGTGGAAGTTTCATATAAATGAACCTGAATTCCCAAAGTTTAGGGGACAAAAGAAGATTTATGAATAGTTCTCATGTACACACAATGTTATGAGATTATTCTAGGATCTAGCAAACAAAATCAGATGGCTTGGCATATCAATACTCTGTTGCCATGTAAAGACCCCAAATAATGGCTCAAAAATGTTTCCTATTGTCTCGCCATTCTGTGGATTGAATGAGCTATTCTCCATATAGTATGACTTGTAATTACCTTGTGCACTTGCAGCAAGCTAGCATACTCTATCCTCACTAATATTTCTGGAACAGCAATCAACATGACTAGGAACATTGGGGTGATCACGTCAGACTCGTTCACCTTGGGCTTCTTTATATGGTGGAAGAATTCAAATCATATCATTGTCAGCACATTATACTATTGAAACAAGGCAAAAAACAAACCACATTGACAGAATAGGGGAGTGGAATATGACTTGAGAAGAGAAGCACTACAAAGAATTTAGTTCTATTTGGTGGACAAGAAGCAAAAGAATTCCACTTTACTGACAGAACCATTATTTGCAAGATCAAAAACCAATGTAAACCACACATCTGAAGAAAGTCAGCGAAATAGAAAAGTGAAGAGCACTGAGAATGACAAACTCATCCAAGAAGCAGAGTGGAGACTCAAGGAGTGTTCTCCTCTCTTTCAGGAGGGTTGGGAGGTTTGGAGAATAAAAGTAAAAACAAGGGAGGAAAACACTTTACTTCTCTTTCTTTCTTTTATCTGCAAATTCTCCAGCTAGTGATAAAAACAAGCTTCAGCTGGATTCTGTATTGGATTACTACCTTGGCCCAGGCTATCATAATGGTAGTGTTATATGTGGAACCAGAATAATTTTGAAACTATTAGGGGAAATGGTCATATTTTCTCCCAGTACAACTGAACATACAGTATTTTATCAAAAGAGGGAACAATTATATTGCTAAATAAAAACTTATGGGAAGATAAAAGGCAGAAATTATTGGATTTTCTGAGTGACTGTAAACTGTTGTTGATTTTGAGAATGGGACTTCAATATGTGCTTTTGGGTCAGAGAGCCACCATCCACACCCACTATATCACTCCATTCAATGTAGATGTTTATGCTTTTTGAGGAAATAATAAAGAATAAGAGTGGTACAATGAAAACAGGACCAGTTTTGAAACTTATCATCATCATTGTCCATTCTCACAGTTTTGTGCATCATAACTCTTCCTCCAATCTACCTGCCTTACTCTTCAAGTACTACTTGTCCACTGAATTTATACCAGTTCTCAATGTTTATAAAAGTAGTATATGTTTCTTGTTTCTTGTGTGGAGAGCTCCTTCAAAGTACCCATTCACATGTATACACAAGTAATATATAACAGAGAGTCAATTACTTAGGAAATATTCTTCTACATTAAGTTTTGAAACCACTTCCATAGGTTATGATAAAAATTTACTGGACATTTTAGCATCATAAAAATGCTGCTATAATCACAATATGTGGCAGAAAGGACAACTTGAGGTCATCTGTAGAATGGATTTTTTAAAGTATTTTAAAATTACCAGAAGAACCCAAAGTGATCTCAAGGGAAATAGGTGTTATGAAGTTCTATGAAAATGATAGTAACTCATAATTATCTTGCTGTGTATAACTATCCTTGATAGATAAAAAGATGATGAAATAGGAAAAACCTGTTTTATAGTAGTAAAATACTCCTGAATAAATAAAATTAGAAGATGAGCTTACATTAATCAAGTTTTCAGAAATCTAAGCCTTCCCAGATCTCCATATTTGGTGATATGCTAGAAAAAATAAAATGACTACAATTTCAGATGCCATTCATATTAACAAATTGTTTTAGATGATTATCAAAATACTCCAGATGGCTAAAAACAAGTTTCCAATGTGGCACAGTCATCAAGACTAAGTGCATACATTGATAACATTCAAATTCTTCATTTAATTTGAGTTAGTTATTATGCATATTAATGCTCTATAATTTGTTGTTTGTTAAATACACCATGCACATGATTCAACTTTCAACATTCACTAAAAAAGTGTTTATAGACAACCCTCTATACAGGAGGAACTTCCTTGGTTACTAAGAGAAAGTGTCAAGACAGAAGTTGCCATAGCCTTGATACAGTTTGAGATTCTGCCAAAGAAGCAGAAAGTGATGTCTTATGACATCAGTGAAAGTGCAAGACATAGTGTGGGCAAGTAAATTGGACACGTGATTATATTCAGAGCAGTTAGGAAAACCTCTAGGTGAGAAGAACAAAATTGTATGACTCAACATAAAATATAATAATAATTCAAATTAAAAAACAAGATATGATCCTTATTGGGAGGTGAGAAGTACATTCTGGGTGTAATAACAGGTATGGTCTGTAGAAACGGTTTAGTAGTTAATGCATTTTCTTTTTCTTTTTTTAAATTAAGAATTCTTTTCATTTATTTTACACACCAATCAAAGGTTCCCCTCTTCCCTCCTCCCCTCCTCCCAGTCTCCCCCTCCCAAACCACCTCCCACTCCCACCCAAAAGAAGACAAAGGGATGTGCCTTGAGGAGACACATCTAGTACAGGCAAATCTAAGCCATTCCCCATGCCTCAAGGCTTCAAGAGGTGTTCCATCACAGGTCGTGGGCTCCACAAAGCCCACTCATGCACCAGAGAAGGATTCTGATCCTACCTCCAGGGGTCTTCCCAAGCAGATCAAGCTACACAACTATCTCACCATGCAAAGAATCTAGTCCAGTCTCATGTAGGCTCCACAGCCATGGATCCAACTTTCATGAGTTCCTTCTAGTTTGGTTTGGTCAGCCCTGCATGTTTCCCCATCATGATCCTGATGCACTTGCTCATAGAATACCTCTTCTCTTTCTTTGACTGGACTCCAGGAGCTCTGTCTAGTGTTTGGCAATGGATCTCCTTCTATCAGTCACTGGAGAAAAGCTCTGTGATGACAGTTAGAATATTCACTGATCTGGTCACTGGGGTAAGCCAGTTTAGTTAAGGCACCCTCTCCACTATTGTTAGTAGTCCAGGCTGTGGTCATCCTTGGGGATTCCTGGCAACTTCCCTAGCACTGGGTTTCTCTCTATCCCCATGATGTCTCTCTTTATCATGGTATTTCTTTCATTCCATTCCCCCTCCCTCCCTGTTCCAGCTCAACCATCCCATTCCTTTATGGTCTCATCCCCTATTCCCTGCCCTCCATTACCCACCCATTACCCCAGTTTACTTATGGAGATCTCATCTATTTTCCCTTCATAGGGCAGTACATTTGTTCATCTTTGGGTCTTCCCTGTTAGTTAGCTTCTCTGGAGCTGTGGGTTGTTGCCTGATTACCCTTTGCTTTATATCTAGTATCCACTTATGAGTGGGTACATACCATGTTTGTCCTTCTGAGTCTGGGTTACCTCACTCATGATGATATTTTCTAGTTCCATTCAGGTTAATGCATTTTTAATACAAGCATAAGGTCTAAATTTTGGATCAACAGAACTCAAGTAAATGCTGGGTAGACATAGCAGCCCACCTATAATTCCATCTAGGGATTCCCAGAGCAAGCTGGCTAGAGAGATTAGCCACATCAACAAGTTCTGGATTTGAGATACTCCATTTCATTAATTATATAGATGAGCAATAAGGGTCTGTAGATAATCTGTAGATTTCTGACATCAATCTTGTGCTTCCACATGCATGCACACTCAGGTGCACTTGCACAAACCCACACACATAGAGATACATCACGCACACATACATACATGGAAACACAGGGGAAAATGTGGTTTATTGTAAGAACTGAATTAGCATGGGACCAGGGAAACTAATGACAGAGCTTGCTGTCCTGAATAACACTCTCACAGAAGAAAATAATCCCTCAACCATACAACTTAATCCTCACTTGAATATGGCCAGAACTGAGCCACACTTGGGCCCCCACATGGGGAGATGTACACTAGAAAGTAGCCAAGGAAGAAGAGTCAAGTGCATCTTCACCCTTAGACACTAAGTGTTAATGTAAACAATAGCTGATTTTCAGGAAAAGCTAGGGATAGAACAAGCTATCTGGAATATCACTTTCACAAAGAAATGACCTTCAGGTCCTCTCTTGAACATTGTAAATGCCTCCAGTAAAAGAAGGCAGATGACATGACTTAATAGAAGAAAAACTCAACTAAATCCTCCCTCTGTATACATAAGAATAAAAAACATGGAACCCCAAGACTACAAGACTACTCTCAAAATTACCAATCTCATAGGAATTGTCTCCAATAAGATATTTAGATACTTATACCACCACACAAGTCCCAGTGCATAAATAAATTCATGAAACAGCAACACAACAGGGTCCTCCAAAAGCTCAAAATCCCATAGGAAGGACACCCAATATGATATTAATACTACCCATTCTAAGGTTCTGGGAATATCACAGAAAAAGGAATAAAAGAATTGCCATAAGATAGAGAGAAGGGCTACAGAATGATATCTTTGGGTACAACATACCACTGAAATCTTGAACTCACTATAGCTTCTGTTACCTGAACTGACCCTGAACAAGACTGGTCCTGTCACCAATAAGCTATAGATGGATGAGGGGCCCATGTGGCCTTATAATTCTGCCTTACTTACTTTTTATTGCTGTGATTAGACCTCATAATCAAAACAACTTATAAAAGAATGGGTTTTATTGAGGGCTTACAGTTACAGTGGATTAGAGTCCATGACAATCATGGCGGCAGGTGTTATTAACTAGCAGGTGTTATTAACTAGCATGGTGTTATTAACTAGCAGATTCACATCCAGATTAACAAGCATGAGGCAGAGAAAATTACATAAGGATGGAATGAACTTTTGAGTCTCAAATTCCATCACCAGTAGCATGCCTCCTGCAAAAAGGCCACACCTCCTAGTCCTTCTCAAACAGTTCCACTAACTGGGGACCAAGTGTTCAAACAGATGAGTATTTGGGTTCACTTTCATTCAAACCTCCACACTCTTCCTGCTGAACTTCCGAGAATTGCTAGAAGATTCTGGGAGAAAGAGAGTTGTTGACTTGAGTTGTGTACCCACTGATGATCTCAAAGCTACAAACAGTGTTTCTAAACCCATGGTTACAAAGACACTCTTGACTAAATTCAGTGGCTCACAAAAAAAAAAACAAACAAAAACAAATAAATAATCTACATGGAGGGCTCACAGGAGTGGGAGATAAATAGAATGCATTTTATAGATGTATGCAAGCATAAAAGGACAAAATTAATTGGAAAAAGAAATGGTGTGGCATACATGTGTAGCTGGAAGGTTTCTCCAGTCTTGCCTGGCCCCAAGGTAAAATATACATACAGTATGACAAAATGAATTTTAAATTTGTATCAATAAACTGAAATCCATAGCAATATAAAACATTTCAAACAAGTTGTTGCTCCTTAAAAGTAGATTCAATAATCTGTCCTTTCATCCTATCATATCTATATCATATACTTTTTTCCATTAGAAAGAGGTTGCATTTATAATCACTGTCTTAAAATAAAAATAAACATTTATAAACAATATTTTGGGAATTTGGGCATAGTTTCTCATACTACCACCTGCTGGTCGGGGGTGCTGGTAGCCTAATGAGGATCCTGAGAAAATTGAGAATTATAGTTAAATCTTTGCTGATCAAACTATATTAGCCTAGAAGTAATCCACAGGTTCTCATCTTCTGTGGAAACAAAAGTAGTACCTCTTTTCCAAAGCAACATATCCTTAGACATAAATTTTGAAGTCAAGATACCTGTCAATTTTTATATATAAAATCAAACGTCTTTCTGCAGTTACAAATCCCAAAGACAATATAATCCAGACTCTGTGTGTGATTTCCATCTTTATGTGGCTTAACTTTTTATATTATTCTTATTCTCTTTAAATACTTTATTTTTTAAACTATTTATTTATATAACTGTCTATCCTCCTTTTCCTCTCTCTTCCAAGCCTACATACATTTTTACACATATTGTAAACAGTTTAGAGATTTAACTATCTGAATCTGTCTCATTGTGAATGTATAATCCTTCTCTGACCAGGGAAGATTTTTTTATTAAGAAATTTTAAAATTCATTTTATATACCATTCAAAAATTCCCCCTCTTCCCTCCCCCTACCTCTCCAGCCTCCCCATCCCAACCCAACCCTCATTCCCTCCTACAAGAAGGTAAGGCCTCCTATGGGGAGGTACATTTAGTAAAGGCAGGTCCAAGGTACATGGCTAGGACCAGCAGCCCTGGCTGTTGACTCTGCCTACCTCAGCTTTTCAACATGGCGGGGTTACCCAGGAGAGTCACGCTTACGCTGCTAACTCTGGGGTCCATGTTGCTATCAGAAAGCATGCAAATGGCCCATAAACCCTTTTGTCTGTATGAGTAAAAGCTAAATCCAACATGCAGTGTGCTGCATGGCTTAGAGACAACTCTGTGTACTGTGGCAGGATTCCACCATGCTGCACTCAAGCCCACATGCCTAGAATCCACAGTACTGTAGCTCAAGGCCTCATGCCACAGTGTCTCTGTCCCTTGACATCTCTATATTTCGGCCCACATGAGACGTGAAGTAGAAAGCTGTCCTTAGCTCAATTTTAGGATTTCTTTTCAAGTTCCCTCAAGTTTTAGACAACATTTTAGGCAGCCAAATATAGCCAGAGGTTTCTCCAGTCTTACTTGGTCCCAAGGTCCCACAGCCACTTATAAAATAATCATTTAGAGGCTTAATATTAATTACCAATTACATGACCTATGGCAGGCTTCTTGCTAGCTAGCTCTTATAACTTGGCCCATTTCTATTAATCTATAAATTGCCATGTGGCTGTAGCTTAATGGTAAATTCACATCTTGCTTATCCTGATGATGTTGGTCTTTCTCTCTCTCTCCTCTCTCCTTTCTTCTTCCTGTCTCTCTCTTCAATTTTCCACCTAGCCATAACCTGACTTGCCATAGATAAGCCAAATAAAATGGCTTTATTTATAAACCAATCAGAGGAACATATATTCACATAGCATATCACATATCACACAGCATTCATGCACAGTGGACTAATGTTGATTTATTTCTTGATTAAGTCATTAGTAATCATTCATTGTCTTAGCCAGGAGCATGAGATGGTCCAGTACTCACAGCCTTACTTTCTATCTCCTTCCTACTTTTCAAACTTACCATTCCCTTAGATTTCACTGACTTGATCTTGTTTGAAGTTAGAACAACATAAATTTCTGAAGATGCTTAAATGTGGTGATATATTGTATATCAAATAAAGCTTGCCTGAGGATCAGAGGACAGAGCAAGTCACTAGATTAAACACAGAGGTCAGGCAATGGTGGCACACACCTTTAATCCTATCACTCAGGAGGCAGAGATCCATCTGGATCTCTGTGAGTTCAAAGTCACCCTGGATTACATGAGCTTGATTCACTCTAGGAACGAAACAGAGCCAGGGAAGGAATAACATACCTTTAATCCCAGCACTAGGAAAGAAGTGATATATCTGGACAGAAAAAGGTATATAACACATATGGAGACAGAAACTAGAGACCTCTTTTGGCTGAGGAATGCTTTTCAGCTAGACTCCTTTAGGCTAAGGACTCAGAGACATTCAGTGAGAGGATCTGTGGAGTTGGTGAGGTGAGAAGTGGCTGTGGCTTTTCCTTTGTCTCTCTGATCTTACAGCATTTACCCCAATATCTATCTCTTGTTTTTTTGTTTGTTTGTTTGTTTGTTTGTTTGTTAGTTTGTTTTTTAAGACCATTTAAATATCATGGAATATCTGGTGTCCAACTTTGGGGGCATGAATTCATGAAAAAGCCACTTGCCTGTGGCTCAGGCCAGAGCCACATGCAACTGGAATGTCCACCCCACCTAGGCTAGAGTCCCTACCCTGCTGCCTAAGGTTTTGTTGCAGCCTCTCTGTAGAAAACTCCATAGGCTCTTGGGCTCCCAAAACTGCAGGAGTCAGCCACTTTTGCACCTTTCCCAGTTCAGAAGGCTGGCTCTCTACTTGCTTCCTGTGGCTCTCTCTGGGCCCCCTCTGCAAGCTGTTGTCACAACATCATCACAATCATCATTGTCATCAGATTGGTGAGTCAATTGGGATTTCTTAAAAGGGAGAATTGTTTTTGTTTTTTTTTCTCCCCACATTAAAAAATGGGAAACATTTCTACAATGGAATGAATTTGGTCACTGTTTGACTATAAGTTAGATGGTCTGAAAATGGAACAATTAAATGAGAAGATAATTAATTTAGATGGGATTTACATAATGTCAGTTATAAATATTACTTGTTTGATCATTTCTGTTTTTTATTTAAAAGTTGATTAATGTGAGTGCTAAGATAAAAGTTTTAGAAAAACTTATTCAAACACATTATAGAGACATTCAGACCCAGAAAGAGGAATTTAAAGAAGAACCAATCTTAACATTGCATTGTAAGGTTACAGAGAAACAGCCCAAGGCTTTCAAACAGCCAACCTTAATTTGTCCAGTAACCTTACAGAAACTGCCAAATAATACATATTCTTAAGACTGTGTACAAGCTGTATTGGACTCCTGTGCAAATGTTAGATTTACAGTGATTCCAAGAATCAACAGTCTCATATGGCATCCACTCATCTTTTGTGAAGAAGATGTTAAACTCATGGTCACCTTGTGATAGAATTATCTCTCAAGATTGGAGAGATTTGTTTACAGAGGTTTTGGAGGCTGGTTCTCAATTACAGTGAAGGACCTGGTGGAAGGATGAGGCTAAGACCATTGAACAATGCAGTAGGGCTAGAGGTATGGAAATTTCCCAAGATCAACTTCTTGGAGAAGACAATTTTACTGATATAAGGCAATCTTTATATGATGACCACACACTAGCTTTATGCCACATAGCAGCCTTGAATGCTTGGGACAGAATTAAAGAAGTAGGAAAGAAAATTGAGTCATTTACTAAAGTTACACAGGGCACAAAAGAAACCTTCACTGACATCTTACAAAAATTGACTTCAGCAGTAAATAGAATGATACCAAAGTCAGAAGCTAGACAAATAATAACTGAATCTCTTGGTTTTTTTATGCTAATGCACAATGCAAAAGGGTAATTAGGCCATTAAAGGCAAGATCAGCATCCTTGGAGTAATAAATCCAAGATACACTTAATCTCATAATCATGATGATGCTTGGATAGGAAAGGTGATTTCCAGAAGTTTGAAGAAAAATAGTAATGTCAAATGTTTCAGTTGCAGTAAACAAGGTCACTTAAAAAGGGACTGTAAACAGAGCATTTCTATAAACAATGTTTTTGCAAGGAATAATCTTAACAAAATGCCCTTCCCTTCAGGATTATGCAGAAGGTGTGGCAAAGGCAGACACTGGACTAAGAAATGTAGATCAACAAGGGACAGACAAGGTAATCCCTTGCCTTTGCCATTGGGAAACACCCTGAAGAGCCAGTCTCTCAAATGCCTCCATGTCAAATTCCATTCAGTCCTTTCCTGTCATCATGGAAGGAACTCCTTCCCAGAGCAATTAAAGAACCTAATGCCTATGGTGCAAAACCATACTGCTCTGGATGATAGAACAGATATAGAAGGGAAAACAAAAATTTCAGGAGAAACCATGAATCAAAATTGATAAAGATTAGATTTATAAACTCCCCCAAAGTTAGGGTTGGGGAAGGGTTTTGTTTTTGTTATTCCAGGAAAAGAAAAACAATAATGTTGAGGAATTTAAAGACCTTTGGACAAATAAGCATCCAAAGAAGAAGGGAGAACTACCTAGAAATTTACCTAAGAAAGGAATAATCTGACCTAATACATTCTCTGAAGTCTCCAAAAAGATGATGGGACTCCACAATTATGATTCCACATGGACTATGATAATATTATTGAGCTTTCAAACACCACCCTAAGATCAGCTTTGCACTACAAATTGCTCAGGACAGTATTGCCATGGCTAGCTGAGATGATCCAGTCTCACAGACTACTCTAGCCAGGACTTGAGACAAGCCCCACACTTTCCCATTATGCAAAGACTGGACAAATGATATAGCTAACTCTCCCAGGACTTGACAATTAACCCAAAAATTTTTTTTCAGGATCCCCTAAAGATGCCTTCACCCCCAGACAGCAGGTAGTAAAATACACTTTGCTCAGCCTGGAAAGAGGGGACTGGACCTGCCTATACTGAATCTACCAGGTTGAGCTGAATCCCTAGTCTTTGTCCGGGAGGAGATAGGAATGTAGGGGAGGGGCTGGGGGAAAGGGGGGGAAGGGGGCAGGAGGGGGGAGGACAGGGGAATCCATGGCTGATATGTAAAATTAAAACACAAATATAATTTTTTAAAAAAGAAAAAAAAAGAACATAATGACCACATTCCCAAGAGATGGGGTGGGTAGTTTTTGGTCGTTCAATGAGTTCAATGAGTTAAGGATGTTTGTCATTGTTTTTGTGGTTGGTTACAAGTTGTTATTGGTAATACTTAGTAAACAAGCTAAGTAAAGGAGATTTGATTCATGGTTCTTGTTTTGAAAAGAAAAATGGGATAGAGGTTTGATAAGATAAAAGGTAGATTATTGAATCTACTCTGAAAAAAGATATAGAAGTGAAAAGGTAAAAGGGTAGATTATTGAATCTACTCTGAAAAGAAAAAGGAGAGAACAAAGATATAAGATAAAAAGGTAGATTATTGAATCTATTTTTAAAAAAGCAACTGCTAGCTTTAAATATTTTACATAGATTGGATTTTCATATATTGTATACAAATTTTGTAAATTGATACAAATTTGAGGTTAATTTTGTTAGAATATACTGTACATGTATTCCTACTCTTATTCAAGGTCTTGTACCTATAAGCTCATTTAACAATGCAATAAAAATTATTATTACCAACTAATTATGATATAAAGAAATGTAAATTAGTAGTTAGTCACCTGTTATAATCAAACTTGTAGTCATTTCAAGTATGTTTTCAAGGTCAAACAGAGATATAGTTTAGATAGACAGGTCATCTTCAAACACTTCAGAGAGCTACAGAACATGGTGTTTAAAATGTTTTAATAACATAGATTCTTTTTTTTTTTTAATTTTATGACAATGAGACATGTCTGTTCCTGGCAGCACCAATTTACTTCAGGGAAGATGATGGGCATTGATGAAACTTCTTATGAAGTTTACTTTCTTTGTGGCAAAAGTGAGCCACTGGGTAAGAAAGTGCCCTTTCCTCAACTGCTGATAGTGTGCTGTCCAAATTAAACAAGCAGGACACAAAGGAAAGGACTGCTGATCCTTGCCAAGACTAGGTGGGAAGGCTCTTCAGAAAATCCTGCTTCACAGATGAGTCTGTCAGATATGCTAGACCTGTAGGCCAAATATAGATGCTCAACATTGCAGAGGAATCTTGGATGGCTGTTCAAGCAGCCCACTGTTTCTGTCATTTCTCACATTTTTTGGAAGTGTTAATATTATTTAATTAATATTAATTTAATTAAATCAATAATGTTAATTTAATTAATATTATTTTCTCCTCAGGTCTCTGAGGGAGTTGAAGATTAGATAGTTATAGTTTTTCTTGTTAAAAAATTCAGAAAAGAAACTCACTAAAGAGGTATAAAGTGTACAAGTTTGAAAGACATCAAAAGATAGTTTTGGGTTGGTAACACAAGTTAAGATATAAAGTGAATTAGGTACTACACTTTGGATTCACTAAAATAGGATAAATAGTGGAATGTTTTCTCTGAATATGTCAAATGTTAATGGACTGGACATTGTAAATGTAATTTTTGATTGTATTTATTGTATATAGTTTTTCTTATATTAGTTATAACCTTCCTTTATTATTTTAGACAAAAATGGGGAAATGTGCTGATATATTGTATATTAAATAAAGCTTGTGTGAGGATCAGAGGACAAAGCAAGCCACTAGATTTAACATAGAGGTCAAGCAGTGGTGGCATATACTTTTAATCCTAGCACTTGGAAGGCAAAGTTCCATCTGGATCTCTGTGAGTTCAAAGCCACTATAGACTACTTGAGGTTGATTCACTCTAGGAGAGAAACAGAGCCAGGCAGGGAGTCACAATCCTTTAATCCTAACACTTGAGAGCTCATGCCTTTGCTACCAGTATCTGGGAAGCACACATACCTTTAATCCAAGCACTAGGAAGGAAGTGATATGGCTAGGTGGAGAAAGGTATATACGGCATGAGGACACAGGAACTAAAGCTTTTCAGCTGGAACCCTTTCGGCTGAGGACTCAGAGACTTTCAGTCTGAGGATTTGTGAAGACAGGATCTCACCTACATTTTGACTTGAGGATTCAGGAGTGGTGAGAAATCTCTCTAGTGGCTTGTTTCTTTGTTTCCTCTGATCTTTCAGCATTTATCTCAGTATCGGGTTCTGGGTTTTTTTATTATGACCATTTAAAAATTGTGCATCACTCCCCCTCTGAATTTACACTAAGCCTTGCTTTCTGTAGTATCTAGTCAGGATACAACCCCTTGCTTCCATTCCTATGGCTTCCACAGATTGCTACTGACACCCCATATGGGGACAGTATACTAAATGTGGTGATAATGAGTGCAGTTTTTAAGAAATAGAGACTACTTTCTTCCTAAGACCTTTCCTGTCTCATTTTTTTTTTCCTTTCTTATCTACCAGCTGCCACACTGTGGTTAGCCTAAGAAGAGGAAAAATGACAGTAGAGTAAGTTAAGAGTTCAGAGTAGACTTAGTCCTAATTATAAACCATGGGAAACTTAATTTTGTGTGAGTGTTGCTGGATATTGAGCCCAGGGTGTCATGCTGTTTCTTAAGCTCTCTATCACTGCTCTATATGACCAGGTCAAAAATTCTTGGTAATGTGTGCTTTCCCTGAAGCCACAGAGGTAAGTAATGACAGTACGCAGTATAGTGACTACTATATCATTTCAGAACCTGTCCCCTAAAGAGACATGGTGGCAAGCCATACAGATAAAGATATTACCTGCCTTGGCATTGGAAGGATACAATGAGTAAATATTTGCACCCACATTTGTATGTCATACCAATTCCATTTACAGTTGCTTTTGTCTGACATTTATTTTTTATTCTCAAACACCTTGTATTGTGACACAAGAAATTAAAATACAAGAAATTATTTCTATCCTCATTCTTAGTGGAGAGAAAGATGCAAAGAGAATTCATGAATATATTATGTAAGTATTATGATAGAAAAATGTGCCAGGTGCTAAGAGACCCCAAGAAGAGGAACACTGGAGTGGATTAAAATGTATTTTCTAGTAACAAAGTGTCTAAGTTGGACAAAAAATGTTTAATAAGGAGTAGTAACATCAATCATGCACTAAGCTAGTTGATACACTAAAATGTCTATGTGTAAATTATGTGTATATATTACTGTTAATATTTAATAAAGCACAAATTTTGCACAGCAAATAAGACTTACTGTTTCACGATTGAATAATGAGGACAAAATAAGTGATAAACACATATCCTCATTCCAAACATGAGTTAGTAGTGTCACTCATAGACTAAATAGTCTGCTAGCTAGATGTGAATATTCACACCTTCCCTTTTTTTCCAAATTAAATGGCACTGCTTTCCGCACATCTTAAAACACAAAAGGCAAAAGACAAATTGTAACCTTAAAAAGAATATTATATGTAAAATTCTATTTTAATCATCTTTAAAACCTCTAATTTTTTGGCTGAGATGGGGTTCTATTGTCTTTATGCCATGTGACTGAAAAGAGTTCACATCACAATGGTGCTCTGTCAGGGTGCTCTTTGCCTGTCACTTCCTTCTGCTTGAAATAATGGCAATAAATTATCTTCACTCTTGAGTTTCTTTAGAGGAAACTTTTTATGACCTTATCCCATTTTGTAAGGATAATTTTATTTAGAATGAGAGCACATTCCATAAATCCACTTAAGTGGGCATTAATAAAATGTAAAACACTTTCCTCTATGGTAGGCAACACTTCACCACTTACTAAGCAAGCGAGAGTGAGATTTCTGTTATCCTCTCTCCTCACTGCAGAACTTTATCACCTTTTCAAAATCTCTCAACATCATCAAAGGATACACTGACCTATTAAGGGCATCAATACTTGGCCACTGCAAGCATTTGTAACATTTTGTAATTCTACTTTGTATATGAAAAAGTCTTAAGTTGTAGGACTTTCTTCCACTTTTCAATGTGTGCAAACCTTTGGATGTCAATATGTCAGCTCATATTAGACACTATTCATATTGATACTTCTGTAGTACCAGTGCCCATTGCAAGCAGTGTCTATAAAGGTTCTTCAGCAAGAGAGAACATGGACTCTTGGAGCACATCATGAGTCACAATATTAGCAAAACAAGTGTTCATGTGTTACTATTTTTCTTTCAATGAGGGTAGTAGTATTTATTTTATTTTGTGAAATTCAGCAATAATAATAATAATAATAATAATAATAATAATAATAATAATGTCAATTTGCCCAGAAGAATAAATTTAAATATGAATTGATATTATTTTCTTATCTCTATATCTTTATAATTAAATTTTTTCTCAGTAAGTAGAATGCTTCATTGATGATTTAAGGAGAAATTTAGAATTTCTCTAATTTGTTATTAGAATTTCTCTAACACAAATAACTGGGATTTCTATAGTAAGTGTGAAATTTAAAAATACATAATCAATATTTGATTCATTTTAATTTTTTGACAAGAACTTTTTATGGCAGGACAGTCATTTTTTAATTTTTAAATAAAATTTAATTACATCACTTCCATCAACAGGAACATTTTAAAGTTTTTCACAGTCATAGGAAAGACGTTAGAGAGATAACTAAATCATTACTCTAAAATCTCTTTGGAGAAAAAGAGGTAAGTTACTACTAGATGGGAGTACACATGATCACAGGGGATTGAACCTGAAATGACAGATGGAGAGGACTGAGGTCCCCCCCAATAACCTCACAGATACTTTGAAAGCTACATGGGAGCAAAACTAACAACAGGAAACACCTACACCCAGGATACAGGGCCTCTTTCAAGACGTACCTTCCTGAGCTCCTTCCAGGCCACCTGAATGTTAGTGTGCAATACCTTTCCAAAGTTCAACATATTCAAGTATTCTCCATATACAATACTGGAGGGTCTTGGCAAGTAGAGAAATAGGATTGTTCATCATGAAAAAAAGAATAACAAAAACAAAAACAAAAAATGACTTCAAAACTGAGTATTATTTAGGACAATTGAACACTGGGAATTAGAGTGGCATAATAATTATAATACAAAAAGTAGTAATGATAATAGCAATCAATGATTTACAGAACAGAGTTAATGCTATTTTAATCACCTAAATCAGGGATTTTCCTTATTTATAATTTTGCTTATTTATTTCCTTATTTGTTTTGGAAACATGGTCTTGCTATTTAATTCTGGTGGCATGGAATTCAACATGTAGTCCAGCATAGCCATAACCTCTTTCTCCTCTTCCTTTAGGCTCCTTAGTGCTGGGGTTACAGACATATGTCACCACACTCTGCTTACCAAGAACCCTAATAACTACACTACTGTATCTACTACCTGAAACCTCTCAGATAAAATGAAGTTATAAATTTATAGTACTGAAATCTGTCTGATGTACATTTTGCTTGCATATTATTGTCACTTAATGTGATGAAAGAAGTTAGAAGAAAAGGGAAAACAAATTAGGTATCTATTGGAGTACAAGAATTAAAGGTTTGGGAAATTGTTTAGTAACAGATGGCACTTACTTTTATTCTTAATTTCTTTATAATTAACCTTTTCTGATCATGGTTCAACATGAGGAGGTGGTTTGGGAACACAGGAAGTTCATCCTCTATCGGAATAGCCCTTGTTTAGCATATGAATAAAATGACACTGACTAGCTCCTGAGGCTCAATGTTCCCACAAAACTTCTGCATACTGGGTCTATTAGAACATCTTTAAAAATGGTTGCAGAATTTGCCCTTTGAAAATGTGTCTGCCTTCAGAATCATCAACTGGTGGAAAGTAATTTTCCAATCTCCTTTATATCTAAGTAGAAACTGACCATAACAGGTAAATAAGGGTGAATTATGTGAGGTAGCAATCAGAAGTCTCCTATAGTATATCTAAGCATGTAGATGAATTTCTAAGCGGTCTTATTAAATAAAGAACATGGAGTCAAATATAGGGGATGAAAACCTTAGAAATCAGGGAAATAGTGAGAGCCACCAACCACCTTACCTCACCAGCTCTGTAGCCTCCAAAAAGAGTGCTACTTCCTGTCTATGTGTGCATTTATTGCCTTGCTGTTCTGCCGTCTCATTGGCTCTCAGCCCATCTACCTCACTCCCTTGTCACTGCCTGTCTATGGTTGGTACTGGGATTAAAGGCGTATGTCACCACCCTTGGCTCTGTTTCCAGTGTGACCTTGAACACACAGAGACCCTGCCTGCCAAGTGATTGGATTAAAGGTATGTGCTACCACTGCTTGACTTTTATGTTAATGGCTTGCTATTTCCTCTGATCTCCAGGTAAACTTTGTTTATTAACATACAAATAAAGTATCACCACATTTCAGCACAAATAAAATATCACCACATCTTCCTACTCTTGTTTTCCCTAAACCTCTGGAATTGTCAGCCACCACCTCAATTAAATATTTTCCTTTAAAAGAGTTGAAGTGGTCATGGTGTCTCTTCACAGCAATAGAAACCCTAACTAAGACACTAAGGAAATAAATAAAATTGTTAAATATCTGAAGGAGGATACAGAATCAATAAAGAAAACACAAACTGAGGGAATTCTCAAGTGAAAAATTTACAAATAAAAACAGGAACTACTGAGTCAAGTTTCACCAAAAGAATATAAGAGTTGGAACTAAGGCCTTGAAGATACCATAGAAGAATTGGATACATCAGTGAAAAAAAAAAAAAAGTTAAATCTAAAAAACTCCAGGCAAAAACTTCTAGGAAGTCTGGGAAACTGTAACTAAACCTAAGAATAAAATGTACTAAGGAGAAGAATCCTAACTCAAAGACCCAGAAAATATTTTCAACAAAATCATAGAAGAAAATTTTCCTACCCTAAAGGAGGTTATAAACCTATGAAGATATGAGAAGCACATGGAACACCAAATAGATTGGCTCAGAGAAGAAAGTTGCCTTGGCACATAATAATAATAAAAAAATCTAAGCATAGAGAATGAAGAAAGAATATGAAAAGCTGCAGGAACAAAACAAACAAACAGACACAAAAAGGCAGACCTATTAGAATCATACCTCACTTTTCAATTAAGACTCTGAAAGCAAGAGAAGCCTGGACAGATGTGCTTCAGACTCTAAGATACCACAGATGCCAGCCCAGAACATTACACCTAGTGAGATTTTGAATTACCATAGATGGGGAAAACAAGATATTCTATGATATACCTGAATTTAAGCAATATTTATCCACAAATCATACCTATAGAAGGTTCTAGAAGGAAAACTCCAACCTAAAGTGGTTAAGTACATCCATGACAATGCAGGGAATAAATAATCTCAGATAAGCAATATAAAAAGAAATAAATGTAAGCTCTCTCTCTCTCTCTCTCTCTCTCTCTCTCTCTCTCACACACACACACACACACACACACACACACACACACACACAAACACCATACCATTACCACCACCACCACCAATACCAACACAAGAAAATAGTAAGAATCAGCAATAATTGGTCATTGGTACCTCTCAATATCAATGGTCTCAATCCCCAATAAAGAGAGCAGAAAACATACTTCAACAACAATGATAGACATTACCTCAGGGTAGAGGGTAGGAAAAAATATTTTTTAAAAAATGGACCTAAGAAACAAGCTGGTGTAACTAACAAACATCAACAAAACTAATCAGTGC
The DNA here is from genome assembly GCF_903995425.1 of Onychomys torridus. Taxonomy (NCBI): domain Eukaryota; kingdom Metazoa; phylum Chordata; class Mammalia; order Rodentia; family Cricetidae; genus Onychomys; species Onychomys torridus. The sequence continues at coordinate 18,149,100 of NC_050456.1, forward strand.
ATAGGAAAGGACAGAACATATTCATGGAAGTAAAAATTAACAAAGCATTAAGTTAACCAAAAAATAATTTAAATCTCCTATTTACCCTCACCTACTGATAGTGGAAGACTTCCATACCCCACTCTAACCAATAGACAGTTCATCCAGACAAAAAATAAATAGAGAAGTTCTAGAGCTAACAGATGTTGTAAACCAAGTAGACCTAATAGATAACTAAAGAACATTTCACCAAAACACAGAAGAATATGTATAATCTTCTTCTCTGCAACTCAAGAGATTTTCTCAAAAGTTGATCACATACTAGGACACAAAGTAAATCTGAACAGGAAAAAAAAGTTGAAATAATTCCCCACATTCTATCAGACTACACTGGATTAAAGCTGGATATCAACCAAAACAGAAACAAGAGAAAAATTTTAACACTTGTGAAAACTGAACAATTCTCTACTGAATGAAAATGGGGTTAGACAGAAATTTAAAAAAAAAAAAAAGACATTTAATATTTTCAGAAATTAAATAAAATTAAATGCACAGCATTCTCAAACTTACAGAACACAATGAAAGTGCTTTTAAGAGACAAGAACATTCTAAGAGGTATAAGATAATATCTCAGAGTTGTTTTGATTTGCATTTTGCTGATGACTAAGGATTTTGAGCAATCCCTTAAATGTCTTTCAACCATTTGAGATTCTTCTGTTGAGAATTATCTGTAAATTATCTGTAGCCCATTTTTTAATTGAACTGTTCAGTATTTTGATGTCTAGTTTCTTGAATTCTTTATATATTGGGTATCAGCCACCCTCTGTCAGATGTGGGTGAAGATCTTTTCCCATTCTGTAGGCTGTCATTTTTGTCTTATTGACTGTGTTGTTTGCCCTACAAAACAGCCTTAGTGCAGGGGGAAGGGGCTTGTACCTGCCTCAACTGAATGTACCAGGCTTTGCTGAAGCCCCATTGGAGGCCTTGCCTTGGAGGAGGTGGGAATGAGGCATGGGTTGGGAGGGAAGCCTGGGGAGTGTGAGGAGGGAGGAGATGGGGATCTATGGTTGTATATAAAATGAATAGAAAGTTTCTTAATAATAAAAATAAAAAAATAAGAAGAAGCAAGATCATAGCACTAAGTACATACATAGAAATGGAGAAATTTCATACCAGCAACTTAATAGCAATCTAAAAATTTTAGAAGAAAAAGAAATAAACACAGTCAAGTTAGGTAGATGGCATGGAAAAAAAATCAAAGTAAGTCGGGGCTAAAATAATTTTTTAAAAATAGAAACAAAGAATGAAAACGAAAGAGTTGGTGTTTTGAGAAAATCATCATGATCAACAAACCCTTATCCAAATTAATTAAATGATGGAGAGAGAATATTCAAACTAACAAAATCATAAATAAACAGAGGGACATAAAAAACAGACACCAAGGAAATTGAAAAAATCATGAGAAAATACTTTAAAAGCTTTACTCCACAAAATTGGAAAATGTAAAATAAATAGATAATTTTCTTGATAGACACCACTTACCAAATTTAAATCAAGATCAGATAAGCAGAAGTAAAGTGCTAGAGAGGTCCCTAGAAATCCACAAAGATACTTCCACTGTAGACTACTGGCAATGGTCGAGAGCAAGCCCTAACTGACCTAGTCTGGTGATCGGATGGCCAGACACCCTAACTGTCATGCTAGAAATCTCACCCAATGACTGAGGGAAGCAGATGCAAAGAGCCATGGTCAGGCCCCAAGTGGAGCTCCAGGAGTCCAATTGGCGAGAAAGAGGAGGGATTGTATGAGTGAGAATTGTTGAGACCAAGATTGGAAAAAGCACAGGGACAAATAGCCAAACTAATGGAAACACATGAACTATGAACCAAAAGCTGAGGAGCCCCCAACTGGAGCAGGCCCTCTGGATAAATGAGACAACTGAATAGCTTGAACTATTTGGGAGACACCCAGGCAGTGGGACCCGCACCTGTCCTTAGTACATGAGCTGGCTGTTTGGAACCTGGGGCTTATGCAGAGACACTTTGCTCAGTCAGGGAGGAGGGGACTGGACCTGCCTGTACTGAATCTACCAGGTTGAGCTGAATCCCCAGGGGAGTCTTTGCCCGGGAGGAGATGGGAATGGGGGGGTGGGCTGGGAGGAAGGTAGGGATGGGGGAGGGAGGGAGGAGGACAGGGGAACCCATGGGTGATATGTAAAATTATATTAAATTATAAAATAAAACTTAAAAATGCAATTTAAACAAATCTATATCCCTTAGTAAAATAGAGGCAGTCATTAAAAGTCTCCCAAGCAAAAATTGCCAATAATCAAAAGATTTTAGAGCAGAATTCTACCAGAATTTCAAAGAAGACTAATGACAATACTCTTCAAATTATACCAAAAACAGAAACAGAAGAAACTTTGCCCAATTTGTTTCACTGATACCCAAACCACAAAATGACTCAATGATGAAGAGAATTAAATAACAATCTCTCTTATGAACATAGATGCAAAACTATCATAATAAAGTTCTTTCATATGAATTCCCAAAACACAACAAAAAGATCATCCACCAGCAAGGGAAACACTCCTCCACTGTTGGTGGGAATGCAAACTTGTACAGCCACTCTAGAAATCAGTATGGCAGTTTCTCAGAAAATTGTGTATAAATCTTCCTCAAGACCCAGTTATACCACTCTTGGGCATATACCTTAGGAATGCTCAATCTTACCACAAGGACACATGCTCAACTATGTTCATATCAGCATTATTCATAATAGCCAGAACCTGAAAACAACCTAGATGCCCCTCAATTGAAGAATGGATTAAGAAAATGTGGCACATATACACAGTGGAGTACTAACTACTCAGCAGTAAAAAACAATATCATGAAATTTGCAGAAATGGATGGAACTAGAAAATATCATCTTGAGTGAGGTAACCCAGACTCAGGACAAACCAAGTATGTATTCACTCATAAGTGGATACTAGATGTGAGGAAGGAATGGTCAGACTGCAACCCACAACTCCAGAGAGGCTAGCTACCAGGGCAAGACCCTAGGAGGGACACATGGATGACCCTGCAAAGGAGAAGTGGATGAGATCTACATGAGCAGACTGGGTGTGGGGGTTGGGTGGCAGATGGCAAGGAGTGGGGATGAGAACATAGGGAAATGGGAGGGTCAAGCTAGAACAGGGACAGAGTGGGAGGGAGGAAGATACCATGATAGATGAGGACATCATGGGAATAGGAAGAGGCAGGATGCTGGGGAGGCTCCCATGAATCCACAAGGCTGACCTCACCTTGGTCTGCTGACAGTGGTCCAGAGGGTGCCTGGACTGGTCTACTCTGGTGACCAGCCTAGCAAATAACCTAGCTGTCATCATGGAGCCTTTGTCCAGTGACTGATGGAGGCAGATTCAGAGATCCATGGCCAGGCACCAAGCTGAGCTCTGGGAATCCAATTGATGAGAGAGAGGAGGGATTCTGCAGGTGAGGGACATCAAGATCATGATGGGAGGACATGCAGAGATAACCAGCCACACTAGTGGAAGCCCATGAACTGTGGACTGGTGGCTGTGGAGCCCCCATGGGACTGGACTAGACCCTCTGGATACAGAAGATGGTTGTTTGGCTTGAACTGTTTGGGGAGCACCCAGACAGGGGCATTGGGATCTGTCCCTGGTCTATGGGCAGGCTTCCAGGAGTCCAGTGCCTGTAGTGTGTGACACCTTGCACAGCCTTAGTGCAGTGGGAAGGAGCTTGGACCTGCCTAGGCTCAGTGTCCTGGGCTCTGCTGACTCCCTATGGGAGATCTGGATTTGGGGGATGTGGGAATGTGGGGTGGCTTGGGAGAGAGGGTAGGAGTGGGTGGGAGGAGGGAAGAAGCAGTATATGTAGATAGTATGTGGAGTGAGTAGAAAATTTCTTAATAAAGAAAAATGAAAAAAAATAGTGATTTGAAACCACCTAAAAAAATAAATAAATAAATAAAAGATCATCCCCCATGATCAAGTAGGGTTTATCCCAGAGATGTAGGAATGCTTTAGCATATGAAAATCAATAAATAATAATCTACCATATAAACAAACTGAAAGAAAGAAACAACACATGATCATCTCATTGGATGTAGAAAAGGCCTTTGACAAAATCCTATACACTGAAAAAAAGTCCTGTTGAGAACAGGGATACAAGGGGCATACCTAAACATAACAAAGGCAATTTTCAACAAGTCTATAGCCAACATCAAATTTAAGGGACAGTAAAATTCAAAGCAATCCCCCGAAAATCAGGAACAAGACAAGATTGTCCACCTCTCCATGTCTATTCAACATAGTACTTGAAGTTTTAGCTGGATCAATAAGAAGCTGAAGGTGATCAAGGGAATACAACTTTGAAAGGAAAAAGTCAAAGTATCTTTTTTTAATGATTTGATAATATAAATGAGTGATAGAAAAATTTCACCAGCAATCCTACAGATGAAAACACTTTCTGTAAAGTGGTTGGATACAAGATTAACTCAAAAAACTCAGTAACCCTCATATAAATGTCAAATGGACTGAGAGAAATCAGAAAAACACCTTTCACAATAGCCTCAAATGATACAAAGAGGCTCAAATAACATAAAATATCTAACCAAGAAAGTAAAATCCTTTAACAATAAAAAGTTCAAGTCTTTAAAGAAAGAAATCAAAGAGGATACCAGAAGATCAAAAGAAGTCCTATGCTCATGGATTGGTAGAGTCAACAGTAAAAATGATCATACTATTAAAATCAATTTATAGAGTTAATGCAATTCCCATCAAAATACCAATACAATTCTTTAATGATCTTGATCTGTTTCATGTGGAAAAATAAAAGAACCGGGATATCTAAAACAATTTTGAACAATAAAAGAACTTCTGGAAATCTCATTTTTCCAGATTTCAAGTTGTACTACAAAGGTATAGTAATAAAAACAGCATGGTACTTGCATGAAAAAAAGACATATTGATCAATGGAATCAAATTGAAGACATAGTCATAAATCCATACACATATGGACATCTGACTTTTAATTTAAAAAGCCAGAAATACATACTGGAAAAAAGACAGCAGCTTCAACAAATGGTAGTGGTCATGTTGGATGTCTGTATGAAGAAGAATGCAAATAGACCCATACTTATTACCCTTCAAAAAAAAAAAAACTCAGCTATAAATGGATCAAAGACATAAATGTAAAACCATATACACTGAGCCTGATAGAAGAGAAAGTGGGGAATAGAGTTGAATTCATTGGCATAGTAGATGACTTTATAAACTGAACACCAGTAGCACAGGCACTAAGATCAAAAATTAATAAATAAGAACTGATGAAATCAAAAAGCTTCTATGAGACAAAGGACATATTCAGTAGGACAAAGCAATAGCCCATAGAATGGGAAAAGATTTATTTTACCAACTCCAGATCCCATAGAGGACTAATATTGAAAATACTTAAAGAACTCAAGATATCTAAATAACCAAATTAAAAATTGGGGTACAGATCCAAACAGAGAATTCTAGTAGAGTTTGGTGATATTTTATTTGTGCTGAAATGTGGTGATATTTTATTTGTGCATTAATAAATAAAGATTGCCTGGAGATCAGGGGGAAAAGGCCAGCCATTTTAAGTAAACAAAGAAGTCAGACAGCACACACTCTTAATTCCCTAGCAGGCAGGATCTCTGTGTGTTCAAGACCACACTAGGGAACAGAGCCAAGCATGGTGATACATACCTTTAATTCCAGTACCAACCATAGAGACATGGAGGTCTGTACAAACAGACGGACAGTGAAAGAGCTGTGTAGGAAGAGAAAGTGAGGTAGCTGGGCTAAGAGTCAATGAGAGGGCAGAAAAGCAAGGCATATAAATCTGGGTAGACAGGAAGTTGCCCTCCTTGGAAGCTGTGCAGTTGGTGAGCTGAAGTTAGCTGGTGGCTTTTTGTATTTCCCTGATCTCTCTAAGGCTTTATCTCAAATTTCTGGCTCCATGTTTTTTATTTACTGGGACCATTTAGAAATTTGTCTACAATAGAGGAAACTCAAATAGGTGAGAAACTCTTAAAGAAATGTTCAACATCATTAGCCATCAGGGAAATGTACATCAAAATTACTTTGTGATTCCATCTTACTCCTATCTTAATGGCTAAAATCAATAACACAAGTGACAGCTCATGCTGGCAAGGGGAACACTCCCCCATTGATGGTGGGAGTGCAAACTTGTACAGCAACTATGGAAGTCAATATAGTGGTTCTTCAGAATGTTGGGAATTGATCTCCCTCAAGATACAGCTGTACCACTTGGGCATATATCCAAAGAATGCTCCATGAGAACACTTGCTCAACAATATTCATTGTGGCTTTATTCTTAGTAGCCAGAAATAAGAAACAATCTAGAAGTACTTTAACACAAGAATAAATATTTTAAAATGTGATGCATTTACACAACAGAATATTACTCAGCTGTTAAGAAAAATGATGTCATGAACTTTGCAAGCAAGTGAATGGAACTAGAAAAACAATCATCCTGAGTGAGGTAACCCAGACCTAGAAAGACAAATACAGTATTGATTCACTTGTAAGTGGATATTAACCATTGCATGTATGATAACCAAGCTACAATCTGCAGACTCAGAGATGTTAGGTAAAGAGGAGAGGTCTAGGGTGGATGTGTGGATTTCCCTCAGAGGAAGGAATAGAGCAGATTTTATGGGAGGACTGGAAACATTTGTGGACAGGAGAGTGGGGTCACATAGGCAGGGAAATGAGGTAGAGGGAGAGTATAGGCAGAAGCAGCTGGAATTGGTAGGATTTAGGGGTATGGTGTGGAAACCTAGTGCAGGGGAAAATGCCTAGAATCTATGAACGTGGTCCTAATGATAATTCCTAGTAATGGGTTTGGGTATAAGAAGTCTCAACTGGTCATCTCCTGCTACCAGGCAAGGCTTCTATTCAATCAAGTCATTGGCCATGGGAGTGCTATGAAAATCCTCAAATAACTCATGTGTTGCTGTGTCGAGGGGTTGTTCACATCAAACTGACAGCAAGGTACCATTGCCGAGGACAATACCACACTATTCATTAAATATGGAGAAGTCTAGCTTTCACCTAGATGGAGCCTTCACCCCATGTTTTAGTGTCTTTGGTGAGTGAAGTTACCCTACAAACTATCAAAAGAGAAACAAAAACATCAACCCAGCCACAAAACCTTTGATCTACAATTTCTTTTGCCTGAAAAAACTCTGCTAAGAAAATGGTGGCACAAAGCTTGTGGGAATAATCAACCAATATACAATTAGACTTAAAACCTACTCCATAAGATAAGACCAATAAATGACACATCTTGGGTTGACCAAATATCAGAAATTAGATACCTCTGAGACCTAGGATAAACCAAATATTACTGTTCTGAAAAAAAAGTAACAATAACAGGACTCCTAACAATATTATAATAGGTCAGTACCTTATTCAGTCATCATCAGAGAATTTTCCTCCCAAAGCAGATGGGAACAAATACAGAACCAGACATGTCAAGAGAGAGACCTCAGAACACACAGCTCTAAATGGGGTGTCTCCATCAAATCTTCATAGCTCAGGGAACCCTGTGGAAGTGGATCAGGAAAGAGTGTGAAAAACAGAAGAGAGTGAGGATAACAAGAGAACAAGGACCTTTAAATCAACTGAACAAAGTTCATATGAACTCAGAGAGACTGATCTGCTTCAGATCTTCTCTGTGTATATTATAACTTTCAGTTTTGTATTGTCATGGAACCCCTGAGTGTGTGGATGAGAGGATCTGATTCATGTGCCTTCTGTTGGGCTCTTTTCTTTCTTTGGATTGCCTTATCCAAACTCACTGTAATGTTTTCTTTTTTTTTTTTTTTAATCTTGCTATCATTTATTTTGTTGTTTTGTTGTTATTACTTAGAAGCCTGTTCTGTTCTAATGAGAAACAGAAAGGGAATAGATCCAAATGGGAGGGAAGTGGGCTGAAGCTGGAAATAACAGAGGGAGGGGAAACTGTAATCAGAATATGTTGTAGGAGAAAAGAATATTTTTATAAAAGATAAAATTATCTTTAAAGTCAAGCAAGTCTTTTTTTCTTGTGTACTCCTAATCCTGAACAAATATTCTCTCAAAATGTCTTCTCTACTAAACACATTAAGAAACATTCACCTTAATTAGGGCCTCAAATCAAATAAAGTCTATCCCTAAAACATGCTGGTCCCAGTAATAGGAGAACGGAACAAATACAGGAATCCCTTTAACTGTGAGCCTGAAAAGAAGTAGGAGAAAGATATTAACCAAATCATCAAAAATAAGTGTGAAACAGTACCATCCCACTTATTAAAAAGGAGTTCTGCAGGAAGACCCACAAGGATTGCATCATTAAAGCAGCTTATGACTTTCCTCAGGAAACTGACATTGAGTTAATGTCTGAAGGAAAGTCTTTCCAGTAGGAGGAACTAGCAAGCATCCAGTGGGAACAGTGTGGTCTGTTTAGATAACTTCAAAGTAATACTCACTTCCCTTAGTAATAAATTTAAAATTATAATAACACTCCAGATATAAATATATAAATCATACTGAACTTAAGGAATCTCTGTCCAAAAATATTTAATCCTGAAACTAGCAACAACAAAGAAGCACTATTAATGATGGATCATAATTCAGGTGGTCAACCTGGGCATCCAGGGTCTGGATTTACATGTCACATCAGTTAGTATCCTATAGCTAGTGAAAGAGATAAATAAAATATCAGAAAGAAATTCTTGGACTAATTCCTGACTTTCTAAAATGTACATTTCTCTGAATTGCAAACTATCTTTTGTGTTTCGGCATCACCTTAGAGAATGTTTTCATTAACTTCCACAGACTTACCTTGGCATAAAGATCCTAAGCACTGGTCTAAGATGGAACCATTTCTGCACCTGCATATGTAGGTTAATCAAGCAAATCACTAAACCCTAAAGTAAAATAGAAAAGGCTATGACCTATGAAGAGAAAGCCAGAACCTGTCCTAGCATGTCTATGCTAACAATAACAGAGGTATGTATGCAGAGATAGCATCTTGCAGAGGGACCACCATGGTTCAAATGTGAAATTTATTTGTTCTTTTAAGGTACTGTTAATTTTCCTATTTCTGAACTCTATATAATTGTATACTAAAAGAAGATTTTAATTATGTAATAATTTATAAATGCAATAAAATGCTATTTTTAAAGAACTGTGCCCCCCTGCTTGTTACTGCTCCCCAAAGAGTCTAAATAAACTTTATCAGTGAGCATTTGCTCCAATTGCTATTTACCAAATGAGAAACTTGAGCTAAAAAAGAAACCTTAATAAAGCCAAATTTAAAATTGTTGCACTTCATTCTGTGCAAGTATGACATTTAAATTAATAGCATCTATCTCTACTCCCTAGGATTTACGATATAATTTGGAAAAATCTACAGATGGTGTGCATTCATTTCTGCCCTTTTTTTTCTCCTGAATCAGTACATTGTTACTGCAAATATAAAGCAGTGCTCTTGTAGCTGTTTCTGTTCACCATGTAGAATGTAAAATTATCATGGATTTAGTAACACCATCACAGCCTTAAGGAAGTAACAAAAATGTGTGTGTGTGTGTGTGTGTATATATATATATATATATATATATATATATATATATATATATATATACATGGCATATCACCTTTCTCTGTGGGCAAATAACTGTTGATGCTTTCTTTTGCAAACTAGTCCAGGTCATAAAAAGGGAGACAACTGTAACATGCTTTCTTCCAAGGTGAAATGCATCCCCATTTCTGGGCTATGTTATAACCTTTGCAAGCAAGAGAAGCTTTGCATGACAATTATATCATATGCTATGTTTTGCCTAGTTATGCTCCAATCTTTTATTGATTACATGACATATAACTTCAGACAGACAAAAGAAAAATAATCCCTGTGATGCTGAAGCCAGTGGTGTTTATGAATATTCCCTGCTGTGTTAAGTGACTCAAACATCTGTCAGGTGTGTTACATTATAGCCACAGGAAAATTTCAAGCAGGTTGTGTGCCAAGCATAATGCTTTGTCTCAGACTTTGTCAATCCTGTTGATGGATGACCTCAGTATTCTAAGGACTAAGGCTCTAAATATGTTTATATTTTGCCTGATCTCTGAATCACATCAGGAGGCACAAAGCTCTCATGGTTAGAAAGAATAAGATCACTTTTAATGGACAGGACATCTCTTGACTCATAAAATGTGTAGGTTTTAATCTATCCTAGGAAGATAGTTCCCTAGTCCTTTGTAATTCTGTTTTATATAAGCTTCATTTAGCAGACTAATTTTCATTTACTCAAAACAAATTAACTCTAAACACTTTTCAAAGGCTACTAAGCTTTTAAAAGAGATTTACTGCTGATGGCCTTACATTTTGCAGAGCACAGTGTCTAGAGACAAAGAGTTTGTAGGTATATTGTCTACTGAATTACAATGGAAGTTACACTAACAGAAATTAAGTCAGATGAAACTGTTTTATGAGGATGGTATATATGTATTCCATTTAGATAACATAAGTGGTAAAAGAATCCATTCTTCTCATGACCTTTCACATTCTAATCTACGCATTAAATAGGTTTGAATTGGCTTTGGGAAACACATTAATAAAACATAGTTCTATGATACATTAACTCAACTATTTTCCTAAAAAATGTATAAAATCCATATTAAAGTCTATGTGAAAAATAAGTCCTGTCCCAAATAACAATGGTATACCTATCACATTAGCATGGTAAAGAATTCCGTATTTTGTAAAAATGACATTCAAAGTTTACTATATTTAAGTTCTGTATGATATCTAATATAAATTCTAGTAAATTCTACTCTAAATAAGGCTAAGACAAATCTGGAATAAGGTACCCTGCAATGTATAGAGATGAAAATGATGCAATTTCAGATAACTATTATATGTCAGTCTCTTCCCTGTTCAAACTGCCTCACTATCTGATACCACATTTGAGAAAACACACTAGCAATTTAATTCATTCTAAGAAGACAGCTATTGCCTTAGCTGAAGTCCTGCAAAGTTACAAAACTTCTGTCTTAATCCTTTAGGATGAAATCACAAATTGTGAGCTAATGATTTAACAGTATATAAAATAAAAAAACCTAATAGCACTCATGGATTTTAATAAGAATGTGCCAAGTTACACTATTCATAACAAACCCAAACAAAAATATCCCAACAATTGTTAATAGATATTGTGATATATTGTGTAACCCAATAAAGCTTGCCTGGGGGTCAGAGGAAAAAGCCAGCCACTATATTAAACATAGAGGTCAGACAGTGCTACTACAAGTCTTTTATCCTAGCATTCTGGATGGATCTCTGTGAGTTCAAGGTCACACTGGGAACAGAGCCAGGCATGGTAGACAAGCCTTTAATCCCAGCATTGGGGAGGAAGGGAGATGGCAGGGCACAGAAAAGTATATAGTGTATGAGTAAACAGGAAGTCTCTCTCTTGAGGCTGAGGATTTTGTAGAGGTAAGAACATGACTGGCTTGTTCTGTTTCTCTGATCTTTCAGCTTTCACCCCAATAGCTGACTCTAGGTGTTTTATTAATAAGACTGTTTAGCAATTAGAGTTACAAATAGTGGAATGAATAATCTGATAGCATTATATTTAAAACTGGAGTTCTCTTCAGTATTAATAGGACAGTGTATATAGGACATCATCTATACCTTAATAGCAAATATTAAACAACTCTAGTAAAATGAGTAAAAGACTTGAATATTCTTCTTTAAAAAAAAAAAAAGCACAAGTGGACAATAGGTATATGAGAATTGATTCAGTGTCAGTATGTGTCGTGTAAACGTAAGTCAAATTCACAGTAAGGTATCACCTTTCACGTTAGAATGGGTACTACCAAAAAAAATCAGAACAAAAAGAAAAACAGCTGCAGCTGCTTGTCCACTAGCTCCATTTGCTTAGTAACATTTTCCCATCATTTTACCCTAAGGTGTTGTCTATTATTGGTTGTAAGATGTCTCTTTGAGATAGAAAAAAAAAAGTATCATGTTTTCTAATCTGTTAGTCTGTGTCTCTTTATTGGGCAGTTAAGAACATTTAATATTAATAGTTTTATTGAGCAGTGTGTATTAATTCCTGGCATTTTGTTGCTTTTATCTTTTATTGAACTTCATTTAATTAAGTGTTCTAGAATTGTTTACTTATTCCCTATTCTTTCTTAACTGTTTTTAGCATCCTCTTCAGACCTAAGTAATTTCATCCAGTATCCATGGTAGAGATGGCAGCTGCCTGGCTTCTGGTCTGGGATGTCACCTTCTTTCTTCTTGTTTTCTTCTTCTTCTTTTTCTTCTTCTCTCTCTAGAACCTAGATTTGTTCTCCTATTTATCCTTTCTGCCTTCCAGCCTCATATATCCCTCTTCTGACTAGCTACTGGCCCTTCAGCTTTTAATTAGACCAATCAGGTGCCATAGGCAGGCAAGGTGAAACAAATGTAACATATCTCCACATAATTAAATAAATGCAGCATAAACAAATGTAACATACCTTTACATAGTCAAAGCAATATTCCGCAGCATGAACAAATGTAACACATCTTTGCCTAGTTAATATAATATTCCACAACAAAAGAGGACAAGTAACAAGGGGACCCCAAGATGGGGATGCATAGCTCTCCTTGGGAAGGAGAAATAGAAGAGACCTTCTAGGTGAACTGGGGGAGGCCAGGATGGAAACATAAGGGATCCAGTTGCGGTATGGATGAAGGGGGAGAGTACTGAAAGAGAAGACTGGGTGGGGGGGTGCACATTTTGGAGTCAGGTAGAAACATGGTACAAGAGAAACTACTATCATGAATCTACAAGGATAGCCCCAGCTAAAACTTCTAGAAATAGTGAATATGTAGCCGGAACTCACCATAACCCATGATATTATTGGTGACCACCTCAATTGTCATCAGAGAGCCTTCATCCAGTAACTGATGAAAATGAATGCATAGACTCATATCCAAACATTATTCTGAGTTTGGAGAATCCTACTGAAGAGAGGGAGGAAGGATTGTAGGAGCCAAAGAGGTCAAGGATATACAAGAAAATATACAGAAACATCTAACCTGGCTCATAGGAATTCACAGAGTCTAAACCAACAGCCTACATGGGACCAACCTAGACCCTCTACATATATGTGACAGTTATGTAGCATGGTCTACTTGTGGAACTCCTAACAATGGGAGCAGGGGCTGTCCCTTATGCTTTGGTTGACTCTTGGAACTCTATTCTCATCCTGGATTGCTTTGCCCAGCTTTGGGGGGGGGGGGGCGCGTGTGCTTAGTATTGTGGCAACTTGGTATGCTGTTCTCTGTTGATACCCATGGGAGGCCTTCCCCTTTTCAGAACAGAAACAGAGGAGGAGTGAATGGAGGGCAGAGTAAAAGAAGGAGAGGAAGGAGGGGAAAGTGTGGTCAGAATATATAATGAATAAATTTAATTTTTAAAAAACACACTGTACCACATGATCTGGGCTCCACACTAGGGCCCACAGACCCTGGCAGCTGTACTGGAGGCCAGAGTGTTCTTAGGATGTGGTGGTATCGTGTTCCCCAAAATATTGTGCATCCTAATAAGCTTATCTGGGGTCAGAGAACAGACAGACACTAGATACAGAGGTTAGAAAATGGAGACACTCACACCTTTAATCCTAACATTCCAGAGAAAGAAATACCTCTGGAATTCTCTGAGTTCAAGGCCACATTGGAAACAGCCAGGCATGGTGACACATACCTTTAAACCCAAGAAGTGATCCTTTAATCCCAGGAAGTGAGGGCAGAAAGGGAAAGATATATAAGGCATGAGGACCAGGAGCTAGCAGCATTTGGCAGGTTAAGCTTTTAGGTTTTAGAGCAGGACAGTTCTGCTGAGAGCCATCCAGTCTGAGGAAAAAGTATCAGCTGAAGAACTGGCAAGGTGAAGTGGCTGTGGCTTGTTCTGTTTCTCTGATCTTCCAGCATTCACCCCAATACCCATCTCCTGGGTATGATTTTATTAATAAGACATTTTAGGATTCCTGCTACACTAGGAACTCCCATGAAAAATACTGCCCACTACCCACTAAACCCATTTATACCTGTCCCAAAATCCCAGACTATACATACCACACACACACCCACCATAGCTCTGTATCCTGGTCTATAACTTTGAAAAAAGAGGTATGCTTTACCAGAGGCTAGGTCAATTCTAGTTACCCCAGATAAAACACCTCCCACTGCATACTAGCACTCCTTAAAGCCTGCCTAGCAACCCCAGACTGTACTACCTTGTCTGGGCTCCACACTAGGGCCCACAGCACCCAGCAGTTGTACAGGAGCCTAGATCAGTCTTAGGGACTCCAGGGAAGTCACTGTCCACTAAAACCATTTAAGCCTGTCCAACAATCCCAAACTGCACCTCCATCTCTTAGCCCCATATACCAGCCCACTACTTTGGAAGAAGTTTTTTACTTTACCAGAGACCAAACAGGATCAAGGAAACTGAGGTAAGATGCCACTCACCACCAGCTAACACTCCTTAAAACCAGCTCAATAACTCCCTGCCCTGGGCTCCATACTAGGACACACAACCACAAGTGCCTTATAAGAGGCCAGGCTGCTCCTAAGAACCCTAGAGGCCAGGCAAGATCTACAAACCTTGGGTCTACAACTTCAGATAAATTAAGCCTACTGGAATAGGATGGATCTAGGGACCCCAGCACCATAGTAGAGGCCACGCTGATCTTAAGGACTCCAGAGGCCAGAATAGATCTAGGAATGCAAGTCTGCATCCCCTCCTGAGTCTCCACATCCTAGTCTACAACTTCGGAAAAGGACTTAACACTTAGAAAAAGCCAGGCCTGGTCTAGGATCCCTAGTCCCACCCCACCGCCAAAAAAAAAAAAAAAAAAAAAAAAAAAAAAAAAAAAAAAAAAAAAACAGAGAAAACACACTACTGAACATGAAGACTAAAGGCCTATTAAGACAGAAGACCAAAAAGGAAAGAGAAACCAAGGAAGAAAACATATCTAACAAATACAAATGCAGGAGTCAACACCTGTACCTAAAATCATCCCAAATCCTAATGTCTAAATGCCAGTGTAAGAACACAAACAATAACAGAAAAGGCAATATGGCATCACCAGAGCTCAGCTAATCAGAACAGCAAGACCTGAACAATCTGACAGAGCTGAAGCATGAGAAAATGTCCTAAAAATTACTTTATGAAGATAGTAGAGGTCCTACGAGAGGATATGAACAAATCTCTGAAAGAAATTAAGGAAAACACAAACAAAAAAATTAGAATAAGAGAATAAATCCGTCTAAAAAAAAAGAAAATAACAAACAGATAAAGAAAACTGTTCTGATATGAAAATGGAAACAGAAGCAATAAAAAAAAATTGAGGGAATACTGGAAATGGGAAATTTGGGTAAGTGAATAGAAACTACAGATATAAGCCTCACCAACAGAATACAAGGGATGGAAGAGAGAATCTCAAGTGTTGAAGACACAATAGAAAAAATAGATTCATCAGTCAAAGAAAGTATTAAATCTAAAAAATTCCTAACACAAAACCTTCAGGAAATCAAGGACACTATGAAAAGAACAAACATAAGAAAAGTGTGAATGGAAGAAGGAGAGGGAACACAGCTCAAAAATATCCAGAAAATATATTTAACAAAATCATAGAAGAAAAACGTTCCAAATCCAAATGAAGATATGCCTATAAAAGTATAAGAAACTTACAGAACACCAAATAGATTGGATCAGAAAAGAAAATCCCTTCACCACATACTAATTAAAACACTAAACACACAAAACAAGGAAAGAATATTAAAAGTGGCAAGGGAAAAAGGCCAAGTAACATATAAAGGCAGACCTATTAGAATAACACCCAACTTCTCAATGGAGACCCTAAAATCCAGAAGGGCCTGGATTGATGTCTTCCAGACCCTAATAGACCAAGAATGTCAGCCCAGACTACTATACACAGCAAAACTGTCAATTACCACAGATGGAGAAAACAAGATACTTCTTTTTTTTTTTTTTTCAGAGCTGAGGATCAAACCCAGGGCCTTGCACTTGCTACTCAAGCACTCTATCACTGAGCTAAATCCCCAACTCTAAAACAAGGTATTTCAAGTCAAAGCCAAATTTAAACAATATCTATTCACAAATCCCACCCTACAGAAGGTAATAGAAGGAAATCTCCAATTCCAGAAAGTGAACTACACCCACAAAAACACAGGTAATAGATAATCTCATACCAGCAAAAACCAAAGAAGAGAAACATAAAGACACACACACACACACACACACACACACTGCCACTAACAACAATAAAATAATAGGAATTAACAATCATTAATATTCTTCAATATCAATAGGCTTAATTTACCAATAAGAAGACACAGGCTGATGGATTGGATATGAAACAGGATCCAGCATTTTGCTGCATATAAAAAACACCACAGCTCAACACCAAAGATAGACATTACTTCAGAGTAAAGAGCCGGAAAAAGATTTTCCATCCAAATGGACTTGAGAAACAAACTGGTGTAGCTATCCAAACATCTAACAAAATTTACTTCCAATCAAAATTAATCAAAAGACATAAGAAGGTAATTTCATATTTGTCAAAGGAAAAAAATCCACCAAGATGATGTCTCAAATCTGAACATCTGTGCACCACTTTTAAGGACACCCACATTTGTAATAGAAACATTACTAAAGCTTGAATCACACATCAAACCCCACACAATAATTGCTGGAGACTTTAATACCCATCTCTCACCAACAGACAGGTAATCTAGACAGAAACTAAACAGAGAAATAATGGAACTAATAGATGTTATGACTCAAATGGACCCAGCAGATACCTAAAAAACATTTCACCAAAACACAAAAAAATATATACCTTCTTCTCAGCACCACATGGAACCTTCTCCAAAATTAATTATATACTCAATTGCAAAGCGAGTCTCAACAGATAAAAAAATTACTGAAATAACCCCCTGTGTCTTATCAAACCACCATGGATTAAAGCTAGATTTCAACAACAGAAATAATAGAAAGCCTACAAATTCATGGAAACTTAGTAATTCTGTACTGAGTTACAACTGGGTCAAGGAAGAAATAAAGAAAAAAGTTAAAGACTTCCTACCAATTTAATGAAAATGAATGTACAACATACCCAAACTTACTAGTCACTGTAAAAGCAGTGCTAATAGGAAAGTTCACAGCACTAAGTGCCATCATGAAATATTTGGAGAGATCCCATGCCAGCAACTTAAGTGCATGCCTGAAGGCTCTAGAACAAAAAGAAGAAAACACACCAAAGAGGAGTAGACATCAGGAAATCATCAAACTAAGGGCTGAAATCAATACAATAGGAACAATACAAAGAATCAATGAGACACAGAGTTGGTTCTTTGGGAAAAACAACAAAACAAATAAACCCTTATCCAAACTAACTAAAAGAGAGAGAGAGAGAAAGAATATCCAAATTATCAAAATAAAAAATGAAAAGGGGGACATACAACAAGCACAGAGAAAATCCAGAGAATCATTAGGTCATACTTCAAAAACCTATATTCCTCAAAATTGGAAAAATCTTAAAATAAATGACCAATTTCTTGATAAATATCACTTACCAAAGTGAAATCTAGATCAGATAAGCATGCTAGCCAAATGAGCCCCAGAGATTGGACAGCAGCTTCTTACCCTGCCCCCTCTCCAAGCCAACCATCCCCTGTGGCATCAGTGACCACTAGAGCAATACACCCACTATACACCAATTGGGAACAGGTAAGGACCCCATCTCTGGACTGGTCAGCCCAGTTCTCTAGTTCCTAGACCCTTGGGCACATTCCATGCCCCTCCCCCAGCCATTGGAGCCATAGAGACTGGGCACCAGCTTCCTTCCATGCCCCTCTCTCCAAGCCAACCATCACCTGTAGTACCAATGACCACCCTGCACCAACTGAGAACAATGACCACTGGAGCCAAACACTGCCTCCTGGAATGATTGGGAAGAAGAGCAACCACAGGAGCCAAAGACACCACCTGCACCAATTGGAAGAAGAGTGACCTGGAACTTCACCTATTCAAATCAAAGGGAGAAATGGGCAGTGTAAGAACATATTAAACAACATAAAGAGCAATATGGTACCACCAGAACCCAGTAATCCTACAACAGCAATACCTGAACATTGCAAAGAAGAATGATCCAGAAGAAAATTGACCTTAAAAACAACTCTATGAAGATGATACAGGCCCTAAAACAGGAAATTTTTAAAAATCTTTTAAAGAAATGGAGTAAAAGACAAAGAAAAAAAATGAAGAAAATCAAGAAATCTCTTAAAGAAAGTCAAAGAAAAGCAAGACGAAACAATCAAACAGGTGAAGGAAACAGTTCAAGGCTTGAAAACTGAAATAGAGGCAATATAGAAAACACAAACTGAGGGAAATCAAGAAAATGAAAATCTGAGTAAATGAACAGAAACTACAGAGGCAAACATAACCAACAGAATACAAGAAACATGAGAGAGAATCTCAGGCATTGAGGATATGACAGAGGAAACAGATTAATCAGTCAAAGAAAATGTTAAATACAGCAATTTTTTAACACAAAACATCCTGGAAATCTGGGACATCATGAAAATACCAAACCTAAGAATAATAGGAATAGAAGGAGAAAAATTCCAGCTCAAAGGCACAGAAAATATATTCAACAAAATCATAGAAGAAAACTTTCCCAACCTAAAGAAAGACATGCTTATGAAGATACAAGAAGCATGCAAAACATCCAATAGATTGAACCACTAAAAGAAGTCCTTTTGCCACATAATGGTCAAAACACTAAACATACAGCATAAAGAAAGTAAGAGCAGCAATGAAAAAATTCATGTAACATATGAAGGCAGACCTAACAGAATTACACCCGACTGACTTCTCAATGGAAACTGTTTTGTCTTTTTTTTTTTTTCCAGAGCTGAGGACCGAACCCAGGGCCTTGCGCTTGCTAGGCAAGCGCTCTACCACTGAGCTAAATCCCCAGCCCCTCAATGGAAACTCTAAAAAACCAGAAGTTCCTAGACAGACATGCTGTAGATACTGAGAGACCATGGATGCCAGCCTAGACTATTATACACAGCAAAGCTTTCAGTCATCATAGATGGAGAAAACAAGATTTCATGACAAAACCAGATTTAAACATATCAACAAATCCAGCCTACAGAAAGTACTATAAGGAAAACTCCAACCCAAGGAAGTTAGCTGAAATCACCCAAATACAGGCAAATAATCTCACACCAGAAAATCCCGAAGAAGGGAAATACACACACACTACCACCAAAAATGACAGAAATTAACAATCACTGGTCATTAATATCCCTTAATATCAATGGACTCAACCTATAAAAAAAAACACAGGCTAACAGAATGGATATGAAAACAGGACCCATCCTACTATTGCATGCAAGAAACACATCTCAACCTCAAAGACAGACATTACCTCAGAGTAAAGGGTTGGGAAAAACTTTCCAATCAAATGGACTTAAGAAGCAAGCCAGTATAACTATCCTTATATCTAACAAAATAGACTTCAAACTAAAATCAATTAAAAGAGATGAAGAAGGACATTTCATATTCATCACAGGAAAAATTCATTGAGATGAAATCTCAAATCTGAACATCTATGCCCCAAATACAAGGACACCTACATTTGTAAAAGAAACATTACTAAGATCAAATCACACATCAAACCCCACACACTAATAGTAGGACACTTCAACACACCACTGTCAGCAATGACAGGTCTGCCAGAGAGAAATTTAATAGATTAATAAGGGAACTAACAGATGTTATGACTTAAATGGATCTAACAGGCATCTATAGAACATTTCACCCAAACACAAAAGAATATACATTCTTGGTAGGCCCAGTTGCAAACCAGCAGGCAGGACTCCTGTAGTCAGGCCTGATTACCACTTCACCTCACAGACCCTGTAGCCTACAAGCCACACCCCATCCCCCAAACCCTCTTATCCTCTGAGACCACAGCTGTTCCTTGAGACACAGACGCTGCCAGCTCCAATTAGGTCAAGAGGTAAATCTTTGTTTTCCTAGCTGATCAACCCAGCCTCTAGGCTTTAGCACAGGGTACAACCTGACTCCCATACCTACACCCATTGCAGCCCCAGTTGCAGGCCAGCAAGCAGGACTTAATCAAGAAGGCCTCACTACCACCATCCCCTACTGGACCATGTAACCACTCTGCCTCCCAAACCTACCCATCCTCCAAAAGAGCACCTGCTCCCTGAGACACAGAATGCACCAGCTCTGATCATACTAAAAGCTCAACTGGACCAAGAATACCAATTAAACAAAAAGAGGCTCCCTCAGAGACATTGTTTGTACAATTGGAGGAAAAGATGGGTAGATGTCAGTGCAAAAATACATTCAACAACACAAAGACCAATATGGCTCCACCAGAAGCTAGTGGTTCTACATCAGCAAGACTTGAACATCCCAATGCAGAAGAAGCAGAATGAATCAACCTTAAAAATGACTTTAAGAAAATGATAGAGGCCTTTAAAGAGGAAATTTCTTAAAATCCCTTAAAGAAATGGAGAAAAAGACAAACAAAACTTGGAAGAAATCAATAAATACCTTAAAGAAAGCCAGGAAAAGGCAAACAGGTAAAGGAAAAAGTTCAAGACTTGAAAACTGAAATAGAGGCAATAAAGAAGATCCACACTGAGGGAATGCTGGAAATGAAAAATCTGAGTAAACGAACAAGAACTGCAGATGCAAGCATCACCAACAGAATATAAGAGATGGAAGAATCTCAGGCATTGAGGATATGACAGAGCAAGTAGATTAATCAGTCAAAGAAAATGTCAAATCCAGCAAAATCATAATACAAGCTGTCCAGGAAATCTGGGACACCATGAAAATACCAAACCTAAGAGTAAGTGGATTGGACAAAGGAGAAGAATTCTAGCTCAGAGGCACAGAAAATATATTCAACAAAATCATATAAGAAAACTTTTCCAATCTAAAGAAGGAAATGCCTATGAAGATATAAGAAGCTTACAGAACACTAAATAGGCTGGATCCCCCAAAAAAGTCCCCTTGCCACATAATAATCAAACCACTAAACATACAGAATAAAGAAAAAAATATTAAGAGCTACTAAGGAAAAAGGCCAAGTAACATATAAAGGCAGACCCACCAGAATAACACTTGACTTTTCAATGGAGACTCTGAAAGCTAGAAAGTCCTGGACAGATGTTATGCAGACAATAAGAGACCATGAATGCCAGCCAAGATAAATATACCCAGAAAAACTCTCAATCACCATAGAGGGAGTAAGCAAAACATTCCATGACAAAACCAGGTTTAAACAGCACCTATTTACAAATCTAACCCTACAGAAAGCACTAGAAAAAAATCCAACCTAAGTTAGATGCAGCCATGAAAACACAGAAAATAGATAATGCCACATGAAAAATACCAAAGAAGGGAAACACACAACACTATCACCAAAAATAACAGGAATTAATAATCACAGGCCATTAATATCCCTTAATATCAATGGATTCAATTCTCCTATAAAAGACAAAGACTAACAGAATGGATAAGAAACCAGGATCCTTCCTTCTGCTGCATACAAGAAACATACCTCAACTTCAAAGACACTACCTAAGAGTAAAAGGATGGTAAAAGACTTTACAATCTTGTGGACTCAAGAAGCAAGCTGGTGTATATCCTAATATCTATCAAAATACACTTCAAACTGAAATCAATCAGAAAATATTGGAAAGAACATTACATATTTATCACAGGAAAAATCCACAAAGATTAAGTCTCAATTCTGAACATTTATGCCCACCAAACAATGGCACCCACATTTGTAAAAGACACATTGCTAAAGCTTAAATCGCACATCAAACCTCACACAATAGTAGTGGGATACTTCAACACCCCACTCTCAACAATAAACAGGTCTGCCAGACAGAAACTTAACAAAGAAATAAGAGAATAAACTGATATTATGACTCAAGTGTACTTAATAGATATCTACAGAACATTCTACCCTAACACAAAGGGCTATACCTTCTTCTCAGCATGCCATGGAACTTTCTCTAAAATTGACCACTTACTTGGTTACAAAGCAAATCTTAACAGATACCAAAAAAATGGAATAACCTCCTGTATTTTATCAGACCACCATGGCTTAAAGTTAGATTTCAACAACAAAAAAAGTTATAGAAAGCCTACAATCTCTTGGAAACTGAACAATGCTCAACTGAATCACCAATGAGTCAAGAAAGAAATTAAATATTTCTTAGAATTCAATGAAAATGAATGTTAAACATAAACAAACTTATGAGACACTATGAAAGCAGTGCTAATAGGAAAATTCATAGCTCTATATGCCCACATTAAGAAGTTGGAGGAATCTTTACACTAGTGACTTAACAGCACACCTAAAAGCCCTGGAACAAAAAGAAGCAACTCAGGAGGAATGGATGCCAGGAAATAATCAAATTGAGGGCTGTTATTAACAAAATAGAAACAAAGACAACAATACAAAAAAAAAAAAAAAAAAAAACCAATGAACAACAAAGAGTTGTTTCTTTGACAAAATCAACAAGATAGACAAGCCCTTATCCAAACTAACCAAAAGGCAGAGAGAGAACATCCAAATTAACAAAATCAGAAATTAAAAGTGAGACATATCAACAGACAATGAGGAAATCTAAAGAATCATCAGGTCATACTACAAAAACCTCTACTCCACAAAACAGGAAAATGTAAAAAAAAGAAAAAAAAAAAGGACAATTGTTAGGGACCAAGATTTCAAGAACCAAACATGAACCATGGAAAGTACTAGCTAAGCCAGAGAAGAAGTCATAAGCCCACCGCCCTTCCCCAGAGCAGTAACACCTGTTTGCTAACCGGAGGCTCCCTAAGATAAGAACATTCCACAGTCAGGTGCCATGGCAACCAAATGTAAAGAGCATTCCATGGTCAGGTAGCCTAGCAACAGAACAAATGGCCCCTGACCAGTGATCTTAACCGACTTCTTTCACTTGCACAACCTGCATGTCTCCCACATTCTGCACCCCTTCCAAGTCCCTTCCCCTTCCCTTCTTCCTGCCCCTTCCCCTCTTATGCTATATAAGCCATGCAGAGAAAAATAAAGATTGGCGGCTTGATCAGAATTTTGTCTTGCTGTTGTCTCTTGTGTCCCCTGTCTCTCATTTGCTCCCACAGGTGGGTCGCCCCCGTTGAAACCCCACTGGCCGGGGCAGACAATTTTCTGTATAGGTACCACACACCAAATTAAATCAAGACCAGATAAACAATTTAAATAGACCCATAACCCCTAAGGAAATAGAAATAGACATCATTAAAAGTCTCCCAACCAAAAAAATCACAGGACCAGATGGTTTCAGCCCAGAATTCTACCAGAAATTCAAAGAAGAGCTAAAACTCTTCAAATTTTTCCACACAACACAAACAGAAGGAATATTACTAAATTCTTTTTTGAGGCTACAGTTACCCTGACACCCAAACCACACAAACATGCAGCTAAGAAAGAGACTTACAGACCAATATCCCTCATGAACATTGATATAAAAATTCTCAATAAAATACTAGCAAACCAAATCCAAGAACACATAAAAAAAATTATCCACCATGATCAACTAGACTTCATCCAAGAGATGCAAAGATGGATCAACATATGAAAATCTGCCAATGTAATACACTATATAAACAATCTGAAAGTAAAAAACAAAAAAACAAAAAACAATTATCTCATTATATGCTGAAAAAGCCTTTGACAAAATCCAACACCCCTTCATGACAAAGGTCTTGGAGGGATAAGAAATACAATGAACATACCTAAACATAATAAAGGCAATTTATAGCAAGCCTACAGCCAGCATCAAATTAAATGAAGAGTAACTCAAAGCAATTCCACTAAAATCAGGAACAACACAAGTCTGTCCACTCTTCCCATATTTAGTCAATATAGTATTTGAGGTTCTATCAAGAGCAATAAGATAACAGAGGGAGATCAAGGGGATACAAATTGGAAAGCAAGAAGTCAAACTTTCACTATTTGTAGATGATATGATAGTATACATAAGTGACCCTAAAACTCCTACCAGGAAAATCATACAGCTGATAAACACATTCAGTAATGTAGCAGGATACATGATTAACTTAAAAAAAAATCAATAGCCCTCCTATATACAAATGTTAAATGAGCTGAGAAAGAAATCAGAGAAACATTACCCTTTACAATAGCCACAAATATATTAAATACTTGGGGTAACTTTAACTAAGCAAATGAAAGACCCATATGACAAGAACTTTAAATCTCTGAAGAAAGAAATGAAGAAGATATCAGAAAATGGAAGTGTAGACAAAATTCTATACAGTAAATAAGAAACACAGAGCCAAATACAGTGGAAATCGCCAAAGAGATCAGAGCAATAGCCATGACTAGCTTTAGCTTACCACCAGCAGTAGCTTCCCCAGAGAGAGTTTTTTTTTTTTCCTTACTGACTTGTGTTTTTATTGCCTTTCTGTTCTGCCTTCTCATTGGCTCTAAACCCAGCCACATGACTTCCTCATCACTGCCTGTCTATACAGACCTCCAGGTCTCTATGATTGGTACTGGGACTAAAGGCTCGTGTCACCACCACCACCCTTGGCTATGTCCTTGACAGCCAACATCAAATTATATGCACAGAAATTCAAAGCAAATTCCACTAAAATTAGGAAGAAAACAAGACTGTCCACTCTCTCCATATCTAGTCAATATAATACTTGAAATTCTAGCTAGAGCAATAAGACAACAAAAGGAGCCCAGGGACACAAACTGAAAAGCAAGAAGTCAAAGTATCATTATTCACAGATAATATGATACTATACATACATAAGTGATCCCAAAACCTCTACCAGGGAATACCTACATCTAATAAACATCTTAAGTTAAGTGGCTGGATACAAGATCTACTTAAAAAAAAAAAAATCAGTAGCCCTCCTAGATACAAATTATAAATGGGCCAAGAAAGAAATCTGAGAATAAATACCCTTTACAATAGCCTCAAATAATATAAAATATCTTGATGTAACTCTAACAAAGCAAGTGAAAGACTCATATGACAAGAACTTCAAATCTTTTAAGAAAGTAATTGAAGAAGATATCAGAAGATGAAAAAAAATCTCCCATTCCTGAGGATAGGTAAGATGTACATAGTAAATATGGCCATCTTACCAAAGCAATCTACAGATTCAATGCAATCCCAATAAAATCCTAACATAATTCTTTACAGACATAAAAGAACAATACTCAACTTCATATGTAAAAACAAAACAAAACAAAAATCCAGGATGACTAAAACAATCCTGTACAATAAAACAACTTCAGGAGGTATCACAATCCCCAATTTTAAGCTCTCCTACAGAGCTATAACAATAAAAAAAAACACATAGCATTGGAATAAAAATAGACAGAGGATCAATGGAATTGAATTGAAGACCCAAATGTAAAACCACACACCTATGAACACCTGATATTCAACAAAGAAGCCAAAATTGTACAATGGAAAAAAGAAAGCACCTTCAACAAATGGTGCTGGTATAACTGGATGTCAGCATGTAGAAGAATGCTAATTGATCCATATTTATCACCCTGCACAAAACTCAAGTTCAAATGGATTGAAGACCTCAACATAAATCCAGCTACAGTAACTCTCTTAGAAGAGAAAGTGGAAAGTACCTCAAACACATTGACCCAGGAGACAACTTCCTGAACTGATCACCAATAGCACACGTGCTAATATCAACAATTAATAAATGGAAATTCATGAAATTGAAAAGTTTCAGTAAGCAAAGGACATGATCAATAGGACAAAACATCAGCCTACACAATGGGAAAAGATCTTCACCAACCTGATATCTGACAGAGGGTTGATTTCCAAAATAAAAAAATTCAAGAAACTAGATATCAACAAACCAAAAATCCAATTAAAGAATGGGGTGCAGATCCAAATAGAATTCTTAACAAAAGAATCTCAAAAGGCCAAAAAACACTTATGCAGGTGTTCAACATCCTCAGCCATCAGGGAAATGCAAATCAAAACAACTCTGAGATTTCATTTTACACCTATCAGAATGGCTAAGATCAAAAACATGAGTGACAGTTCAGACTGGAAAGGATGTGGAGTAAGGGACCACTCCTCCATTGCTGGTGAGAGTGCAAACTTGTACAGTGACTTTGGAAGTCAGTGTGGTGGTCCCTCAGAAAACTGAGAATCAACCTACCACAAGACCCAGCTATACTGCTCTTGGGCATATACACAAGGATGCTCAATCATACCACAAGGACATTTGCTCAGCTGTGTTCAGAACAGCTTTCTTTGTAATAGTCAGAACCTAGAACCAACCTAGATGTCCATTTAGAGAGGACTGGATAAAGAAAATGTAGATTTACAAAATCGAGTATTTTTCAGCTGTTAAAAACAAGGACACAAGGAAATTTGAAGGCTTAATGGATGGAACAGGAAAAAAAATTATCCTGAGTTAGGTAACCCAGACTGAGAAAAATAAACATGGTATGTACTCATTTATAAGTAGATATTAGCTGTACAATAAAGGGTAACTAGGCTACAATCCACAGACCCAGAGAGACTAGGTAACAAGTGTAGTTCATGGGGACGGGAGACACACCCAGATCTCCCTGGGATGGGAAAATAGAAGAGATTTTGTGAGTCAACTGAGAGCAGGTAGGGACAGGAGCATGAGAGATCAGGTTGGTAGGGAATGGAGGGAGAGAGTGCTGTGGGGTACTGCTAGCGTAGGGCATTTGGGGGTGGGTGAAATCCTGGAGCAGGAGAATCTCCCAGGAGTCTATGAAGAGGACCCCAATTAAGATTCCTAGCAATAGTAGATGAGTAGCCAAAACTGGCCATCTCCTATGACCAGACTGGTTCCTGGCCCAATTATCATCAAAGAGGAGTCATCCAGCAGCTGATAGAGGCAGATGCAAATACCCACAGCCAATTATTAGGCAGAATTCAGGAATCCTGCAGAGGAGAAGGAAAAAGGATTGCAGGAGCCAGAAGGGTCAATGACACCATAGGAAGGCTCACACAGTCAACTAACCTGAGCTCATACGGGCTCACAGAGACTGAACTGACAACCAGGGAGCTTGCATGGGACAGACCTAGGCATTCTGCATATATTTTCTTATATTGGGGTGTCTTGCCCAGTCTTAATATATGAGGAAGTGCTTAGTCTTACTGCAACTTGATATGCCATGTTTTATTGATACTCATGGGAGACCTCCCTTTCCTGATGGAATAGGAGAAGATTAAGGGGTTGGGAGGAGAGTTTGAAGGAGAAGGACTAAGAAGGGAACAGGGGGAAGACTGAGGCCGAGACGTAAAATAAATAGATAAAAAAGATTTAAAAAGAGATGATTCTACCAAAGACAAAGCACAACACTGGCAATCAAAAATTATATTTGGCTTTCCAACCATGTTATATTAAATGTTTATCTTTGAAGAATAGTGTGACTTTGTGTGACTTTTTTCATAGTAATAAAATGAAAACTTAAAAAAAATCATTTCATTTAATGATAAAATCAAAAATATCTTCAATTATTTCATGAAGTAACAGTATCTTCTCATATTCCTCAACAAAATTAATATAGTTCTTGTTTTATTTTATCTCCTGTATTACAACTCTAAACAAAAATGGCCAAAACCTGTGAGGAATGCTATAGAAGCTGAGTGCAAGGCACTAGGGGAGTTCACTTTTTCTCCATTAATTGATGTTACTCTTACTTGGTTTGCTAAAACTTTTAGAGAGCGAAAAGACAGATTTTTCCAATATTTGTAAATGTGTCTTTAGTACTCACAGGACATTATGGTCCTTTGTTGCTGTTATCATCTGTGAATGGGGTTTTAGGTATTACTGCTTAGCCAGTAGCTTTTCTGACATTCTGGACTTTCAGAAACTTAATGTGCTTTCCGACTCAGTTTAGGGCTATTGACACAACAGTTTCCATCCCAAATAGGTGCACTGTATATTTGTGATGCCAGTATAAGCAAGATCTTGATCAAAGTGAGATAATACTACCAATTCAGAACCTTTACAGAGCTTTGAATTAGCAGTTCTCCAAAGCATCCGAAACAGAAATATTAAGAGAATGCTAATCTGTATTAGGTGAAAAGAGCTCTGAGCTTCTTTATTCATGATAAAACAGGAACAGTAGAACCTCTGTAGTAAGCCATGAAAGAGTAAAACTCCATTTTACTAATAAAAGTACTCAGTGTTACAGATTCCGGTTTAAAAAAAAAAAAAAAAGAGCTTTGTGTTATGTTTTCTACTCATATTTCATGTTACCATAAGAAAGAATAGTTTAAAGCAATAGCAGGTAGATGAGTAAGTATGAGGGCAACATACAAGAACTCTGAACATGATCAAGAAGCCAAGTGATGCCTAGCAACGGTGGCACACGCCTTTACTCCCAGCACTTGGGAGGCAGAGCCAGGTGGATCTCTGTGAGTTCAAGGCCAGCCTGCGCTACAGAGCGAGTTCCAGGACAGGCACCAAAGCTACACAGTGAAGCTCTGTCTTGAAAACAACAACAACAAAAACTGACAACCACAATAAAGAGGCTGTTGGGCCCCATAAGGCCCGGACATGAGGCCCAGTGTAACTTCCCGAGCCTAGCTTTGATGACCTGTCCTGGGACATGACTTTCTGAATGAGTGACTCAGCACTACCTGACCCAGAATCAGCCTCTGCCTAGTAACTGCTGAGATAGCATCATCTCATTGGCCCACTATCTTCACCCCATCTCCCCATCACCCCAACCTATATAAGTTCACTCCTCTCCTGATGCAATAAAGCAAATTCCTGCTTCAACAAGACTCCCTGCCCAGTGTGTTTCTCTCTGGTGGACAGGTGAGGTCTGGGTTGTTGGACACTCATCATCCTGCTCAGCCCCAGGGAGAGACCAGCTGGACCGGTCCAGCCTCCACCCTATGAGGTCAAGTGATAACAACTAAAGACATAGAAAATCTACCCAAAAAAAGTACAGAAAAAAATCTGAAAACTGGAGAAAGAACTGGATGTATAAGCACAAGGAGCATTTCGAGCCCCCAAATAGACATGACAAAAAAACAACCTCTCCATACAGATAATATTCAAATGACAGAGCTACAATAAAGGACAACATTGAAGGTTCCAAGTGAAAAATGCCGACTCATCAAGGCAACCCTGCCAGAATGGAGTCAGACCTCTCAGCAAGAAAGTAAACACTGATATATTTTAATCCCAGCAAAATTATTTTATAAAGTAAATAGCAAATTAAAGACAGTTCACAACAAGCACAAATAAAGCATCGTACAACCACAAGCTATCACTATAAAATATAGCTAAAGTAACCATATACACAAAGAAGAAAGTCTCAATCAACAGAGCACAGTAAAGGGTAAATTTCTTGAAGATGACAATGCAGAACTAGGAAAGAGACAAATCATTTCTGACTCAGTAAGCCAGCAAACCCATAATACACCAAGGAGACAAAGAAAGGAATAAACAATAATTAAACAGGAAACAACCAACAAAATTACAGAAATCAACACCCCCCGCCCCCCCCCCCCCGTGGTGATACATTGTGTACCCTAATGAAATTTCCCTAAAGATCAGAGAACACAACAAGCCACTAGATTAAACATAGATGCCAGGCAGTGGTGGCACACACCTTTAATCCTAGCACTTGGGAGGTAGAGATCCATCTGGATCTCTGTGAGTTCAAAGCCACCCTGGACTACATGAGATTGACTCAGTCTAGGAGACAAACAGCCAGGCAGTAGTGGCACACACCTTTAATCCTAGTACTTGGAAGTAACATGTCTTTAGTCCCAGCACTTGAGATCTCAAGCCTTTGTTTGGGAAGTACACAGGTCTTTAATCCCAGCACTAAGAAGGAAGTGATATGGTGGGCAGAGAAATGTATATAAAGCATGAGGAGACAGGAACTAAAGTTTTTCAGCTGGAGAGCTTTCCACTGAGGACTCAGAGGCATTCAGTCAGAGCATTCATGGAGTTGGCAAGGTGAGACGTGGCAGTGGCTTGTTCCTTTGTCTCTCTGATCTTTTCAGTATTAACCCCAATATCTGGCTCTGGGTTTTTTATTAAAAGACCTTTTATAATTCATACAACACCCCCCTAGTAATTATGTTCCATATAAATGTTCTTAATCCTCTTACTAATAGACAGAATATCTGATAAAATTGAAAAAACAAGATCCAATGGATTTGAACAACACATCTCATTAGCAAAGCACATAAAGCGAGAGGATGAAGGTGTATATACCAATCACATGGCAGCTGCCAATATGCAAGCATAGCAACCAACATCTGATGAAGTTTGTCACAGTCCAAATTGAGTCCAAAGAGATAAACCAATTAGATATTACCCAAATGAGCAAACCATTAAGAATGAATAAATACTGTATAGAGACAGAGAAAATGAATGTGGCTTCACCTAAATTCATAAAAGAAAATTATATAGATAGAAGGACAGACAGAACTAGCAATAGTAATGATGGGTTACTTCAGTATCCCATTAACATCAACATAATCAAGAGGGGGAAAAAAACAACTTCAAAGAACAATAACAAACTTCAAAGTTGAATTATACCACAGATCAAAAAAACTTAGGAGGTTTCTATAGAATATTTCATGCAACACCTATAATATACACAGTATTCTTAGCAGTCCATGCAATTTTCTCTAAATCAGATCACAATTTGGGCCATAAATCAAGTCTTAAGAAATGTGAGGGAAATGCTCACCAATCACAAAGAATTGATTGAGTAGAGAGAAAATGTATACTGGAAATTGATGTCATGATAATATTATAGATTGATAAAGTATTCTCAATAAAATATATCAAAAGTTTAGTTGAAAGCTGATATGATTTACAGGGAATTTTTTTCATGAGGGAATTAGCTTATCAATGCATTAATCGATTCATGAGTTTGTAACTGAAGAAGCTATTTTGATGGGAAACTTCACCAGTACAAGTGTGTCACTGAGACATTAATTGAAGAACATATTGTGTCTCTGGGCTACAGAGATATTGTGCTTTAGCAAAAGCTCACAGCAATGAGGCTGAGCAACCTAGTTTCAAACCTCTAATATTATAAGCCAAAACGAATCCTACCTCTCCTAACCGACTGTCTCTCGTATACTATCACTTTTATACAAAAGTCATTAACACAAATCATTTCAGTTCTTAAAATGAAAATGATGGTATCTTGGGCTGAAGTGATTTTCATTTATAAATAATAATGAAAACACAAAATATAGAGGAATTGAATTCTTCTGTTTCTGCTTCTGTTGCTGTGAAGAAATACCCTGACAAAAAGCAAGTTAAGTTCATTCAGCTACAACTCCAGGGCTAGAGTCCATCACTACAGAGAAGACAAGTTAGAAACTTGAAGCAGCCAGCTATATAATACAGGCAAGAGCAGAGATGTAAGAATACATGCATGCTGACTGCTCAGCTTACTTTGCTTACTCTTACACAGTTCAGTCCAAGAAGTCCTGCTAACCACATTCATTTTGGGTCTTCCTATCTCCATTTACAAAATCCCTTATGTACATATCCTCAGGCCAACTTGAGTCCCTTCCCAAATGATTCTAGATTATATTAATTTGACATTTAAAACTAACAATAATATAAACTCAAGAAGGCTTATTGATTGATTTTGTCTGAAATTTAAAAAAAAAAAAAAAAAAAAAATGGCTTTCTTCAGGCCGGAGCAGTTAACACACGGAGTGTCATTTGATGAATTAAGGAGTCACACTTCACACATTCATTAACTTTCTAAATTTTGTTTCTTTTAATACTTGTCCTTGCTTCCATGGGTGTAGTTTAGTTGCTTTCTTCCCCTTTTCTTAGCTTTTACTGAAGATTTTCTTTGACAATGTCATGCACACACATAATTCTGAATTCTGGTTGCTTTCACTTCCTACCATCTGCTGTCTGCCTCCCATGGCTGTCATGGCATACTTATCCCAACAAGCCCCTTTATCATGGTCTTTTTTATTTTACCTTTTAACCCACTGAGTTTAAGAACTTTCCCTTTGTAATGATGGGTTTTGAAATATCCATTGAAAACTGGTGGGAGTGCCTGTGGATATACAAATGAAGATAATGCTTGCTTCTCCCTGGAAGCCATCAGCCCTTCCTCAATCCATGAAAGTCTCAGTCTTCTGCAAGCTCAGTGGGGGTAACTGCAGCAAGTGTGGCCGCATAATTCCAACAGCCACGTCGTACCCAGAAGAAAGCATTTCACATACATTCTCCCTATCTTCTCACTCTTGCATTCTTTGTGACACTTATTGGTGACACCCTGAGTCTTAGGGGAGACAATACATGTGAGAACTCAACTGTCCCTTGTCAGCACGTTGAACATCTGTGGCTCTGCATTCACCACAGTTAATTGCAAAAGGAATCTTTCCTGATTAAGGCCAATAGTAGCACCTGTTTATGGATATAAACAAAAATATTTATAAGACAATTTGGTACCACATCAATTTAGCTAAACATCTATAGTAACCTTGCCTCCCCCAAGACCTAAAACCTCCTCAGCCATTGGTTTCTGATTGGGAACACAATCAATAATTTTTACTTCAAGTATATAAAAAAAAAAAAATGTAAGCCTTGAGATAACTTTCTCTACATTTAAAATACTTGATCCTAGAACTAAATGAATACTCTGTTTATGTATATGAAACTGACAAGAGCACTCCAGTTGTCTAGCAACCTCATAATATTTAAATTATGATTATTAAAAAAATCATGCTAATATCCTCACACCTGTGCCACCTCAAATTTCTTCACTGTGAATTTGTCAGAATAATTTTAGCTCTGGGTCTACGTTTAAGCCTATTTCTGTGACTCACACATTTTAAATCTTAACTTCCCTAATAGCTAAGAAACGTCTTTCTTAACTTTGTTGCTGCTCCCACCATCCCCACAACAGCTTTCGAGAAGTGATGGATAAAATATTATGCCAATCGATGACCTACGAGTGTTAAAGGAAGATGGAATTTAAAAACATACCTTTCTAACCCTTCGTTGTAGCTGTCCCTCTCTGTATTCCCTCCCTCATCCTCTCCTATGCTTCATCATTTGGTCCTTTTGTTCCATCCCCCGGCCTTGTCCATCCATAATTATCTATTCTATTTCCCTTTTCTAGGGACATCCACTCATCCCTCCTAGCCCCTTATTTTCCCACTACCCCTGTGGATGTATGGGTTGTAACCTTGCCTATCAGTGACTTAACAGCTAACATCCATAGATAACTAAATGTTTTTTTCTTACATCCATCAAAATGAATTTTTTTCTAGTTCCATCTGTTCATTTTTTAATTTCCATAATTCTAAAAGCTGCTTAATATTCAATTGTGTAAATAAACCACCTTTTCTTTATCCATTCATCTGTTGGCAGATATCTAGGTGTTTTTCAAATTCTGGCTATTGTGAATAGAACAGCAATGAACATGGTTGAGCAACTGTCTCTGTAGTGGGATGAAACATCCTTTGGGTATATCCCCAAGAGTTACATAGCTGAATCTTGAGATAGATTCACTCCCATTTTCCTGAGGAACCAGCACATATTTCCAGAATAATTATACAATATTGCACTCCCACTAGCAATGAGTGAGTATATACCTTAACGCCATATCCTCATCAGCATGAACTGTCATTTGGTTTATTGATCTTGATTCTGACTAGTATAAGATAAAATCTCAAAGTACTTTTGATTTTCATCCCTGATGACAAAGGATGTTGAAGACTTTTTTCTTTTTATTGACAATAGCCCTTTTTTTCTGACAAAATATATCCTTATTAGAGTTTCCCCTTCCTGTACTCCTCCCAGTTCCTCTCAACTCCCCTCTCATCTGGACCCATGCTCTTTCTGTCTCTCATTAGAAAATAAACAGGATTCTAATGGATAAGAAAATATAATAAAATAAAACAAAATCTAACACATTTGAATTGGACAAAAAAACTTCAAAACTTGTTCCAAGAGAAGGCACAAGAAACAGAGACCTACTTATTTGCACATTAAGGAATTCCCAAAAACACATTAAATTGTAAGCTATAAAATACATACAAAGGCCTGGTACAGGCTCACACAGGCCCTGCGCATGCTGCCTTAATCTATGAGTTCATGTCAGCTTTGATCATGGTGATTTAGAAGGCCTTGCTTTCTTGTTGACCTCCATCACTCTGGCTGTTATACTTTTTCTGCCTCATGTTCCACAGGGTTCCCTGAGCCTTGAAGGGAAGGATTTGATGGAGGAAAAAACCTAATATCCATTTATATGCACATACAGACCATATTTGCATTTCCAGCTCTAGGATACCTCACTCATGATTTTTTTTTTTTTCTGGTTTGATCCATTTCCCTGTGAACTTCATGATTTGATTTTTTTTTTTTTTGTAACAGCTGGGTAATACTTCATTGTATAAATGTACTACAAATTTTCTTTATCCATTATTCTGTTGATGAATTTATGATTATTATGGATAGGTCAGCAATGAACACGGTAGAGCAAGTCTCTGTAGTAGGATGAAATGTCATTGTGCCCAAGAGAGGTTTAAAAATTTGAGGTAGATTGATTCGTATCTTTCTGATTAACTCCCATACTGATTCCCATAGTTGCTGTACAAGTCTTCATGCCCACTAACAATGAATCAGTATTCCCCTTGCTCCACTTCCTCATCAGTATAAGCTGTCATTTGTTTTATTGATCTTAGTCATTCCACGACTGTAAGATGAAATCTTAAAGTAGTTTTAATTTGCAGCTCTGATCACTAATGACTTTGAACATTTCTTTAAGTATTTTTCATCCATTTGAAGTCCTTTCAAGAATTCTCTGTTTAGACGTGTACCTCATTTTATAATTAGCTTATTTGTTTTCTTGATGTATATTTTTTAGTTCTTTATGTATTATGAATATTAACATCTTATGAGATGAGTAAGTGGTGAAAAAAAGCCTTTTCCTGTTCTGTAGGCAGCCACTTTGAGTGATGGGATACTTCACTGTACAGAAACTTCTCAGCTTCATGAGGTCCTGCATCAATGGTGTTTATTCAGAAAGTCTTTTCCTATGCTAGTGAATTCAAGGCTATTTCCAACTTTCTCTCTTATCGCATTCAGTGTATCTAGTTTTGTGTTGAGCTCTTTCATCCATTTGAAGTTGAGTTTGGCTGAAAGTGATAAGAATATATTTTATTTCTTCTAAATGCAGACATTCAGTTTGACCAGCACCATTGTTGAAGACACTGTATTTTCCCAGTGTTTATTTCTAGCTTCTTTATCAAAAAATCAGGCTTCCATAGGTGTGTGGATTTCCATCTGAGTGTTAATTTAATTCCACTGATGGATGCATCTGTTTTTTTTTTAATTAAGAAATGTTTTTATTCATTTTACATATCAATCACAGATCCCTTTCTTCTGTACTCCCATCCCTTTATCCTCCCCTCCCAAACTACCTCCATTCCCTCCTACAAGAAGGTAAGTAAGGCCTCCCTTTGGGAGTCAGCAGAGCCTGGCACATTCAGTAGAGACAGGTCCAAGCTTCTCCCCCTGCCTCAAGACTGTGAGAGAGATAACCAAACCAAACTAGTGGGAACGCATGAAATTTAGACCAACACCTGTGGAGCCTCCATGGGACTGGACTAGGCCCCCTGCAAAAGTGAGACAGTTGTGTAGCTTGATCTGCTTAAGGGGTCCCCTGGCAGTAGGATCAGGATTCAAGTTCTTTTTATTACCGTAGTTTTTTAGTACAATTTGAAATAGGACACAGTAGTACCCCCAGCTATTTTTTTTTTTTTTACTCAGGATGATTTTAGCTCTCCTGGGTTATTTGTGTTTCCATATAAAGTTGAAAATTGTCCTTTCAAATTCTGAGAAAAATTATGTTGGAACTAGGCATGGCGGTTCATGCCTTTGATACCAGTACCTGGGAGGCAGAGGCAGGAGGATCTCTGAGTTCAGACCAGCTGGGCTACAGAGTTAGTTCCAGGAGAACCAAGGCTACACACAGAAACCCTTACTTAAAAAACCAAATATAGATATTGTGCTGGAATTTTGATGGATATTGCATTGAATCTGTAAGTTTACCTTTGGTAGGATGGCAATTTGTACAATATTAATCCTATTGATACATGAGTATGGGAGACCATTCATGTTCTGATAGCTTCTTCAATCTCTTTTAAGTTTTTATCACTTGATTGGTTAGAAACACATCCAGATATGTTATATTATTTGAGACTATTGTCAAAAATATTGTTTCCATGATTTTCCCTCTGTCTATTTGTCATTTGTATATAGGAGGACAACTGATTATTTTTAGTTAATTTTGTATACTTCTAGGATAAATATGTTTATCAGCAATAGTCATTTCCCAGGAGCACACTTAAGGTCACTTATGTATACTATCATTGCATGTCAAAAAGTTCAAAAGAGGAATCTCAAATGGCTGAAAGACATTTAAGGAATTGCTCAACATCCCTAGTTATCCAGGAAATGCAAATCAAAACTACTCTGAGATACCACCTTACACCTGTCAGAATGGCTAAGATCAAAAACACAGAAGACAGCTTATGCTGGAGAAGATGTGGAGCAAGGGGAACTCTCCTCCACTGCTGGTGGGAATGCAAGCTTGTACAGCCATTTTGGAAATCAATATGGTGCTTCCTTAGAAAATTGGGAATCCATCTCCCCCAAGACCCAGCTGTGGCACTCTTGGGCATATACACAAGGAATGCTCAATCATACCACAAGGGCATTTGCTCAGCTATGTTCATATCTTCATTGTTTGTAATAGCCAGAACCTGGAAACAACCTAGATGCCCTTCAACTGAAGAATGGATAAAGAAAATATGGTACATATACACAATGGAGTACTACTCAGCAGAGAAAAACAATGATATCATGAGGATTGCAGGTAAATGGATGGATC
Organism: Onychomys torridus; assembly: GCF_903995425.1. NCBI lineage: Eukaryota > Metazoa > Chordata > Mammalia > Rodentia > Cricetidae > Onychomys > Onychomys torridus. The sequence goes on from NC_050456.1 coordinate 18,186,232, forward strand.
TAGAAAAAATCATCCTGAGTGAGGTAATCCATACTCAGAAAGACAAACATGGTATGTACTCACTCATAGGAGGATACTAGATGTAAAACAAAGATGACTAGCCTGCTACTCACAACTCCAGGGAGGCTACCTAGAAAACGGGACCCTAGGAAAGACACAGGGATCACCCAATGACAGAGAAATGGATGAGATCTACATGAACAACCTGGATGACAGTGGGAGTAATGAAGGGCAAGGTTTGAGGAATGGAGAGCTTAGGGGAGCAGGAGATCCCAGCTGGATCAAGAACAGAAAGAGAGAATGAGGAATAACAGACCATGATAAATGAAGACCACATGAGAACAAGAAGATGCAAAGTGTTAGAGAGGTCTCTAGAAATCCACAATAATACATCCACTGTAGACTACTGGCAATGGTCGTGAGAAAGCCTGATCTGACCTAGTCTGGTGATCAGATGTCCAAACACTCTAACAGTTGTGCTGGAATTCTCATCCAGTAACTGATGGATGTGGATGCAGAGATCCTCAGCCATGCCCCAGGTGGAGCTCCAGGAGTGCAATTGTTGAGAAAGAGGAGGGACTGTAAGAGTGTGAATTGTTGAGACCAAGATTGGAAAAGCACAGGGACAAATAGTCAAACTAATGGAAACACATGAATTATGAACCAAAAGCTGTGGAGCCCCCAACTGGATCAGGCCTTCTGGATAAGTGAGACCAATGAATAGCTTGAACTGTTTTGGAGGCACCCAGGCAGTGGGACCCAGACCTGTCCTTAGTGCATGAGCTGGCTGTTTGGAACCTGGGGCTTATGCAGGGACACTTTGCTCAGCCTGGAAGGAAGGGACTGGACCTGCCTGTACTGAATCCACCAGGTTGAGCTGAATCTCCAGGGGAGTCTTGGCCCTGGAGGAGATGGGAATGGAGGGGAGAGGATGTGGGGAAGGCTGGGGTGGAGGCGGAAGACGGGAGGACATGGGAACCCATGGCTAGTATGTAAAATTAAAACACAAATATAATTTTTTAAAAAATGAAAAAAACACAAATATATCTAAAAAAAATAAAAGAGAGCAGTGCAGATGAAGAAAGCCTGACTTATGAAGTTTCAGAAGGAAATTTAAAGACTGTCAGGGCCATTTGTTATTTTAAATTAAGACTTTGGTTAGCTGGGGCTGAAGAATCAGTTGTAATTAACAAAATACCTACACTGCTAAAATGAAACCCTTTCTTTGTTGAAATACTAAAGGCTGGTCTGCTGAAGCTTAAAAACTGGTGGTGGCTAAGAAGAGACCAACACCACTTAGGTGAAATTTAAGAATTATTTTCTGAAAGCACAGTGACACAGTTGTGTTCCAGAGTCAGCCAAGGTTGTACCTCATGCTAGCAGCTGAACTTGGTAGTCTGAGAGTCACCTATGTATTGCTGGTTTTGTAAGCATGAAGGGTTCATGGAGAAATGCTTAGGCTTGGCACTGAGAGGCCAGGAGAGGCCAATGATGAAGGTGCAGGGTCAGTGTCAGTTGAAGGCCCAAGACTGAAAGGGATCATGCAGAGAAGTTGAGGCTTGGCACCATGAAGAGAGCCTACAAGAAGCAATTGGTGAAAATGAAGCCCAGTTTCAATGGAAGACCCAAGCATTTTGGAGATGCCAGTACCATGAAGTGATTAGGAAGAACGTCAAAAGAGCAAGTTGGAGCCTAGAAGACACTCTGTGTGTTCTGCTGAGAGCAGAGCCTGAGAAATGCCCCAAGTCCTTTGAAGGAGCATAGAATATAGTGAGTCAATTGCAAATAATTGTACACTGTGTTACTTACACTGTTGGAGTTTAGTTTTGATTTGATTTGATTGTGGCTGTACCCTAGTTCTTCCTGCTTGAAGATAGTACTTAACTCAGTTTTGATTTTTATAGTAGGCTACAACTAAAAGAATTTAACCCTTTAAAAGAGATCTTGAATTTTTAAAGAGATGATATTTTAAAGGTACTGAACTTTTAACATGTTTGAATTTGTAAAGACTGTGGGGTTTTATGTATTTTTTTTAATGTGAGATTTTGGGGACAAATGAGAAAGAAAAGGTTGTGGCTTAGCTAGCAGAGATGTGTTTGTGTATAAATTTGACAAGAGGTCAGTTGTGCTGGATATATCAACTTGAAACTAGTTAAATTCATCTGACAAGAGGAAACCTCAATTAAGAAAATGCCTCCATGGCACAGAGCTGAAAGTAAGCCTTTAATGGCATTTTTTAAATTAGTGATTAATCAGGAAGCGCCCAGCCCAATGTGGGTGGTGTTATCTCTGGGATGGTGGTTCTGGGTTATATATATATATATATATATATATATATATATATATATATATATATATATATATATATAAAGCCAATAAGCAGCACCCCCTTGTGGTCTCTGCATCACAGATTTCTACCTGTAGATTTCTACCCCCAGGTTCCTGTCTGATTTGAGTTCCTGCCCTGACTTCCTTTGGTGATGAATAGTGATATAGAAGTTTAAGCCTAATAACTCTTCCTTTACATCTGGCTTTTTGGGCATGGTGTTTCATTGCAGCAATAGAAAACCTAGCTAAGACACATAGCTATAAATTACAGTTCTAATCCCTGGCTAATACCCCTCTCATGTTCTTTGGGGTTTTTGTTGTTGTTGTTGTTTGTTTTGTTTTATTTTTCTTGTCTCCACCAAGTTACATGCTCTGCCTGGCCTTCATGTAAATCACCATGATCACATACAAGTGGGTAGTTTAAATCCACTTCTGTTCTTTTTTTTTTCATGGTCAACCAATGATTATTTCCTTTGCTTCCCATCAACCATTGGTGTGTGGTTCATAATTGGAAATTAAGGATGATTCTCAGCTATTGTAATATACGACTTTAATAGTTTGAATGTAGTGGTATTTGTTCCACCCATGACCAAGCTCTACCTCCTACATGCCCTATCGCCCAAGGTCATGGGCCGAACAAATACCACTATAGTTTGAATGTTTCATCCCCTCTAAAACTCATCTGGAAATTCAATCCCCAGAGCAACAGTGCCAGAGGTGCTGTCTACTAGGAGGTTTTTAATGGATTAATGCCACTATAAAGGGACTTGTAGAAGACTTAGCCTCTCTTTCTCTCTATTCCTGGGTCCTTCTCTCCTTCCTACCTTCTCTGTATACTTCTCTTTCTTGTTTTATGTTTCCTTTCCTGTTGTCCAGGAAGAGGGCTAGTCCTATTTGGAGGATGACATTAAAGGTACCTACTATCTTGGAAACAAAGGCCAGGCCCTTACCACACATCCAATGTCAGTAGTGTGATAATGGACAGTTCAGTTTCTAGAACACTAAGTCAGGACATTTTCCATGCTTATAAACTCCCCAGCCTCCTTTATTTTACATGGGTAGAATAAAATGGACAGAGAAAATGAATCACATTGGAAATATACTTCAGTGAAGGATTTAATTGTAGAAAGAAGTGTAGCAACAAACACATCGTTAGGCACTGGATGGAGACTGTACTTAAACACAGGACATTTGCAGAGTAAAGAAGGAATGCCCTCCTACATGAAGGGTAGGAATATTCAGAGGACAACAGATGACATGTAGCTTGCATGTCTTTTTTGTTTTTCTTTTTTTCAGAATGCCTCTTCTTTTTCTAAAGGAAAGAGACGACATGAAGAACAAGCAATCTTGACTAAAGACAATTTAACATTAAAAGATATTTGGTAGAATATTGCCAGATTCAGAAATTTCTACTTTAAATAATAGGAGTTTTTTAAATGGTAAATCAATATGAAAATTCAAATGAAAATGACAATGGGAAATAAAATTACATATTGAGTCAGGAACGAATTCAGTCATATATAATGAGTCAGGGAGTACATTCCAAAAGTGGGTTGACTTTTTGCCTTCTCACCTTATGTCATTAGAGTTTGTAGAATAATTTTCCTTTCAGGCACATCTAGATGGATACTGCATTTCTGCTTTTCTGTCATAAGCATTTTGCCTCCTGGGTTTACTTTCTGGGACTGTAGGAAATGCCAAGATGAATCTTCCCATTTAGTTGGGATTAAGATAAGCTCTATCAGTGGGCTATAACTCCCTTGTTAGAAATTCCTACAACTGAATTTCACCTTTTCTCTTGAATGTTCTCTCCTCATCCTGGTCTGTGGTCTATAATACGGAGTTCTTTCTGTGGAGCATTCTTGAGTTGGTTTACTCCACACTCCTACATGCTTATTTTTTCCCTTTTTTTCTGCAAAATATGGATTTCTTTTATTAGAATCTATTACCGCTGGGCCTTTTCTTTCTCCTGTGTGTCTAACTTCTGTTCTAAAGACTGTTTACTGCTGGTGCATAACAGCCTTTAAAAATAGAGAAGAATGATGATCCTGGAAGGCCTGGATCTCATTTCACAGCACTTAGCCTTTAACTGTTTTCTGCTCATTTGAAGTAAGTTATTCAAACTCACATTCTTTAAAGCTGAAAAGATTCAACTGAATGGAGCCATGCCTTTCTATCAGCTTTGATTCAGACAATCAAATAACAATATAAAATATTTACATACTGTGCTGTCTGTGTCTAAATCTTTCAACAGCTGTTTGGACATTTTAAGTTTTCTTGTTCTTCCTTCTTTCTCTTTCTCTCTTTGTGTTTTCTTCCTTCTTTCATTCTGGTCAATAAACACAGTATCACATCCATGCTAGAAAATGCTTTATTACAAAGTTATATTTCCTGCTTTCTTTCTTATCTTTATTTTCAGACAGAGGTTCACCAACTAGTGCAGGCTGCCCTGCTCTTGCCAATCTTCCTGACTTCGCCTCTGAAGTATCTAGATTACAGGTCAGTGTCATCATACCTGGCTTTAAGTCACTTTTTCTAAGACTTGAGTTTGAGTTAATTTTCTTACAAAAACTGATAAAATATGAAACCTGCATCTAGCACGCACAACTCTGCACCCATGCCCCTATTGACCTTTATTATATCTACCTTTCTAGTGATATTTTTCCTTCTCTCTTTCATGTATTCTTTCACTGTAATGTTGCTCTTCTTTGCACATATAATGTACTCTATGGTCCAGGGACATATTATCTTGCTGACTTCTGTGAGTACTATGTATTCTTTTCATCTTTTTGTGACTCATGTTTATATTTATATATTATTTCATTTTAATTGGAATGGAATTGTATCACTGTCTCCCCTTCATGTTCTTCCTTCTAACCTGTCCCACCCCCCAAACTTGAAGTTAATAGCCTCTTTTTCTTTGATTACTATTGTTACTTATGTGTATACACAAGTATATATAAATATAAATTTATTTTACTCCCTGTGTGTATATGATTTCAAGGCTGATCACTCTGCCTTGGTCAATCAATAAGTGTTTCATTTCTGGGAGACTAATCTCCTTTTCCCAGCAGTCATTTGTTGCCTATAGTACTTTGTCTGGAAGTAGGACCCGATGAAATTTCCCCTTTCACATTACCATGTCTATAGTGGGTAGCCATTCCAGCGTTGACCTAGAAGTTCCAACCCCCATTGAGGCTTCGGTAACAGTCATGCCTACAAGGCAGGGCTGAGAGAGGATGCTGAAGACCCAAGATCTGGATGTGTGGGCTCTCTCTGTTCCTGGATCCTGGACGCTGGAGGTAGACTGAGCAGAGTTCTCAAGAGAACACCGCCAGACTGCACCACACCTTTCCCAGACCCTGTTGCCTATCCCTTCACTTGTAAGTTACCCCACAAAATAAACCTCCCTTTTAACTATGTGGAGTGGCCTTAATAATTTCACCAATACATGTCCATTGTTATTGCAGTTGTTCCAAACTTCTTTATACACCCATTTCTAGGAGAGATTGTTTCACAGCAGACTTGCTTGTAGTCTGTCTACCAGGCCTGGAAAGCTCACTTGGATTCTTCCTGAATGCAAGAAATAAGCTTTATCACTCTTTAAGTTGGTAGAATTCAAGAATATTTTATCTTAAACTTAGTTACTTATTTTGCTTTTATAAAAGGTGTTAAGAATCTACCTGTGTAAGAGTTTTAGACCAGAGACACACAGTGGTGAGTAAGATTAACAGACCCCTCTGTGCTCATAAAGTTTATCCGATGGTGTAATGGCTTCCTAGAGAGTATAAAAGCACTGATTTGCTACAACACATGTGCAAAGGTGGAGAGAAGAGGGCAAGTGTCAGCACATTTCTGTACTTCTAATGGTCTATGAAAGCAAAAGTAATTTGGTTCTCATTAAGAAATACAGCCAAATGACTGAAAAACATGATAGTTCTTGGGCTTAATTTTCTTTTGTGATACAAAGAAATATAGCTGTTCTTGAAAATATGTTGCTGCTTTAGGAGAGATAGATTGGTGAAGCACATTCTCAGTTACGAGGAGGGAAACATGATAGACTTTAAACAGAGGCACCTCACTTGCATGGATGATGCTGAGCCCTGAGATATTAAACAAAATCCCCAATGCCAGATGTGGTGCATGTCCCTAGTAATTGCTGCCAGTAGGTCCCTGTCTTAGTTTGGGTTTTTATTGCTGTGAAGAGGCACCATGACCACAGCAACTCTTATAAAGGAAAAATATTTAATTTAAGGTGGCTAGTTTACAGTTTCAAAGGTTGAGTACATTATGATCATGAAGGGGAGCAGGCAGATGTGGTGCTGGAGATGAGAGTCCTACATCTTGACTCAGAGGCAACAGGAAGTCAGCTGATTATCCCATTGAGTGAAGCTTGAGAAAAAGACCTTATAGACTATCCCCACAATGACACACTTCCTCCAATAAGACCACACTTACTCCAATAAGGCCATACCTCATACTAGTACCACTCCCTTTGGGAGTTATTTTCTTTCAAACCACCAGTGCCAAAACTGCATAGGCTATAGCTATTACCCTTGGCTGTCGGCAAGAAACAGATAATCCTATTGTCAAGGAAATCACACACAGTATTGGTAGAATACAGAGAAACCACACGCAATTGACCAGGAAGTTTTCTCTATGCTAGGCAGGCTTCATAGTGCTAGACACTGATGTTCAGGTAGTTATGGAAGAAAGATCAGCAATGGTTATTCTCACCTTTGTACTTTGCATGCTATAATACCAGCTTTCCAGATAACATATAATTAATGGTACATTAGTGGGTAGCCAGATAGTTTCTGATTGGATCAGAGGCCCAATTTATAGAAGTCATTTATGCCTGTCACTATGGACCTTGTCAAAGGCCCATAGTGGGGAATGTTGGCAGTGCCAGGAATGAGTCTACTACTTTTGTTTACTAAATGCTATCAGGTTGTCAAAGCCTGGTAAATATTTGTTTTATATCTATGGGCTAGTTCTGTCCTCAACCTTGTAATTACTCTGTATTGAGTTTATAATTATATCATTTCATCCTTTCCTTTCCTCCCTCCATACCCTCCCATAAATCCCTTCTTGCCCTTTCTAAACTCTATGGCCTCATTTTACATTGTTATTACATGTCTATATTTATATACATAATATTCCTAAATACAAGCAGCACTATGTGTATAATGTTATTCATATGCATGTTTTCATGGCTGACAACTTGGTATTAGACAACCATTGGTCTCTGACCTGAAGAAGATGATTTCTTCCACTCTCAGTATGCCTTCATATCCTATAGATCTTTGTGGAGGCTTCGTGGGCTTTTCCCCATCCAATTTAGGATGCCTATTAGTGTTGTCCTTGTTAGGTTCACATTAATAAGATTTATAGGAATAGCCTCTGGCATTTCTTAAAGACATACTCTGACAACAAACTCCCTGATCCTCTGTCTCTTAAAATCTTTCTGGCCCCTCTTCCACAATAATCCACAAGCTTTAGGTGAAGGGATTGTGTTCTACATGTGTAAGTTGGGACTATGCTCCACAACTCTGCATTTTAATTGGTTGTAGTATTCTGTAGTGGTCTCCATAAATTTCAAAGAGAATTTTCCTTGGTAAAAGGTGAAGACTACTCTTAACTGTGTGTATAGGATAAATATTTAGAATGTAGTTAGGGACTGTGCTAGTTCAGTTAAAATTATGCTGGTTGCAGATTCTTCTCCAGTATCCATTACTTCACTAGCCCTGGGTTGTTGGCTAGGTTTCTAGTATCACAAATTTTCTCTTTATCAGGTCTTATGTCCAATTAGAGAACAACTGGTTATGGCCAAGATATGCATGCCACTACTGCATTCTCAGGGTTATCATGCCTTGATGATCACTATTTTGGCTCATAGTTGTAATACAAAGGTAGAACAGAACAGGCCTACTTTTTATAATGAACAATGGTTAATGGGAAGAATAATGTCCTGGCTGGTTAAGGTGCTGAGAGCAAATGATTGTGAAATGTGTAGTCTTAAATGGCATACAAACATCACCTCCTCCAAGTCTCAGGAAATACCACATAAGAGGGAGTGCAAAGAAAATTGAGTGAAAACACTGGGAGGAAGTCAAGGGAATGCTACTTTATGGTCATGACATGACCACAGAGCTTATAAATTCAAAGTGCCCGCCACCTTTGCCTAAATAGGGCCTGCACAGGATAGAGCCTATAAACAATAAATTGTAGATGTAGCTTGCCCCATGTAGAGGAACTGATGGAAGTTGAGTTATGCTGCAGTATAAGAAGTCATTACTTAGTGAAGTAGCCATTGGTGAGTTACTCATAATTCATTGAACAACTTCACACCCACGCCCAAGTGAGTGGTCCTCACTAAACTCAAATGATCACGAAGCAAAAAAAGAAAGAATCAAGAGTGATATGTAGACTTGGTGAGAGGAAGGTCAGGTGAAGATGGGAAGAAAGTAAGAGAAGGTGGATGGATGAGTGTATCAAAATGAGTGTATTAGTTCATCTATACAGTAATGAGTACATTAGTGCATTCGTACATTAATGGGTGTATAAGTATTAAAATGTATTCTATACATATATAAAATTGAAAAAGTATATTAATTTCAAAAATCCAAGATGATGATATAATACAACAAATATTTGTAATAAGTTGATAATTATTGAAGTGTTTCATGAGTGTTTGAGATTGATTACATGATTTCTCTACTTGAAAATGTTATGTCTGGTAGTAATTTTATGAAAGTTTTTAAAAATTAAAACCAGGCTGGCTCGTACCTGATCACAGATATTTACTGAGTGCTTCTATATCTCCATTCTAGTCACTATGGAAAATAACTTCAAATTTTATTGCCAATAGTTTTCTGTTTTTAAGCTGGACATGGTGGCTCATGCTTACAATCTTACCACTTGGGAAATTGAGAAAAGGCAGCCAGGGGCACATAGTCAGATGCTATTTAGAAAATAAACAAACAAAAATAAGAAAAAAAAATTTTTCAGCCCTGATTTAAAACTAAAATGAAAAAAAGTATCTGTTGAGCTATTAACCTTGTTATTTATGATGATTGTGCTTTTTTTATGAATCTATCTGAGGCTGTCAATGTTGTTGCCAAAATAATAAAATTAATTTTCTGAACCTCAGAAGAGAATTTCAGAATTCCATTTTGTTATTGTTCTCATTTAAAAAACACTTCAGGAAAACTTGTTCAAGGTCACAAGGCAATATTCTATAAAAAAAAAAAAAATCAGCACAGGAAACTAAAACTTCATGGCCCTAGAAATTAATTCTAATCATTGGAGGTTTCCTTGGTTAAGACTGAATGAACTATTTCTTTGATTGAGACTAAATTAGCTTCTGTCAATGCATACATTTCTATGTTCATATTCTCTGCTCCACAGTCGTTGGTAACTATGCACTAATTCAAATAAATAATCCTAAATTTAAGTAGAGATTGTGTTTGGCCAAAGCTACAGGATGTGTTCATGAGTTTTCTGAAGTGATACCCATCAGGCACAGGTTTGTGACTCACATCAGACACAGTGAGGCTGTCTCTGTCAGCAACATATACTCTGGCTGCATTATCAAACTCTTTGCATCCTAACAAAGTCAAGCTGCAGTAGGTGATGGGATTGATGTCTCTATGTCCATGAAAAGAGTAAAGTCTATGGAGCCATGCCCAGCACTCACAGAGCATGATGGAAGAGAACGAGAAATAGAAATGTTTGTGCTCTATGAAGAGAAGGAATAGCCTATTGCGAGAGGCCTGCACTGCCATCCAAGACCATGATGATGCCTGGTCTGTGCTGCCACTGCGGGCCATGTCTGGGTCTGTGGTCCTATTGCAGCTGAGGTTTATGTTGATCTCCGTGCCCATGTTACAACCAAAAGCTATGCAGAGGGTCATTGGTCTATAATGAAGCCTGAAGTCATGTTAATGAATCCCCTCACTGTCCACAGCATGACAACAGTGATATGGGTGTGAGAGAGCTGTCTTTCCCCTCTCCTAGGTAAACTGGAAGAGCTGGCACCCAATGGAAACCTGGTGGGCTTACCAACTCAGCTACCACCCAGGCCCAGATCCAGGGCTTTGAGTTAGCCCACCCAAACATCTTCCTCATCTATGAGCTGCTGGACTGTGTGTGAACAGGCCAGTCCTACAGATCACCAAGATCCAGGGCAACAGCAGGATATCTGAGAGTCTCTATGAGGGTCCAGTATTGATGGTGTAGCAGAAGCCAGAGACTTTGAACTAGGCCAATGACTCATTGCAGTAAACTTGCAATGAACATTGGCAAATAAAGCTGTTTGGGCAAAAGGGTATAATGTATGGCAGACCAAAACTTCCCTTCCAATGCCACTACTATTAACAAATATATGATGGAGAGGATTGAAAGATGGGGGTGTAGAATGTCACATTCCCAGAAGGCTGTGGTTGAAAGAGGAACAGGTCATCGACCAGAAATGGTCTTTTTGGTTTTGGGATTTTTTTCCTTCATTTGGGTACATTTTTCTTTCTTTTGTGTTCATCTTTTCTAATTTTTATTTTTATTTTTAATTTTCTTTTGGGGGGAGGTTACAGGGTGGAGTACAAATATAGAAGGACTGGAAAATGAGTGAGACTGGAGTGTATGATGTGTAGTTCCCAAAGATTCTATTAAAAATTATGTTTAAAAAAAGTAACGTCTCTTTCATTGCTCTCCCACTCCCTTCCTGTTCCAGCTCAACCATTCCATCCCTTGTGTTGTCATCCCCTACCTCCTACCCTCCATTGCCCACCACTCCTCCCATTTACTCATGGAGATCTTATCCATTTCCCCATTCCAGGGTGATCCTTGCATCTCACTTGCCTGCAAATTTCATGATATCATTGTTTTTCACTGCTGAGTAGTACTCCGTTGTGTATATGTACCACATTTTCTTAATCCATTCTTTGGACATGTAGGTTGTTAAAGGGAGACATCATGAGGACAGGGAGAAACTGTGTGCTAGGAAAGTTCCCAGGAATCCTCAAGGATGACCCCAGCTTAGACTATCAGCAATAGTGGAGAGGGTGCCTGAACTGGCTTACCCAAGTAATCAGATTGGTGAATACCCTAACTGTCACTGTAGAGCCTTCATCCAGTAACTGATGGAAGCAGATGCAGAGATCCACAGCCAAGGACCAGGCCAAGCTCCAGGAGTCCAGTTGAAGAGAGAGAAGAGAGATTCTGTGAGCAAGGGCATCAAGACCATGGTGGGGAAACCTACAGAGATAATCAAACCAAACTAGTGGAAACTCATGAAATTTAGATAAACACTTGTGGAGACTGCATGGGAATGGACTAGGCCCTCTGCATAATGAGAGAGTTGTGTAATTTGATCTGCTTAAGGGGCCCCCTGGTAGTAGAATCAGAATCCATCCCTGGTGCATGAGCAGGCATTTTGGATCCCACTACCTATGATAGGACACGTCACACAGCCTTGATGCAGTGGGAGAGCCTTGGACCTGCCTCTACTAAATATACTTCCCCATGGAGGCCTTACCTTCTTGTAAGAGGGAATGAGGGGTGGGTTGAGAAGAGGAGGCTGGAGGGGCGGGAGCAGGGAAGAGGGTGACCTTTGATTGGTATGTAAAATGAATTTTAAAATTTTCTTAATAAAAAAGTAGTGAGTGTCCTTATAATTAATTTTAACAATAACAGGAAATAATATTCCCATTGTGATCATTATAATCGTTCTCAAATGAATAAATTTGAGTCACTACATCATTAAATTTTGACTGAAATATATATATATATATATATGAATATAGATGTAATCAATAATAGCTAAAGCTGAAATATGAAAGATTATAGAAAAATAGATGATAAATACATTAGATAGATAGATGATAGATAGATAGATAGAATTATGTAGTTCAAGTTCATTTCTTTAACACGTTTCAATTTTCAAAGTTTTTGCTTCTTCTATAGGACATTTTAATTTAATGCTCATATCTCATTAAATACTCAGATACCTTGAAATTATTTTATACCTTGCCTTAAAATAGTAAAATATAAATGATTGATCCTTTATATTGCTATGTTAAAAAAAAAACTTAGAGAGAAATAATAGCACTCATTTACTAGCTCATGAATCTTTGGGTCTGAAATCAGAGTGTCAGCCAGTCTGAGTTCTTGCCTGGGAAAAATCAATTCCATGGTCCTGTGTGGCATGGACAAGTTACCTTCTTGGTATTTATGAGTGAGACCCCATTTGCTTACGTTCAGGCAGACAGACTCTAAACCTCCCTAGGAAGCCCACATTCCTTACCATGTTACCTATTCTTCCTTTGAAATTATCAGCATCATGTCAAATCCTTGTTGGGTTTTGTGTTTGTGAGTCCATTGTCTATTACCAGTCAGACAAAACCTCTTTTTTAAAATAACTAATATAATTGAATTTGGTCTACATTGGTCACCTCTCTATTTGGGATCAAACTGGTTCAGAACACCAACTGAATCTGCAAATTCCCTAAGCAGCAGTGCTTGAAAAACAACTTTAAACCACTTGGTAAAGGAGTGTGTACAATAAGAGATGGGTTCCAGGTGCTCACTGAGACTCCTGCTCTTTATAACTTATAGTCTAGAAAATGAAATTTTAGTATATATGATTGACATTTTCCATAAAGTCTGTTAATGTACCTGCTCTTTAGCAGTATTGAGATTTGAAATTTTGTTTGATTTTCTTTTCATTTATTCTATTATTCAGTGTTAAAACTTTTATTGTTCTCAGCTGGCCATATCATCACCAGGGTTTACGTTTGTCATGCGGACCCAGATTTAGCAGATTTGTGTATTGTTTCACCAATGTATTGGCACAACTACATTCAAAATTATTTGCTATCACAAAGGACTCAGTAAAACTTAGAGAATCTCAGTATGAATACATATGACAAAAGATGTTGAATATACATTTGTACCAGAACAAATCAAATTTGACCAATGTAAGTGGCACCTTCTGCTATGATATAACACTGGGTCATCTGTAAATAAAGTCCTGAATACATATTTCCATTTTATTAACATTGTTTGCATAAAAGTGCTATAGTATACCACTAAAGTGCAATTAATGTGACTTTTACATTAGGCAAAGCACTATCATTCTTATCACCAACTCTGGGAATATTATTTTTGAGTTTTTATCATTTGTAATTATGTATATGTAAATATGGTATACCAATGTGTGAGTATGTACACATGAGGCAAGTGCCTGCAGAGGCAGACAGTGTGGGATCAGCTGCACCTGCAGTTGTAGGCCCTTAACATGGATGCTGGGAACTAAACTCAGGTACTCTGGAAAAACAGCAGATGCTCTTAAACACTAAGCCACATTCTTCCTCTCAGTTTCTTTTGTTTATAATTAAAAAGTAATTATTGCATTTCCCTCCTTTCTCTCCTTCCTCCAGTTCCTACCATCCACTGCTCTGGCTTGCTCGTAAATTTAAATTGTTTTAATATTTTAATATTTAAAATTTTAATTTAAATGTATTTTATCATATTCATCTTCTCCTCCAACTCCTTCCAGATCCTCTCATCCCTAAACCCATAACTTTCTCAAAAAACTAACCAAAAACCCCAGTACAAAAACAAAATTCCTTTAAACCTAGAATATAATATACAATACCACCCCAAAAGGAAAACAAAACAAAACACCAAACTGTAACCAAATAAAACCTCTCTCCTCTCTCTCTCTCTCTCTCTCTCTCTCTCTCTCTCTCTCTCTCTCTCTCTCTTTCTTTCTCTCTCTCTCTCAATCTCTCTCTCTCTCTCTCTCTCTCTCTCTCTCTCTCTCTTTCACACACACACACACACACACACACACACACACACACAAACCTATGGAGTCCATTATTTGTTGGTCAACTACTCCTGAACATTTGACTTGCCCTGGAGTGGTTGATAAACACAATGTCATTACAGACTGCTTTTCCATCTCTGAGCAGGTATAAATGATAGTTCAGTTGTTAACCTTCACCATAGTACAATGGTTCTCAACCTTCCTAATGATATGACCCTTTAATACAATTCCTCATCTTGTTGTGACCCCAAACTATAAAATTATTTTTGTTGTTCCCTCATAACTGTAACTTTGCTATTGCTATGAATCATGTTGTTAATATCTGATATGCTGGCTATCTGATGCAACCCCTGTGAAAGAGTCACTCAACCCCTAGAGGGCTCACAACCTACAGGCTGAGAACTATTGCCTCAGGGGTTAGGTTTTCATTTATTCACTTATTTTTAATATAACACAATAATTTATAAGATAAAACAAAAATTATTACATCAAATTTGCACAAGACAAATGAAGAGAAGAAAAGAAACCCAAGAGAATGGACAAGAGCTGGAGAGCCACTCATTCACACACTCAGAAATCCCATAAAAACACCAAACTGGAAGTCATAATGTATGTACCAGCCCATGCAGGCTCTGGGCTTGCTGCCTCAATCTGTGTTTTCATACAAGCCTTTTTCATATTGATATAGAGGGCCTTGTTTTCTTGCTGTCCTCCCTCCCCTGTGGCTCTTAAATTCCTTTTTCCTCCTCTTCCATGAGGTTCCCTGAGGTCTGAGGGGAGAGATTTGGTAGAGACATCCCATTTAGGGCTGAGCATTTCAAGTTTCTCACTCTCTGAGGATTGTCTGCCTGTGGGTCTCTTTGTTTCCATCTGCTGCAGGAGGAAGTTTCACTGATGATGGTTGAACAAGGCACTGATCTACGAGTACAGCAGAATATCAAGAGTTATTTGTCACTGTATTTATATTTTTTATTGGAGACTAGTATTATTTGGATTTGCCCTGGGTCCCTGGGCTATTTAGTATCAGGTTCTTGTTCACCCAAGCAGTGTCTGGCATGAGTATCATCTCACAGAGTAAGCCTCAAGTGAGGTCAGTTATTGATTGGTTACTCCCATAAGCATTGTACCACCATTGCCCTAGCATATCTTGCATGTAGTACACAAGTGTAAACAAAAAGTTTGTGGCTGACTTGGAGTTTATATTCCTCTTTTGATAACCTACAAAGTACTGTCCTATACCAAAGATGTTGCAATACAAGGGCTGTGGCTCTTGGTAAGCACCAGTTCAATATTTCCATCTTCAATGGGTTATGCAGGTGTTGTCTTCTGCAATGGAACCTTGACGTCAGGTTGTGAAAAGCAACCTATAGTCTTAGCAACAGCCTGGGTTGGTTGGAGATTTCCATGGGGCCTCTATAGCTGACAATTCAATTCGATGTAACCTGATTCAAGTAGTGTAAGCTTTGTTTGGTGACAGGAGGTAGCCAGTTGAGACACTGTCTCTCCCATTATTTTTTTAATTTTGTCAGATTGTCTTTATAATGTTAAGAATTTTCAACTGTATTAGGTTCCATACTATTACCAAAATACTCCATAATTTTAGCTGTCTCTCCATGTATTCTTTCACCTCCCCTCCCCATTTTATATTTCAATTCCAGCCCCACACCTCCATCCATGGCTGTCTATTCTATTTCCCTTTCCTAACAAGATCTCTCTGGCCCATCTAGTCCCTTATTCTATTCCAAAACTCCATAGTTCTAAGGATTATAGTAAGATTATCAATGACTTCACAGCTAATATTTGCATATAAGCAAATACATACCATATCATATTAATCTTTCTGAGTATAGGATACCTCACCAGGGTGATTTTTTTCAAGTTCCATCATTTTTCATGCAAATTATTGTCAGTTTTTAAAGAGTTAAGTAATATTCTAATGTGTAAATATACCACATTATATTTATCCATTTTTCTGTCAAGGGCCATCTAGGTTGTCTCCAATTTCTGGCTGTTATGAAGAGAACAGCAATGAACACTGTTGAGCAACTGTCTCTGTGGTAGGATGAAGTGTATGTGGCAATAGTAATATAACTTGAGGTAGATATATTCCCTCTTCCTGAGGAACTGCCCTGCTGATTTCCATACTGGCTGTATGAGTTTGCACTAGCACCAGCAATGTATGAATGTCTGTCTCTCTTACTCCTCATCCTCACCAGCATATTCTGTCACCGGTTTTGTTGATTTTAGCTATTCTGACAGGTATAAAATAAAAATCTCAAAGTAGTTTTGATTAACATTTCCATGATGATTAAGGATGTTTAACACATCCTTAAATCTTTCTTGGTCGTTTGAGTTTCCTCTGTCAAGAATTCTCAGTTGAGATCTGTACCATTTACCACTTTAGACTGCCACGGCATCTGGGAAAATGGAGCTAACAAATGAGGCAGATCAATGTTTCATGCAATAGCAAACTTTATTCAGAGCATCAGGCAATTCATGATCTAAGAATGAAAAGAAATCACATGAGTAAAGTGCACAGTCACAAGGGCAAGCTGCAAATGACATGCAATATGCATATGGCAGAAAAGCCCCATGTGACAGGCAATGCCACACACAGCAGAAACATGGTTTTCCATATAGGCAAATCAATAAGAATTGCCAATTGTGATAAATAATCTGAAATGAACTCACTCCTATTTACTACACATAAGAGGGGCACCAAAGCATAATCCAAGAGTAATTCCATCTTCTTGAAGATTCTGAGGTGACAAGATTTTGGGGGTTTTTTTGTTTTGTTTTTGTTTTTGTTTTTTGGCTTGGAGTTTTGTCACAAGCACTCAGAATTCTCCTTGCATGATTCCTTTTGGGAGCCATGTTATGACACCCAAATGTAGTCAGAAGTTTTCCTATGTCCCACCCATCCTGCAGCCTCTAAGACAAGTAAATACACTGAGGCTTATATTACTTACAAACTATATAGCCTAATGGCTTAGGCTTCTTATTAGCTAGCTCCTATAACTTAACCCATTTCTATTAATCTATAAGTTGCCACATAGCTATGGCTTACTTTTACATCTTGCTTCTCCTGATGGTGGCTGGCATCTCTTCTCTCTCCTTCTTTCTTCTTCCTGTCTCTCCGCTTGTATTTCCTGCCTGTCTCTAAGCTGCCTTGCCATAGGCCAATACAGCTTTATTTATCAGCCAATCAGAGCAACACATATTCACAGCATACAGAAAGACATTCCACAGTACTTCCCCTTTTCTGTCTAATTAAAAAGGAAGGTTTTAACTTTAACATAGTAGAAATACATATAATAGAACAATAATCAAGCAGTAATTACAGTTATAATATTTAGTTTATCTATATTTGGCAAAATTAAAGAAAATATTCCACCTATGCTATATTTTTGAGTCTAAAGTTTCATATCTAATTTATCTTTTATCATAACTAAGGAAAACTATAATTATAGCTATCTAGTCTTCAACCATATCAAAGACCCCAGAAGGATATAATATAACCCAAGTAAACATGAAATGCTTTATAAGCAATTTATTGTAGACAAATTCTAAATGGTCTAATTAAATTAAAAACATGGAGACAGAAATTGGGGTTAAAGCCTGAGAGAGATCAGAGGAATAGGAAGAGCCACCAGCCAACCTCACCTCACCAACTCTGTAGCTTCCAAAAGCAAGCTACTATCTGTCTAACCACACCTATATGCCTTTCTGTTCTGCCATCTGATTTGCTCTCTCTGTCCAGCTACATTACTTCCTCTTCCTGCCTAGCTCTGTCACTTTCTGTCTGTCTATACAGACCTCCATGGTTAACTAGTGTTGGAATTTAAGGCATGTGCCACCAATTCTAGCGCTGTTCCCTATGTGGCCTTGAACTCACAGAGATCCAGAGAGATCCCTGCCTGCCAAGTGATAGGATTAAAGACATGTGCTACCATTTCCTGACTTCTTTGTTTACTTATAATGGCTGGCCCTTTTCCTCTGATCTTCAGGCAAGCTTTATTTGTTAAAGCACAAATAAAATATCACCACATTTCAGCACAAATAAAATATCACCACACACCCCCATTTTATCTTGTAAACGCAGGATATCCAGAGTGATTTTGATTTGAAATGTTGTAGATTGTTATTTGGATGAGTATTCAATAAGCAAATTATAAACATAATGAATAATATTAGAATAGTGAAAGCATTGTGTATAACACTCTGCAGCAAAAACAGGGATCTAATTTATTTCCAGTATTATTGATTACACTATTATATTGATCAGAAAAATCTAGAGCATAGCTTGCAAAAAGACCCATATGATTAGTTGTCCTGTTATATTATAAAACATTAGCTCATATTAGTCTTTAATAGGAATACAAATGTTATGATGTCCTATGCAAATAGGAAATAATTTAAATACCAAGGAAAAAATAAATGCAACCCCTTCTTCAGATGAATAAATAAGTCTATTATGGACCCAAGGTCCAGTCATAAACACAGAATCATAAATAAAGGTAACAAGAGCTAATTTCATCCAATCTACAAGTTGAAGCAAAGGAGGATGAGTAACATAAGACCAAAACACGTATTCATAGGTACTCAATGCAGATGCACAGGTTAATGTAGACAGTATTGCCAGAAAGAGATTCTCAGATGACATACAGCTCCATTTATTTAGTAGAATAACTTCTCCCTTGGTGCATAGGGCCTTAACTTAGGCCCAGGTGGGTAGACTGAACTTATGATCATGATATGGTTGATAACTCCCTTTAGTAATTTACTTGGAAGCTTACCATCTTTCTGGTGATATTTATTATCTTTTCACTTTCCATTGTTCTTGACGGCCTGGAGCCTGAGGAGCTGAAATGGAATCCATAATGTTGCAGTAGATCCATCTGAGAAGACAGATGCATACCCCTATGCAATATTCTTTCAGAGAAATAAAGATATGGCAGGTTAATGCACCAGCTTGCTTATTTCTTTGGATAATAAAATGAGGAAGGTTAAAATGTGTGTGAGTATGAGTCTATTGTTGGAAATAATTCTACAAGATAAGCAGAAGCTGTAACAACATTTAAGGGTTTATGAATTAACTGTAACAGATAAATAAAAATAGCCAGTTCTAGCTGTTGGGCTGAGGAAAAGCAATATTATTCTAGTGATGAATATCTGGACCATGAATCATTCCTATACCATTAGATGAGCCATCAATGAAATCTGCCGGTGGAATGGGAGAAATGTGGAAAAATTTTTGTAATCACAAATTAAGTTAATATGAGAAAATTCCATAGCTTACCAGCACAATAATAATTTATAGCAAGGATCATATCATTGACATTGGGTTCTCTCTGGCTTCACTAATTGATCAAGAGGAATGTGGTAAGCAGTTAGTATTTTCTGACCCTTACTGTGTGAATAAATCCATTCCAACAGTTTATTCTCTTGTGTTATAATATCTGTAAAAGACAATTTAGTGGGGGAAAATAAGTAAGTTTAAGTAAGTTATTTTCTGTTAACATATTCAATTTTTATTGTTTTATAATTATGCAATTATAGTTACAATAAAAATTCACATTTAGGTTTTATATCTTGTTTTTTATTAAATATTTTTATTTTATAATTAACTTAATTTCACATGTCAGCCACAGATTCCCCCGTCCTCCCTCCTCCCACCCCCAGCCTCCTCCCCCCAATCCACTCCCCATTCCCACCTCCTCCAAGGCAAGGTCTTTGCTGGGGAGTCAGGCCAGCCTGGTAGACTCAGCCGAGGAAGGTCTTGTCCCCTCCTTCCTACACCAAGGATAAGCAAACTGTTGCAGCATAGGCCCCAGGCTCCAAAAAAGCCAGCCTATGCACCAAGGACAGGTCCTGGCTCCACTGCCTGGGGGCCTCCCAAAGAGTTCAAGCTAATCAACTGTCTCACTTTTCCAGAGGGCCTGGACCAGTTCCATGGAGGCTCTTCAGCCATTGGTTCACAGTTCATGTGTTTCCACTAGTTTGGCTTTTTGTCCCTGTGCTTTTTCCAATCATGGTTTCAATATCTCTCTCTGATACAATCCCTCCTCTCTTTCACCAATTAGACTCCTGGAGCTCCACCTGGGGCTTGGCCATGGCTCTCTGCATCTGCTTCCATCAGACACTGGATGAGAGTTCTATCATGACAGCCAGGGTGTTCAGCCATCCATCACCAGAGCAAGTCAGCTCAGGCACTCTCTTGAGTTTAAAATTCTCTGGAGTTTTAAACAGCTTGGTTAGTGAATAAAAAATTTTTGATTTGTTGAAATTTCAATGAAAATACCATGCACAACAAAAGAGCCAAGGGAAGAATAGGTTTAGATAGATAGATAGATAGATAGATAGATAGATAGATAGATAGATAGATAAAAGAAAGAAAGAAAGAAAGAAAGAAAGAAAGAAAGAAAGAAAGAAAGAAAGAAAGAAAGAAAGAAAGAGTCTGTTTACTTGCTGTGCACTAGCTTGCCTAGGTTGCAAACATGGCACTTTCATAGGTTCTCCTAAATCCTCAGCAGGAGGTAGAAATAATTTAAGATTAATTGAATATCAAAATCATTACTCATGTTTCAAGGTCATTTTCAGATAATGGAGGATGTGTATCTAAAGGAGGCTCCAGTAAGGAAGCCTAGAGAACCATTGCCAACAGAATAGTCAGTGGTGCTGTCTTTACCTTCTATTTTGACTGAACTGAGAAATCTCCTTTTTTCCCTCTTTTATCAACTTTAAGGTTTGATTGTTTGGTTAGTAGTCATCCAAGAAATTGGTCATCTCTTGCTCATGATTAACACCCTTCTTATCTCCCCTAAGTATTTTAATAACACTTCAAGTCAATGTCCAAGTAATCCAAAATTGAATGGGAATTTTTTTTTTTTTTTTTGCTCTCGTTTGTCTTTTCAATATTCTTTCAGATTCTTCCTCATACTTCTTCATCTGAACTTTCTCTACTGGAAACCAGGGATTATAGTTGTAAACAACTTGCAAGCAGTCTAGTACTTGTGTTTTTAATACTCTCTTTCTTTAAAAATAATGAGGCCGGGCGGTGGTGGCAGGCACACGCCTTTAATCCCAGCACTTGGGAGGCAGAGCCAGGCAGATCTCTGTGAGTTCGAGGCCAGCCTGGTCTACAGAGTGAGTTCCAGGAAAGGCGCAAAGCTACACAGAGAAACCCTGTCTCAAAAAAACAACAAAAAAAAATGTACAAGCGTAATATAAGGCTAAACCTTCCATGGTTTCTGCCCCTTTATTTTCACTCCCCTTCTTCTGTGGGGGTCCCCACTCTCTTATCTCATATCTTGCTTCAGGTTTCTGCTCTGGACACCACTTGTTTACTGAGCTAGTGGCAGTGGGACTTGGGAGAACAGATTAAAGTTTCGTGTAATAGCCAACTTTATTCAGAGCATCAGATAACTTATATTCAGAAAGTTGAAGAGACACGTGAGTAAAGTGTACAATCACAAGAGCAAGCCACAAGCGAGAGACAATCTGCATGTGATGGAAAAGTCATACATGCTGTGCAAAGCAACACGTGAAGGAAAAGTGTTTTTCTACAGTCATGTAAACACGTAACTATAGCCAATTGTAATGAAAAATTTGAAGTCAATTCACTCCTATGTGCTACATCTGGGAGGGACACCAAAGCATCATCCCCAAGACAATTCCATGACTTTGAAGAAATGGAGGTCACAAGACAGTTGTCTTGTTTTCTTGGAGTTTTGACCAAGTGCTCAGAGTTCTCCTTGCACTATTATTCTTTGGACCATGTTCCAACAGTATGCTGGTTTTTATTTGGCTTGTTGTCTTAATATCTACTTTCTTGAGTTCTTTATGTATTTTGAATATTAGCCCTCTATCAGATAGGTAATTGGTGAAAATCTCTTCCCATTCTGTACACTGCCATTTTGTCCAAATGACAGTGCCCTTTGTCACACAGAAGCTTCAGTTTCATGAGGTCCCAGTTACTAATTGTGAACTTAGTCTCTATGCTAGTGGTGTTCTCCTTTAAAAGCCTTTTTCTCTGCCACTGAATTCTAAGCTATTTCCCTCATTTTGTTATGTTAAGTTCAGTATATCTGGTAATACACTGAAGTATTTGATTGCTTTGGAGTTAAGGGAATCACAGTGGTGATTATGAGTCTATATGAATTCTTCTACATGTAGATAGACATCCCATGCGACCAGCACCATTTGCTGAAGGTGCTGATTTTGTGTGTGTTTCTAGCCTCTTTGTCCAATTCAGGTGTCTATTGGTGTGTGGATTTATGTCAGGGTCTTTAATTAGATTTCATTGATTAATATGTCTGGTTTGGTGCTAATACCATGCTGTTTTTATTGCCATATCTCTGTAACACAACTTTAAATCTAGAATTGTTTTACTTCTAGCAGGTCTTTTATTATTCAGGATTCTTTGGGCTATGCTGGGGATTTTGGTTTTCCACAAGAAGTTGAAAAATGTCCTTTCAAGATATCTGAATAATAGTTTGGAGTTTGATGAGGATTGAATTGAATCTGTAAATTGAATTTGGTAGGATGACCATTTTTACTATATTAATCCTACCAATCCATTAGCATGCAGATATTACCGTCTTTGATATCTTCTTCAATTTTTTCCTTCAATGACTAGAAGATTTATCATTCAAGTCTTTCACTTGCATGATTAGATATTCCCTGAAATATTTTATATCATTTGAGGCTATTGTGAATGGTGTTGTTTCCTTGATTTCTTCTTCAGACAATGTGTCATTTGTATATAGGAAGGTTAATGACTTTCTGAGTTAATTTTATATCTGGCTTTACTGGTTAGAGAGTTTATGAGCTGTAGAAGATAGTTATGTTTTTTTTTTAATCTTTCAGTCTGTTCATATAGTAGATTACATTTCCCAGTTCATGTATGTTGAGTCATTCTTGTGTCTCTGTGATGAAGCCTACTTCATCATAGTGGATGATCTTTTTGATATGTTCTTCGATTTGATTTGCAAGTATCTTATTGAGCAGTTTTGAATCTATGTTCATAAGGGATATTAGTCTATAATTCTTTTTATTTGTTAGATCTTTATGTAGTCTGGGTATTAGGGTAACTATGTAACTATGGCCTCATAAAGTAAACTGGGAAATATCTCTTCTGTTTCTCTTTTGTTGAATAACTTGAGGAATAATAGTGTTATCTCTTTTTTGAAAATTTGGTAGAATTAAATGCTAAAACCATTAGGCCTGGTGCTTTTATTTGTTTGGTGAAATTTAATGAATGCTTCTATTTCATTAAGGACTATAGAACTGTTTAAATTATTTATCTGATCTTCATTTAACTTCAATAAGTTTTGTATATCAAAAAAAATATTCATTTCTTTTAGATTTTCCAATTTGGTGGAATACAGATTTTTAAAGTATGTCCTTATGATTCTCTGGATTTTCTTGGTGTCTATTGTTATGTTGCCTTTTCATTTCTGAGTTTGTTAGTTTGGATATTCTCTCTCTACCTTCTAGTTTACAAAAATTTCCACAATCATATTTATTTTGTCAAAGAGACAACTTTTTGTTTCATTGATTCATTGTCCTTTTTTGTTGTTGATGTTGTTTCTATACTATTGATTTCACCCTGGAGTTTGATTATTTCTTGCAAATACTCCTTTTGTATGTGATTTCTTCTTTGTTCTAAGGGTTTCAGGTATGGTGTTAAGTTGATAGTATGACAGACATCTCTCCAAATATTTTATGTAGGCAATTAGTACCAAGAACTTGCATCTTAGAACTACCTTCATTGTGTTCTGTAAGTTTGGGTATGATGCGTATTCATTTTAATTCAATCCTAGAAAATCTTCTATTTATTTCTTAAATTCTGTCTTGACCTAGTTTATTCATTCCATAAAAAGTTTTTCAGTTTCCATGAGCATGTAAATGGTCTGTTAATGTTGGTATCCAGATTTAAACCATGGTGGTCAAATAGGATGCAGGGTGTTATTTCATTTTCTTTTATCTGTTGAGTCTTGCTTTGTGTGTTATCAATTTTGAGAAAGTTCCATGAGGTGCTGAGAAGAAAGTATATTTATTTGTTTTTGGTGGAATGTTTTGAAAATATCTATGAGGCCCACTTGGTTTGTAACATCAGGTGTATCTCCAGCAGTTCAGTTTATTTTTTGTCTGGATGACCTGTCCATTGGGAAAAATCAACAAGTGGAGGGAGGGAGGGAGGGAGGTTAGGAGGGGAAGATGTGGGATCAAGTAGAGATGGTGTGGGAGGAGGCTGCTATGTGTATTCTTGTGAAGAGTTGGGGATCTGGAGAAATGGAGGGAGGGGCCAAGATCAGTCTACCTGCTTCCTTGGCAGGGGTGGCCTATAGGTTATCAGGGAGTGCCTGCTGGAGTTGGAAGCTAAGAAAAAGCAATGGTTGGAATAATGAGGTTGGGAGAAGGTGTTTGGGATTCACAGTATTGTGGGTATGTGGAGACTGCAGCAGGTCTTCTGTTACGGTGCTAGGGAAGAGACTGGGGAATGGGATTTGGACCAGAAGAAAGAGTGGGGAAGGTCTTCAGTTATCTTACCTACTTGCCTGGCCTGCTCAGCTGGTATGTTCCCTAGGAATGCCTGCTGGTGTTAGAGGGTGGGATAATGGAATAAGGTTGGGGAAGAAACATCAGAGGAAAATATCTTTGTAAAGCATTTTGGATGGTGTCAGAGAGGAAAGTGAGACCACAGCAGGTGTTCTGCTGCAGAGCTGAGGAATAGACTGGGTGGTTAGATTTGGAGAAGCAGAAGGAGAGGTGAAGATCTGCAGTCAGTCTAGCTGCTTTTCTGGCAGTAGTTGACTTTCTAAATTTTTCATTTCCAGTTTTGTTTCAGATTGGATTTTCCTTAGTGATTCTGCTTCTACTTTTGTGTCTTAAACTGTCTTCATTGTTTCATCAGATTGTTTGAATTTTCACAGACTTCATTAAGGGATTTATTCATACCCTCTTAAGATCCTTGAGTATATCCATAACCTTAAGGTCCTTGAGAATATTCATAACCTTAAGGTCCTTGGGCATAATCATAA
This sequence comes from Onychomys torridus, assembly GCF_903995425.1. Classification (NCBI taxonomy): domain Eukaryota; kingdom Metazoa; phylum Chordata; class Mammalia; order Rodentia; family Cricetidae; genus Onychomys; species Onychomys torridus. Next base: position 18,211,435 of record NC_050456.1, read on the forward strand.
CAGCTGTTTGGAAGTCCTTGTCTTATGCTTCAGCTCTATTGCATTTGTCTGGGCCTTCTGTAGTAGATTTACTGGTTTCTTAAAGAGATACAGTGTCATGCTGTTAATAATTATGTTTTTGCACTGGGGTCTAGGGTTCTGGAATTGGAATGATTGAGATTCTAGATGTTGATATCTGTTATTGTTTGACTGTTTCATTCCATTCTTTGGTTGTATGGGCAATGATTTACTTCTGTAGGTCATGGTGGATGACAGAGAGGAATGGAAGTGGGCAAGGAGAAAAGGAGAAAAGGCTGAGAGAGATTTTAGGAAAGAACTAAGGGTATCCTGTTTACACCTAGAGGGGTTTCCCCAGGAAGATGGAGGTGTGGTGGGAAGAGGTTACGCTGAAAGTAGCTTCCAGTAAGGCAAAGAATTATCTAGAAAGATAGGGATAAAAAGAGTTAGGGGGATCCTGTATCTGAATCAAGAGTTTGGAATCTCCAGTGAATAGAGTTGAGGTAAGGGGAAGGGGGTCCTGTAATCATGTTACCAGACAGTGTGAGAATAGAGAGAGCATAATAGAGGATAGGAAGGATTGCCCCTACCTGAGTTCCTGACAAGTGTGCCCAGTTGGGGTCCTGTCAATAAACTGTTTCTCCATTTGGGGAATTGACACAAAGAAATTGGCATGGGATAGAATGGAAAAGGAATGAGAGGCTGTTATATTATACTTTTGAGATTATTTACTGGCCTTTTTCTGGTGATAGCCTAGATATTCTACCTAAAGTTTTAGTTTTAGTTCTAATATCAAAGTTTAAGATTAAGGATACTTTTTTAAACAGAATACTGCCATCCTTATGAACTGATTTCACTTAACTGAGAGTTTAAGATGAAATTACTTCCAGTTTCATTACCTACTCGAGTGAGAATAATTTCATAATGAAAATAAATATTAATTAGCTAAAAAATTAAATTTATATTCAAGGCAAGCTGTAATTACTTGAAAAGTAGCTGTGAGAGGCAAGGCAGTATACAAGCAAGACAAAATATAGATACAAGATGTGCTTGTGCTATATATATTGAACACGAATAACAGAGAAGGAGAGAAAAGGGACAAAAATATCAACAAAATATATGTATACTGTCTATAGAGGTAAGTTGCATTATATATGTGTATGTTTGGAATACAGAATCATGTAATTTACTTAAGTATATCTTGGAATGAATGTATATCATTTAATTAATTTGAATGACTATCTAAATACAGATATGGCAATCTTATTTATGAGATAGTTATTATGTTTACTATTACCTGAGACAATAAAATTCTTAGGATTGTTTTCTGAAATATGTTATGTGGCACTATTCCTCATCCCAGACAGTAATTAATGACACAGCAAAGTAATGATATCAACGAAGTCCAACTTGTTGAACCAATGAGTTTCATCTATAAGAATACAAGTTACTACAGGAACAGAAAGAACTCAAAGGCAGCTGACTCATCAAGTACATACATAACATAGGCAATAACTTAAAAAAACAAGAAACTTGGAGTGCCATGCACAGCCTTCTGGCACCTTAACAAATACAGAAACAGCTTTTCAGGTAATTCAGTTGGTCTCAGGGTCTTTCTGACATCTCTGCTGGTTTCTAATGTTTTCAAGTAGCTCATCTGGTCTTTCTTCTTTATGCAGCTCAGTTTGACTGGGGGTATCTATCCAAAGTATAACATAATGTGCTTATATAAATGCTTATATACTCTCAGGAAAGGAGGAACATAATTAATCTGAATAATTTCAGGAACTTCCTAAAGCTGTTTAGTTGTTTATTTCCTGAGCTGAAGAAGCTTTCCTGTGAGGTGGAATGTTTCATCTCTTCTGGAAATTTCCAGTTTTTTTATCCCCTCCCCAGTAAATATCTTTTATCTTCTTTTTCATAATACTTTGTTTATTGAAACTATAATGTAATTAAATAATTTCCTGCCTTTCCTTTTTTCCCTTCAATCCTTCCCATGCAACTCCATTACTAGCTCTTAAATTCATGGGTGCTTTTTCTTTTACTATTTATACATATATACACATACTGAATAGACATGATCAGTGCATGGTGTATATGTGTATGGAAAAATCACATCACCTCAGCATTTAATTAACATGTGTTACTATTAATTTTCAAATTGGATTAGCTGCACATACTATGGCCATATGTTTACTACAAGTATCCTAGGTCTCTCTTTTTATTAACACTCTATTTAAGTCAGTAAAGAACAAAAATGTTTCAGTTAGAAACTCTATTTGGACCAGAAATATTTGCTAGTTATTGTTTGATGTGTAGTAATAACATTTTCCCCTGAACTCCCATCCCATCATATTCTTACATGGCACTTACCTAACATGGCTGGGATTCAATCTCTAGGCACTACAAGAACAAAATGAAGCAATTTTATACACACACACACACACACACACACACACACACACACATACACAGGCAAACTACTAGAGCTCTTGAATAAACCATTGGGGTGTTTCTTACTAAGATAACTATCACCAAATATTTCTCCATATCAAGGCATGCATTTTCTTTTCACTCTTCAAAACCCAGACAAGTATTATTTCATGGTTGATGTACAGCATCCTTATGTACCTTTGTTGTCTGTAAGAGGAAGTTGCTCTTCTTGACATTAGTTATTGAGCACCTTGTTGACTAAGGTGTGTTTGAGTATATAACCTAGCTACCCAGAAGTTACCATTGTAAAATAAAGTCCATTTCAAATAAGGAAGAAAAAACATTCCCTCTTACACTTATTTTAAAACTTGTCCTTAGTCACACATTTTTACCAAATAAATAAATAAATAAATAAATAAATAAACCCTCCACCATACTAATGTTGTTAATCTTGAAAAAAATCAAAGGAAAGAACATCATGTAATCAAATTGTAGAAAAGATATGCTCTTATTTCTTCCACCTGAGATTGTTATTTTAATAGATACCTACTTCTTTTGTGTCTTTCCTGAAATGCACTCAGGTTTCATTTCTTTGCTGTTCTAAAAGCCACATATTGATTTAATTTCCATGCACTTGAGTTTTCAATAGTGCTAGGCCTCTTCATTTACCCTCTATGTTTCACATTAATACATTTACATGTATAGAAAATGGACTTGCAACAATGGTAATGATACCTGTCTAAGCACTATCTCAAAAACACACTTCAATAATGAGAGCATGAGAAAATTTACTTTCTGATTATTGACATTTAAGTATACAGAACCTAACATTGCCATTATTTACAAGTGGCTTATTACTTCCCTGAATATATGTAGAGAGTTTGTTAATTATATACCATAATGTAGAAAAGACATTCCTGTACCTTTTCAATACCCCCTTTCCCTGTAATTACCTTTTAAGTAAGACAAGCATCTTGGCACTTCCTTAGTTATCATAAATATATATTCTCTGACATTTATATACCTTAAATGGGATCATTAATTTTTAAACCCTTATGATAAGAAATACGTTTTCATTTCTTAGAATTTTGAAAGTATAGGGGTTCAAAGCATGATAAAGTTTCAGTATACTTCTTTTTGTTGTGTTACACTTCTTATGCAACAATGTTCATTACAAGGTTATAGTACAAGAAGTGCTATACTAAAGACTTGAAAAATATGAAGATAATTGACATTTTTCTGTTATGTATGACAGTAACACTTTACTTTTTTGTCATTATGGATAAATATATGAATCATCTTACAACCAAAGGGGAATAGAAAGTTAAGGAGTGTATGAACACTGTACTTAGAGATGCACAGAAATCAATAGTCAGCATATCCAATTCTTCAAACTAAATGGCTCTTCAACATTCCCTGAAAGTTAGTTTCTTTGAGAACATTATACCCTTAACATTTGTAAAATTGATCCTTGAAGATATTTAATTGCAATGTGAAAATGATAGATATGACAATGCTTGAATTTCCACAATGAGAACACAAAATTCAGTAACTAATAACCGTGTGGGACACTGATGTTTTTCAAATGATGTTTCAAGTAATTTTTACTTGGTAAACTGATTGTTCTAAAGCCCAAAGCCAGGATTGAATTCCATAGAATAAATACTGAATTGTCGCAGTCTACAAGGTATCAGAAACTCAGAAATGTGTTCTTGTGTAAAAGTCTAGCATACTGACATTAAGAAACGAAATTACTAAGTCTCATCCCCAGCTCTGCACTAGCACCTACTGCAGCCTTCCCTCCTCATTCCCATCTCCTGTGGATCTGACATATCTTCCCCTCTTAACTTCTTGCCACCCACTCATTTCCTACCAGACAACACAGAGCCATCAAGCTCTCCTAAAATCCAGAGAGGAAACAGAAACTGGGGAACAAATGACCCACACAATAAAGGCAAAATCAGCACCTATACCTACAGCCGTCCCATTCTAAGTGCCCAGACAGCAATGTAAAAACATAATCAATAACAGCCAGGGAATTATGTCCCAAGTTAAAGCCCATCAACCTTACCGTAACAGGTCCTGAATATTCCAACAAAGCTGAAGCATAAGAAAAAGATTTTGCGCACTCCTTCCCCACTCCTGTGGCCAACTTAGCCAAACACACCAACCAGGAGCCTACCAGGTGCCACAGGCACTGGCAGTTGGGTACTATAATGATCTCTTTGTGATGAGGAAGCATGGCCCAGCCAAGCATTATGGTGAACTGAGTGGAAACAAGCAGACCCACACACAGGCCTGTGGCTGTCCTCCCCAGGCTCTGAGAAGAAAACATGGGCCTACCTGGTATCTTGCAGTGTCAGTCAGATGGACACTATTAGAGTGAGCAGAGGTATGGTTATGGTGTAGTATGGGAGAGAGGGGGGAAATGGTTCATGTCCTGTGGACAGAGGCATATCTGAAGAGATGAGAAAGGAAGGGAGCAGGCTGAGGTGAGTGGCTTGATTGCCACTGAGGGCCAACCTGATGTCTGGGCCTACGCTGGTGCTGGGACCCATATCTGGGTTCCTGTCTTGACATAGTCATAGTCTCTGTTGATGTCCTTAGCCCCTGATATCAACAAAAGCTGAGATGACAGGCCTGGATAAAGTTAGCCCTGTCTCCAATTGGTTGCAACACTTGGGAAGATGGGTCTCTGCCTCTCACTCACTGAAGCACTCAGGAGAGAGTGTTCTACACCTTACCCAGGGCAACACAAGAAAGCTGACCCTGTGTGCAGGGACATGGGCAAGAGGGCCCTGAGGGCATGGAAATGGGAGAGCAGGTCACTCTCCTCTTGGATCCAATGTGGTGACATAGGTGAGGGAAAGATGCCCTCCTCCCTTTGCCCCTCACCACCACCAGCAGGTGTGGAACTGACCCAACCCCTCACTAGTCAGAAGACTAGGCCATGTGCCTTACCTGGGCAGCAAAGTAGAACTGACCAGTAAATAGTCACAGGAGATCCAGCCCTGAGATCGTGAGAGAGGCATGGCTGGTTCTTCCTCCCTCATAGACAGTGAGGTGGTAGGTATGAGGCAATAATGCCTTCCCCTCTTGTCCCTACAACCTCCAGATGGTGAGGGAACTGGCCTTTTGACCAGATGCAGCACACTGGAAAGTGAACCTTGCACTGCATCTGGGCAGCACAGCAGAGCCGACCCTGTTCACAAGGGCACAGTTGAGCCAACCCTGAGAATATGAGAATGGGAGACCTACCCCTACCTCTCATCCACCATATGGCAGCATGGGCTGGGGAGAGAAGCCCTTCCCCTACCCTCACCCATCAATGCGTAAGGCAGGTGGGAGAGTTGACTCTGAGGTTAAAAAAATATATATAGAAGATCTACCCTTGCTCCCCCCCCCCAAGCTACAGTACTCAGGAAAGCAGGCCCTGCACCTCACCTGGGCAACCCAATAGAGCCAACCCTGTTGGCACAGGTGTGGGTGACATAGCCCCAAAGTGATGAGCGTGGGAGAACTGTCCCCATTACTCCTCTGTCTTGGGGAGACATGAGCAGGGGAAAGATATCTCCCCCTCCCAACTCTCAAGCCTGCAACAGGTAGAAGAATTGGCCCAGGGTCACAAGAGTGGTAGAGCTGTCTCTGTCCCCACACACACACACCAGCTGCCACACTCGGGAGAGCAGGCCCTACATCTCACCTGGCAACACAATATAGCCAATGCTGTTGGCAGAGGTGTGGGTGAGCCAGCCCCGAAGTAGTGAGTGCAAGAGACCTAACCCCACCCCTCATCTGCCATATGGTGGCAAGGGCTGGGAAGAGATGCCCTTCCCCCTACACTCATCAATGCCTGAGGCAGGAAGGAGTGCTGGCCCTGTGGTGTTAAGAGTGGGAGAGCTGTCCCTGAACTTTTGAACAACCACTCGTCTCCAATATTTTACATTTGTGTGGAATTTTGTGTGTTGATACAACTTTAAAGTTATTTTTGTTATACTGTATAAATGATTCTATTCTTGTTTAAGATATTATACCTGTGCATCTCATTTTCAAATGTGATGTAAAATTCTAGACCTTGACAGATATTTAAGATAATAAAGAAAAACAGATTAATAGTCATTCATAATAATCAAACTTATATTCAGGTTAGGTATGTTTTCAAGGTTATAAAGAGATATATTTTAGATAGATAAGTGATCTTCAAACATTTGAAAGACCTACAGAATATGGCATTTTAAATATTTTAATAACATGAGAATTTTCATGACAGTTAGTCACATCTGCTCCTGGAAGTACCAATTTACTTCAAAAAAGGATGATGTGCATCAATGAACCTCCATGTGGAGTTTGTTTTCTTTGTCTCAAAAGCCAGACATTTGGCCAAGAAACTACCCTTTCCTCAACTGCTGACAGTATGCTGTTCAAATTGAACAAGCAGACACAAAAGAAGAAAACTGCCAAACTTCGCCAAGACAAGGTATGACAGTTCTCCAAAATTCCTGCTTCACAGAAAAAACCTGTCTGATATTTTAGGCCCATAGGACAAAGATGGATGCCCCAACATTATAGAGCAACCTTGTGATGACTTAGAGTGACATTTCTTATATTTGGAAGTTGCTTGCTCTACACTTCCTGTTTACTCAAGTAGTATTATATCATTCTGGGATCTTTGATGAAGTTGAAGACTAGATAGTTATAGTTACAGTTTTCTTTAGTTATGATACTAGGTAAATTTTGGACTCACCAAGATAGGATTAATAATAAAGTAATTTCTCTGAATTTACCAAATGCAAATGGACTGGACATTATAAATGTGGTTCTTATCTAGTAATTGTTCTTAGTGTGTATAGTTTTACTGTGTTAGAGTTAAAAATCTTTTCCTTTATATTTAGAGGAAAGGGAGAAATGTTATAAGATATTTGATTATACTGTGTAAGGATATGTCACTGTGATTGGTTTAATAAAGAGCTAAATGGCCAAGAGCTAAGCAGGAGGCATAGCAGGGACTTCTGGACAGAGAAAGCTCTGGGAAGAAGAAAGGTGGAGTTGCCAGCCAGACACAGAGGATCCAGGATGGGAAAAAATGGATATGAGGTAATGAATATGTGGAATAACATAAATTTAAAAATATGGGTTAAAGTTATAAGAGCTAGTTTAAAACAAGCCTAAGATAAGGCCAAACTTTCATAATCAACAAGTCTCTATGTCATGATTTGGCAGTTTGCAGTCCAAAGAAGCATGCTATACTCCTTCCCACCACCCACCTATCAATGCCTGAGATAGGTGGAGGAGCTGGCCCTAGGGTCATGAGAATGGGAAGGTTGTCTCTGCTCCTCACCAGCTGAAGCACTGGGGAGAGTGGTTCAACACTTGCCTGAGCAACACAATAAAACTGGCCCTGATAGTGTAGGTATGGGAGAGCTGATCCTGATGGGGCACCCCTCAATCATTGCTGCAAGAGGTGAATTAGCCTAAGCAATGCTGGAGAGCTCACCCTGGTGGTGAGGACAGGATAACTGGCAGGTGGATCAACCCTGCTGCTGTCCAGGCTCAGAATCCAGGTTATTACTTGGCCTACCCCAACATCCACCCTATCTATGATCTGCTGGAGCATTCGAGGGGACCTGACCTACAGACCCAAAGCTTCAGAATCTCCACAAGACAGGACAACAACAGGACGTTCAAGAGTCTCAGTCAGGGCCCAGCATCAATACTGTAGTAGAAACTAGTGGCCTCCAACCAGACCAATGATGCTTTGCAATGAATATTTGCAAGTAAAGATATACGGACAAAGGGGTTTACCATGTGACTCGCTATGTCACACTGCAGCTTCCACGATGAGATTTTTAATTTTTCACTTTTTTTCCCTTAAATTTTGCTTTATTTGGGGGTTACAGGATTGGATGATGGATGCAAAGGGACAGGAAAATGAATGGGATCAAGATATATGATGTAAAAGACACACATAATAAATAGAAAAGAAAAAAGAAAAGGACCTTTAAAAAGCCTGTATGAACAAGACATAGGTCCATAAAGAGGAAATGAATAAATCCCTTAAGGAAATCCAGGAGACAGGCCATGCCTTCCAGAAGATCAGTAGACCATCCACCCATAGACCTTCTCCATTCTCTTCATTCCTCCACAACCCACCCCCATTGGCCAAGCACAGGACATGCCTGCCAGAAGACAAGGTGGGCCACCCTCCCCTTGGACCTCCCTCATTCTATCAGCACCCTCAGGCAAATATATCCATCTCCACCCAAGCATAGGCTATACCTACCAGAAGACAAGGTTGGCCAGGCATCTGCTGACCTTCCCCAGTCTCTTTGTTCCCTCAGCCAGCTACCCTCGATCAACCATAGGCTATGTCTGCCAGAAGATGAAGTATGCTGTCTGCCTTTGGAACCTCCCTCCCTGATGTTAGAATATTATTTTAATGTGTTCCATTTGTTTATGTTGTGAAACATTTGTTTAATGATGGAAAGATGTGTTGCATTCTTTCATGTTGCATTTGTTAAACTCTGTGGAGCCCTTTTAATTTGCCTGTCTAAAATACCTGATGGTCTAATAAAGAACTAAAGACTGAATAGTGAGGCAGGAGAAAGTATAGGCAGGGCTGGCAGTAAGAGAAAATAAATAATCTGGGAGGAGAAGATCAAGGAGCAAGAAAAAAATGGGCCAGCCAGACCTGGAATAAGATGTAAAGCGAAGGTACACAGAAATGGAGAATGTAAAATCCCAGAGGTAAAAGGTAGGCAGGCTAAGTTGAGAAAAGCTGGCAAGAAACAAGCCAAGCTAATGTGGGGCATTTATAACAAAGAATAAGCCTCCATGTGTGATTTATTTGGAAGCTAGGTGGCAGGCCCCCAAAGAATAAAGAGTGAAAAAGCAACCAACAACACCAACACTTCCCCACTCTTTAGCTTCCAACAGACCCACTTCCTTCAGCATGGTGTTCCAGCCCCCAACTCCAATAGGCACCCCCTGCTCAAACACAGGCCATGCTTGCCAGAAGAACAGGTAGGATGCCCACTTGCAGACCTCCTCCAGTTTCTTAGTGTATCCCCTCCAACACTGTTCCAAATCCCTTTCCCCTCATCATCACCATATCTCAGCCTACAACTACCAGCTGGACCGTAGGCCACACTGGCCACCACTACTCCAAGTAGGCTACCCATCCAAAAGCCTCTTCTATTCTCTCTGTGCCCCCACTCCAGAATACTATTCCCTACTACCCCTCCCCACCTCTTCACCTTCTACAAGCCTCCAATTTGGGTAGAGACAGCCCTCTTAGGTCAGAGGCCACACAGGCCACCAGAACACCTGCCCCCAACTCTGGAAGAGAGTTCCTGCTTCAACAAGAGACCACCCTGCCCAACAGAAGTCCAGCCTCCAACTTGGGTGGAGTACCCCTGTTCAATCACATATCACACAGGCCAGAAGACGAGAAAAGAAACAGGAAGCAGGGAACAAAACACCCATTCAACATAGACAAACCCAGAAATTAGTGCCTATACCTATAATCAACCCAAACCCAGATGCCTAGATGCCAGCATAAGAACATCATCAACAAAAGCTAGGACAATACATCAACACCAGAGCCCAGTTATCTTACTAGAGAATGCCCTGAATATAACAATGCAGCTAAAGCACGAGAAAAAGACCTTAAAACCAACTTCATGGAAATGGGAGAGGTCATTAAATAGGTGAGTAGATAAATCCTTAAAAGAAAATGAGAAAAAAACAAACAAAAAATTGAGGAAATGAGTAAATTTTTTAAAGGAAGTCATGAAAAAAATAGAGTTGAGGGAAATGAATAAAACTATTCAAGACCTGAAAATGGAAATAGAAGCAATAAAGAAAATATAAAATAAGGAAATACTGAAAATGGAAAATCTATGTAAGTAAACAGGAACTACACACACAAGAAACAAAGAGAATAAAAAGGTAGGAGAATCTCAGGTGCTGAAGATACAACAGAAGAAATGGCTATAATGGTCAATGAAAATATTAAATATGTACCTATAACATTGAAGCTATGATCCATATTTGATAGAAAACATGCAGTGGTTAACTTCCTTTTTGGGTTATGTCCCAGAATATAATACTTCTAGCTCCATCCACTTACAGATTTCATAGATACATGTTTCTTTACGACTGAAAACAATTACTTTGGGTAACTAAGACACATACATAAAGGAAGAATCATCAAGATAAAGCTTGCTTTTTTATTTTGATTTTCTGAGACAGAATTTCTCTATATAACAGCCCTGGCTGTCTGGGAAATCACTTTGTAGGCCAGCTTGAACTCAGACTCACAGAGATTCATCTGTCTTTCACTCTTGTGTGCTTAAATTAAAGGCATGTGATATCACAACTGGGTAAAAGTTGATTTCTTAATGAAAACTCTGAAAGCAAGAAAAGCCCAAAGCAATGAACTCAAAGTACTAAAAGACTGCAGCTGCTGACCCTTTACCCAGCTCCATATCCTGGCCCACAACTCAGGCAGAAGACCTCTGCTCTACTGGAGGCCATGCCAGTACTAGGAAGCAAAAATATCAAGCCACTACCCAGAGCACCAGAGGTCACATAGGCTCCCAAAACTCCAGCAGAGACACTCTATTCAACCTGAAGACTTGCTGGTCACCAGCACCACAGACCACTCAGCCCAGAAGACAAGACATGGGGAAACAGAAACCATGGGGGAAAATATACAAAAAACATCCATCCAACAAAGGAATTGGCACCTAAACCTATAATTACACCAAACTAGATGGTTAGAGGCCTGCTTAACAATACAGCCAACAATAGCCAGGACAATATGGCACCACTAAAGCCCAGATATCCTACTACACCAAGCCCTAGATAATCCAACCCAGCTAAAGCACAAGAAAATGACCTTAAAACCTATCTCATGAATATGATAGCCCCTTAAATCAGAAATGAATAAATACCTTAAAGAAATCCAGGAAAACACAAACAGGTAAAAGAAACTAATAAAACTGTTAAATACCTGAAAATGGAAATAAAAGCAATGAAGAAAACACAAACTGAGGAAATCCTGGAGAAGTAAAATCTAGGTAAGTGAACAGGAACTACAGACATAAGCATAACCAGCAGAATGCAAATGCAAGAGATGAAAGAGACACCCAGGTGTGGAAGACATGATAGAAGAAATTGATACAACAGTCAAAGAAAATGTTTAAAAGTTTCTGATATGAAACATCCAGGAAATATGGGACATTATGAATTGACCAAACCTAAGAATAATAGAAACAGGAGAACATCCCCAGCTCAAAGGCCAAGAAAATACTTTCAACAAAATCATAGAGGAAAATTTTCCTAACCTAAAGAAAGAGATGCCTATACGGGTAAAAAAAAGCTCATGGAACAACAAATAGATTAGACCAGAAAAAGTACCCCTACCACATAATAATCAAATTAAAATCTGCAAAGAAAAAAGGCCAAGTAATACATAAAGGCAGACCTGTTAGAATTACACCTGATTTCTCAACAGAGAAGTACTAGAAGCAAAACTCCAACCCAAGGAGGTTAACTATATTCATGAAAACCCAGGAAATAAATAAATTCAAACCTGCAAAACCAAAAAAAAAGGGGGGGGGGAAGCATACAAACATAAACATGCACACACACACACACACACACACACACACACACACACACACAATCACCACCACCAACAGAATAAAAGTATGGTTGTTTGGAAGAAAATGGCCCCCAAAGAGCATGGCATGATTAGTAAGTATGTGGCCTTTTGGAGGAAGTATGACAATTTGGGGATGGGCTGTGAGGTCTCTTTTGGTCAGCCTTCCCTCAGTGTGACTTGTCAACCTACTTCCTGTTGCCAGCAAGATGTAGCACTCTCAACTCCAGCATCATATCTACCTTCAGGCCACCATGTTGTCCATCATGATGATAACAGACTGAGTCCCTGAAACTGTAAGTCAATTAAATGTTTTCTTTGTAAAAAGTTGCTGGGGTCTTGGTGTCTCTTCACAGCAATAAAAACCCTAAGACAGAAGTTGGTACCAGGAACTGGGGTAATGCTGTTATAGGCCTGACCATGTGTTTATTTGCAGAAATTTTAACTTTGGTACTTTTGGTTATGAAAACATTAGAATGCTTTAAGCACTGTTTAATGGGCCACACAAGTAGGAGTTTGCAAGACATAGGTGCTAAGAGTTGTTTGAACTGTCTGGTGCCCACTCAAGAGGTTTGAGAGGAGAGGAATTTTGCAGTCAACAAACCTGAAAGGAATAGGACATCAGATACTTTGTCATCAGTCATGGAGGGTACTTTGACATCAGGCATGGAGATGTAGAGTTTGGACTTTGGCTAGCTGCTTTGGTCCAGTATTTTCTCATCATGTTCCCTTCCATCTGTTTTGGAACGGTAATGTGTAGGAGCCCACAAAATCTTCCTAGTGAGATCTGAGCTTGCTTTTCACAGCAGGGCTGCATTAGGAATGGCTTGACCATGTGCATGGTCACCAGGCATCTAAGATGGTCTGCACTTGGCTGTACTAGGGGAAGGTCTTTTGCTCCACCCCTTGAAGTACCTTCATAAAGAAAATTAAAAGATATACTAGCAATTTAAAGGAACACCTGGAAGCTCTAGAATGAAAAGAACCAAAATACATCCAAGAGGAGTAGATGCAGGAAATAATCAAACTGAGATCTGAAATTAATAAAGTAAAAACAAAGAGAACAATACAAAGAATCAACAAAATATGAGTTGGTTCTTTGAGAAAATAATTAAAATAGACAAACTTTTACCCAACCTAACTAAAAGTAGAGGAATATCCAAATAAGAAAAATTAGAAATGAAAAGGAGTATTCCCCTTACTCCATAGTCTCTTCAGTACAGGCTGTTTTCAGTGTTTTTGATCTTAGCCATCCTGACAGGTGTAAGATGGTATCTCAGAGTTGCTTTCATTTGCATTTCCCTAATAGATAATGATGTTGAACAATTCTTTAAGTGTCTTTCAGACATTTGAGATTCTTCTGTTGAGAATTCTGTTTAGATCTGTACTCCATTTTTTTAAAAGGGATTCTTTGGTATTTTAATGTCTAGTTTCTTGAGTTATTTATATATTGGAAATCAACCCTTTGTCAGATGTAGGGTTTGTGAAGATCTTTACCCATTCTATAGGCTGCCATTTTGACTTATTTGCTGTGTCCTTTGCCTTACAGAAGCTTCTCAGGTTCAGAATTTCACATTTAATAAGTGCTGCTATCAGTATCTGTGTTAATTGTATTATATTTAGGAAATGATCTACTGTGTCAATGAGGTCAAGGCTACTTCCCACTTTCTCTTCTATCAGGTTCAGAGTATCTGGATTTATGTTTAGGTTGTTGATCAACTTGGACTAAAGTTTTGTGCAGACAATAGATATGGATCTATTTGCAATCTTCTTATGCTGCCATCCAGTTATGCCAGCACCATTTGTTGAAAAGGCTTTCTTTTTCCATTGTATATTTTTTACTTCTTTCTCAAAAATCAGGTGTTCAAAGGTGTGTGGACTAATTTCAGCATCTTTGATTTAATTCCATTGATCCATACATCAGTTTGTATGCCAATATGAAGCTGTAGTAGTTTGAAGTTTTTCTGTGTCATTACCAGCCAGCAGTTGGGACAAATCTCTCTCACTAGCATCTCCCAAGTAAACACACAGAGGCTTATATTAATTATAACTGCTTGGCCATTAGCTCAGGCTTATTACTGACTAACTCTTACACTAAAATTAACCCATAATTATTATCTATGTTTAGCCAAGTGGCTTGGTATCTTTTCTCAGTCCTGTCTTGTCATCTTGCTTCCTCTGTGTCTGGCCAGCAACTCCTGACTCAGCCTTCCTCTTCCCAGAATTCTCCTGGTCTCCTTGTCCAGCATATACTTCCTGCCTGGCTACTGGCCAATCAGCATTTTATTTATCAACCAATCAGAGCAAAACATATTTACAGCATATAGAAAGACATCCCATAGCACGTCCCCTTTTCTGTCTAAACAAAAAGGAATGTTTTAACTTTAACATAGTAAAATCACATATAATAGAACATTTATCAAGTAAGAATTATAGTTACAATATCTAGTCTTTGTATTTGGCAAAATTAAAGAAAGTATTCTATCATCTATCTTATTTTTATGAGTCTAAATTTTCATATCTAGTTTAACCTTTATCATAATGAAGGAAAATTTTAACTATCTAGTCTTCAACTACATCAGAGACCTCAGAAGGATATAATATTACCTAAGTAAACAGGAAATGCATTGTAAGCAACTTCTAAAATTCTGGAAATGACAGAGACAGATGTCTGCTTAGATAGTCATCCAAATTTCCTCTGAAATGTTGGAGCATCCATCTTCAGCCCACAGGCCTAGTCACTTTTCTCTGTGTCCTGTAGAATGTCTGGCAGTTTCCTCTGTGAAGCAGGAACCTGAATGACCATCTCACATTGCAAAGTTCAGTGGTTACCTTCCTATGGGTTCTGCATGTCCAGTCTATACAACATTTTATCAAGCAGCCCAAGCAAGAACAGTTTCGTGACCAAATGGCTATCTTAGCCAAGAAGAAGATAAACTCCATATGGAATGTCTTTGACGCCCATCTTTCTCTTTGAAGTAAATCATTGCTAGGAGTAGATGTGTCTCACTGTCCAGAAAGTCTAAGTTTTTAAAACATTTTAAATGCCATATTCTGTATGTCTTTGAAGTGTTTGAAGATCACCTACCTAATTGAAATATAACTATGTGTATCTAGAAAACTTAACTAACATAACTATAAGTGTGATTATATGTGACTAATTATTAATCTGTATTTACTAATTATGCATTACAATTTCAAATGAGTTGCACAAACAAAATACTTTAAACAAGAGTAGAAATATACATACAGTATGACAAAATTAACTTTGAATTTAAATCAATAAATTTAAATCCATAGCAATGTAAAACATTTTTAAACAACTTTTTGCTCTTTAAAAGTAGATTCAATAATCTACCATTTTATCCTATCATATTTATACTATCCCCTTTCCTTCTTTTAGAAAGAGATTGACTATGACCAATAACAATTTGTAACCAACAACCTAAACAAAGACAAACATCCATAATCCATTTTTGGGAATGTGGGCATAGTGTTCTAGGCTACCTCCTGCTGATAGGAGGTAATGATGGTCTTATGGGGATCCTGAGAAAATTCAAGATAATGGTCAAGTCCTGGGAAGACCAGCTATAACCTTTGTTGATAGGTACTTTCTATTAAGGTTCAGGATGTCTGGATTGATCAAATCTGATCCATCTTAACCTAGAACAAATCCATAGCCTCTTGCTTCCTGTGGAAACAAAAGCAGAGCCTTCTTTCCGAAGCAACATATCCTTAGGTCCAAATTTTGAAGTCAAGATATCTTTAAAATACACATATTTGTTTAATGGAGCAGCCTTTATAATTAAATGTCTTTCTGCAGTTAAGAATCCCAAAGACAATATAATCCAGACTCTCTGTGTGATTTTCATCTTTACGTGGCTTATTTTTTATATTACTTTTACTTTCTCTTTAAAGATTTTAATTTTTTAAACTTTCTATTTCTTTATATAATTGCCTATATTCCTTTTCCTCTCTCTTCCAAGCCTATGTATACTTTTATACACATTGTAAACCATTTAGAGGTTTATTCCATCTGAATATGTTTTATTGTGGATCTATTGCTTTAAACTGCAGCATGACTAGGACTGAAATGGCAGCTTTGGCTGCTGTCTCCACCCACCTCAGCTTTCCCACATGGCATAATTATGTTTAATGCCAGCTCTGGGGGAACTATGCTCATGGCCTACTCTGGGAAGCAGTGGGTCTATGCTTCCACCCAGCAGCGTGTAGCCCAACAACCTTTTATTTCTTTCCTTTTTTTTTTCTTTTTTTTTTCTGTACTAGCAAGAGCTATATCCACCATGCATCATGCTGTATGGCTTGCATATGCCTCTGTGTACTGTGGCAGGAATCCACAACCATACCACTTAGCTCATGGCTGCTGGGAGCCAGCTCCATCTGGCAGGCAGCTGTGGAGAGATGAGTCTGCACTGCTGCCGGCATGATACTATGAGACTAGGAAGCCTAGTATGGCTCCATTTCTGTGCATTCAGAATCCTTATGCTTTCTTAGGTCTATGTGGATCAATGCCCAATAGTGAGGTGCCAATTGTAGTTGGAAGTTTTCCTGTGTCCCATCTGGCTGGCAGTCTGGACAAGTCTTTCCCACTCATATCTGCCTAGTAAACACACAGAGGCTTATATTAATTATAACTGCTTGGCCACTAGCTCAGGCTTATTACTGATTACCTCTTACACTTAAATTAACCCACAATTCTTATATATGTTTAGCCAGGTGACTTGGTACCTTTTCTCAGTTCTGTCTTGTCATCTTGCTTCCTCTATATCTGGCTGGCAGCTCCTGACTCAGCCCTCCTCTTCCCAGAATTTTCCTTATCTCCTTGTCTCACCTATACTTCCTGCCTGGCTACTGGCCAATCAGCACATTATTTATCAACCAACCAGAGCAACACATATTCACAACATACAGAAAGACATCCCACAGCAAGCCGTTTTTATTACTATAGCTCTATAGTACACTTGAAGTCAGGAATGATGATGCTGCTGGAGGTTCCTTTATTGCATTCAGGTCTGTGTTGAGGTCTATGGCACCTGTTACCACTGAAGACTATTGACTGGCCAGGGTCCAGGGTGCCACCTGGAGCCATGTTGGAGTCTGAGCACCATACTATTGCTGGACTAACACCACACTAATGCTAACATTATAGGCCTGAACTTCCACTCATGTCCATGGTGACATCCCCGCCCAAGCTAATGCTTATGGCTATGTCTGGGTCCATGGTCCTGCCTCAGCTGGGGTCTGTGTTAATGTCTGTTTCCTGTGTTACCACAGAGGTCTATACACACCATGTGCTGAACCATGTGTTGAAATACAAGGGCCAAGATGAGCTAAGCCCACCCCTCATTGGTCCTGGGATATTATACACCAACAGCCCCTGAATAGGAGTGCTGGTCCTGTCCCTCATGGGAAAGTTGGCTCCACCCCCAGCATGAGCTTGGGAGAGCTGGCTCTGCCCCTTGTCTGAAGGGGATGGTCTCAGTGTCCCAGAATGAACAACTCAGCTACCACCCATGCACTCATTCAAGGTTTTGAGTTGGCACTCCCCAACATCTACCCCATCGATGACCTGCTGGAACACATGAAGGGACTGGTCCTGCAGAACGGTAGCCACAGGAACTCCATGACTCAACAACAACAGCAGAATATCTGAGAGGAGTTTTGGTGAGGATACAGTATTAATGATACACCAGAGGCCTTGAACCTGAACAACAGAACATTACATGATGAAAATTTGCAAGTAAAACACGTAGCAACTCCCAATGCCACCAGGAAGAATAAAGAGGCAAGGGAGAGGCAGGAAACAGTGAGGAGTGAAGTAGGGTTTTTTTGTTTGTTTATTTATTTGTTTTTGTTTGGGAGGCTTTTTATTTTTTTAATTAATTTTGTTATTTGAATTTTTATTCTTTTATTTTTATTATTTCCATTTTAGTTTTCTTTTGGAAAGGATGATATAAAAGTGAAGCACAGATAAGAGGAGACGGAAAAATGAGTGAGATTGAGGTATATGATCTGAAATTCCCAAAGAATCCATAAAATGTATGTTTAGGGCTGGGCAGTGGTGGCACATATCTTTAATCACAGCACTTGGGAGGCAGAGCCAGGTGGATCTTTGTGAGTTCAAGGCCAGTCTGGTCTACAGAGAGAGATCCAGGACAGGCACCAAAGCTATGCAGCAAAACCCTGTCTCAAAACAAAACAAAAACAAAAAACAAAAAATCTTATGTTTAAAATAATACAAAAATACAGAATACAGAAAACAATTAAACAATTTCATATATGTATCTGAAAATTACATAATAAAACTCAAAATCAACAACAAGCAAAACTCTAGTAAGTCTATAAAGCATGGAAATTAAGAAATTCATTATTGAATGATGAATGAATGATGAAAAGAAGAAATCAAAATATTCTGAAAACTGAAAGAAAATGAAAACACAACATAAAACTCTTGGGTACAGGAAAGGAATCATATAAGGGAAGTTTATAACCCTATGTATCTACAATAAAAAAAAAAGGAAGAAGACAAACAAATGAGTTAATGATGCAGCTCAAGAATTTGGAAAAACAAGAACCAGCCTTGGACCTGAAAGGGAATACAGGCAGACAAGGATTCAAGAAAATCACTGGGAATTCATGAGGCTGGATCTAGTATTTTGGATCTAAGTAAGGTCTAAAGGTTGGATGTGTCACAAGAAGCTGAGTAGAACAGATGGGAAGGGTGATTACAGTTATAAACTCTGGGTCTGTGCCATATGGTGACTATGGAGTCCCTGAAAGCAAGTGGGTTGGGCTCAAAGGCAAGTCCCAAAGAATAGAGTGGTCTGAGAGGAGATTTTGAGGTGAGCAGTAGTGTCAGGCTGGGGATAACTTGGGTTCTATGTTTGGTTGCTGTGGGCTCTTTGATGGAAAGCCAAGCTCTTTTTATTCTTTTAATGATTCTCTTGAGTTTTAGTAGGGTTGCATTCATGAACATGGGTTAGGAGCCATTTCCTGGAGCATGGTCAACTTATCATTAGCTATGCCACCAAATAAAATGACTCCTACTTCCTCAGAGACCATTAACCATTGACAGACCTTTAGGGAATGGTGAGGCTCTCCACCATTGTCAGGGTGCCCTAAAGGAACAGAATTGATACAATGAATATGTATTTATGTATGTATGTATGTGTGTGTGTGTGTGTGTGTGTGTGTGTGTGTGTGTGTGTGTGATTTATTAAAGCAGCTCTCAGACTGTGGTCCAGATAAACAATGGAAAATCCAAGAATCCAGTAGCTGTTCAATCCATGGGGCTGAATGTCTCAACTGGTCACTAGTATACACTGCTGGAACTCTCAAGAAGTAGACTCTAATGCCAGTGAAGGAATGCACTTGCCAGCGAGAGCAAGGATAAGCAGGCAAAGAAAGAGAGCTTCCTTCTTTCACGTCCTTTACGCTGCCAGCAGAAGGTATAGCCCAGATTATAGGTGTATCTTCCCACCTCAAGAGATCCATATTGAAGTTAGCTCTTCACACTTCAAACAATTTAAGAAAAATACTTCATCTGTTTTAGGAGGAGCATAGTCAGCTAGCCTGAAAAAAACACAGCTGCCCTTCTCCAGACAGTACACATAGGCACACATGCTAGCTATTTCCCTCTGAGCCAACTTGAAGTCTGCCACTGCACCTGGTAATTGGTGATGCATGACCATCACAAAGCTGGGGGCCAGTGAGAAAGAGACAACACAGCTAAGAGAGGCTCCTGCTGCCAATGGAAAGTTGGGAAGGGGTATACAGGTTCGTCCCTTATCTGCCATAAACAAGTCAGCTGTTGCATCCTACCTGACTCCTGGTGTCTGTGTCATTAACACTGTGCCTTCTCATGCCCTCCCCCAAGGGGTATCCAGATAGAGAGACCCACAACAATCTGTTTACCCAGACTCTTGGGTTTTAGTTAATTCTGGGTGACATCAAGTTGACCACCAAGAAAAGCTATCACAACCCTCTATAAGAGAATGTTGAGAGCTTCCTGATTGTACAGGTTAATTACAGTTGTTGTGAATTTATGGATACAACAGCCATTTCCTGTCCAGAAGACAGCATTTTATAGTGCTCCTTCTGATCCTCGGGCTCTTATGTTCTTTTAATCCATGCTTCTGTTCCCTGAGCTTTGGAATGGGTATTACAGCTATCTCTTTTAGGGATGAGCAGCCAAAAGTCAAATATTTTTAGCACTTTATCAAGTGATGAGTCTCCATTAACCACTTTCCACAACAAAAGGGAGGTTCTCTGAGCAAGGTTAAGAGGAGCACAGATATGTGGATATAAGCATAAATTATAGAAAGTATTTTTGATAACTTGCTTATTTAGCAAAACAAAAGTAGTAAGCTTTCCTTTAGGAACATGAGACTTTTATTCAGGTTTATTATAAGTGGTTGGTTACCCAAATATAAAAATCATGCCACTGTTGTACTAGTGAGCATATCTTCCCTGGCATGTTAGTATATGTTGTAGTTTGGGAAGAATGGCCCCCAAGGGTCCATGTGTCTGAGTTCTTGGTCTCCAGTTAGTAGAACTGTTTTGGAAGGATTGGTAAATACAGGCTTGTTGGAGGAGGTGTGTCAGTATGGGCTTTGTCGTTTTAAGGGACTTGTGCCATTCCTCATGCCTCCTACTTGTAGATCAGTTGTAAGCTCTCAGCTCTTCCTACCACACCATAGAATCCAGTGATGAAGACCACCTCCTTCTTATTCCCCCAGGATACTCTTGAGGAGGGAGAGGCAAGAAAAATGTAGATAGAAGTGTAGAGGAGAGACAGTTAGAAAACATAGGATAGCTCAGGGGGGCTGGATCCTAGTCCACCAGTCCCTTTTGTCTCTATTAAAGGGCTTTTTGAAGGAATGCCAAGGGGTCAAGCAAAAGACCTTCCCCCAGCACAGCCAAGTGTAGACTAACCCAGATACTTGATGACCAGGCATGTGGTCCAGCCATCCCCTAATGCAGTACTGCTGTGTAAAGCAAGCTCAAATCTCACTAGGAAAATTTTGTGGGCTCCCACACTTTAGACCTCATCTCAAAGGCCCAATTAAGCAATAGGATGCTTTGGTCATGGTGTTTTGTCACAGCACTAAAAAGTGCATAACAGAATATGGTAGCATGCAGGATCCCCCACTGGATAAGACCATTAGCGTCTAGTCTTTTCTCCCTCAAATGGCATCATAAAAGCTAGCCAGAGGGAGGAAGCTTCTATTACCATTTCTTCTTGGATTTTCTGTCTTACAACAAAAGTATGTGGTTTGTTCAGCAATAGGGTCTTGCCAGATTATTATAGTGGGCAACTAATAGCAATGGTCTGTATTGTTTTAGGGCCTCTTGTACTACCAAGATAAACAGCATCATTGGAGTTATTCTACTCTTGTTACTGGAATTTTCATTTAATAACTTACAGCTTCTGTGAACACCATCATCTATCCGTGAAAAGTACCTCCATTCGAACTTCTTCCTTTCTTTTTTTTCTGCTATACTTTGTGATTATCTTGCAAAGTAGTAGTTTACACAAGGTATCTACATATTGATATAAATGTTGAGTTTTGATTAGCCCCCCACATTTTCTTCTACCCACTCCTTATTGTTTAATTCTTTATAATAATTTACAAAAGGAGGAAACATGTATAATAAAGGGGAATTAATTGCTACAAAAGCAAAATTATTCATCATATGTGAAGATGACAAAAGTACATGTTCAATAAGCACACTATGAAACAATACCATAATCATCCTAATGAATCTTATATTTCACAAAAAAGCAAAAGAGGATTTCCTAGAGTTTTCCTCATGCTTATTTTATTGTGCGCTAATTTTACTTACTGCAATGTAAACATACCGAAAGTTAGTAATATTTTTTTCCTATTAGGGACCCACTATTCTTCACAGTGTCTGTGCAGAGAGTGGAAAGCAGTTTGCAGTTGTAAAAGAAAAGCAGCATGTATGGAGATGGAGGAACATAACCAAGCTCTGGTCACTGAAATATACCATGCTGCATTTCAAGTAACAGTATCTGAGACAGTCCCTTTGCTATATGCAAAATTAACAATCATGAGGGAGAAAAACATTTTCACTTTCTATGGTACCGTTTCAAACAGTATTTCCATGATTGTTCATCTAAAAGTTAGTCATTAGGGCTTACAGAAACAGGATATGAAGCTGATTTGTGCATTTCAAACATAATATGATTGTCTTTGAAGAAGAAATTAAGTTATAAGGTACTAAGGCAGTACTGAATTGTGAGAAGAATAGAGGATAAAGAGGTGGAGGATTTTTAATCATAGGCTTTAATTTAAATCAGAAATTTCTACAGAGAATTCCTTTGATAATTGCTTTTAATTTCTCTACCATTTGTCTTTTATGTTTTTAGCTATGTTCATTATAAGGAAGATTTTAAGTTTCAAATAATGGTGCATACTGAATCCTCTATTGCCTCAATTTTCATTTCACTAAATTCTTTTAATATTGAAATGAACAATGTATTCTGATGTATCCAGTTATTAAGGAACATTTGATTAGTCAAATATAACTTTATAAAACTTAGTTCTTTTATTTTGGCAGTCTTTTAATGAATTCTTATAGCTTTTTACTGTTTTATGATACCAGTTTTCAGATCTAATTAATTCTGTAAGCACAATCATTTATTAAAATGCTTTGACAGAGTAAACAGTGAAGATGTATTATATATATATATGTGTGTGTGTGTTATTTTATTATTTTATGTAAAGCAGTTGGATATTAATTGCTTAAAATTGCTAAGTTTTTTCAAAATAGTTAAATCAGTTGTATACATAAAAATTTTAAAGATAATAATTAAAATTCTGGTTGCTCCATATGATGCTATTCTCTCCACTCAGAAAATTATTCCTCAGCTTCTTCGTTAAGGTTTTTATTGCTACAATGAAACACCATCACTAAAATGCAAATTGGAGAGGAAAGGGCTCTGACTGAAGGAAGTCAGGACAGGAACTCAAATGGAGAAGTATCCTGGAGGCAGGAGCTGATGCAGAGTGCATGAAGGTGTAGTGCTTATGGCTTGCTTCCTCTGGCTTGCTCAGTCAGCTTTCTTATAGAATCTAGGACCACAAGCCCAGGCACAGCTTGGCCCTCCCCCATTGGTTGTTAGTTGAGAAAATGCCTTACAACTGTATCTCATGGAGGCTTCCCTCAACTGAGGCTCCTTCCTCTCTGATTACACTAGCTTGTGTCAAGTTGACAGGCAATCAGTAATAAATATATCTTTATGCTATAACCAGGATTATAATACATTTTTAAGTATCATAGAATAACACCCCATTTCTATATACTTTATAAGTAATGCTTATATATTTACTGGAATCTAATGTCAGACTAAATTAAAAATGGCTTACAGAAGTTAGAATGTTATCTAGACCTGATTATTTTATTTAAATTGTTAGATTTATTATCTTATTTTATCTGCACGAGTGTTTGGCCAACAAATATGTATGTATACCACACATGTACCCAGTTCCTGCAGATGTTAGAAAAGAGTGTGGCATCCCCTAACCATGGAGTTACAGATGACTGTGAACCACTGTGTGGGTTTGGTGAACAGAACACAGGTCTTCTGCAAGAGCAGCAAGTGTTCATAACCACTAAACCAATTCTCTAGTTCCCAAATCATATTCTTAAAAATCGCATGGTCATCTTTGTGGATTCCTGGGAACGTCTCTAGCACCCGGTTTCTACCTTTTCTCATGATGTCTCCCTCTATCATGGTATCTCTTTCATTGCTCTTTCACTTCGTCCCTCTTCCAGCTTGACCACCCTATTACCTTATATTCTCATCCCCCATCTGCTCGCTACCCTCCATTGTCCCTCATCACCCCCAGTTTACTCATGGAAATCTCATCCATTTTCCCTTCCCAGGGTTATCCATTAGTCCCTCTTGGGGTTCTCCTTGTTAGCTAGCCTCTCTGGAGCTATGGGTTGTAGTCTTGTTATCCTTTGCTTTACATCTAGTATCCACTTATAAGTGGGTACATGCCATGTTTGTCCTTTTGAGTCTGGATTACCTCACTCAGGATGATATTTTCTAGTTCCATCCATTTGCCTGTAAATTTCATAATGTCATTGTTTTTTACTGCTGAGTAGTACTTCATTGTGTATATGTGCCACATTTTCTTTGTCCACTCTATGGTTAAAGGGCATTTAGGTTGTTTCTGAATTCTGGCTATTGTGAATAATACTGCTATGAACATAGTTGGGAATGTGGTATGATTGAGTATTCCTTGGACATATGCCCAAGAGTGGTAGATTGACTCCCAATTTTCTGAGAAACCACCATCCTGATTTCAAAGTGGCTGTACAAGTTTGCACTCCCACCCAAATTGGAGAAGTGTTCCCCTTCCACTTCAACAAAAAGCTGTTATCAGTGTTTTTGGTCATAGCCATTCTAACAGGTGTAAGATGGTATCTCAGAGTCATTTTGATTTGCATTTCCCTAATGATTAAGGATGTTGAGCAATTCCTTAAATGTCTTTTAGCCATTTGAGATTCTTCTGTTGAGAATTCTGTTTAGATCTGTAGCCCATTTTTAATTGGATTGTTTTGTATTTTGATGTCTAGTTTCTTGAATTCTTTATATATTTTGGAGATCAGACCTCTATCAGATGTGGGGTTAGTGAAGAACTTTTCCTATTCTGTAGGCTGTCATTATGTCTTATTGACCGTGTTCTTTGCCTTATAAAAGCTTCTCAGTTTCAAGAGGTCCCATTTGTTAATTGTCGCTCTCAGTGTCTGTGCTGCTGGTGTTATATTTAGGAAGTGGTCTCCTGTTCCAGTGCATTCAAGACTACTTCCTACTTCCTCTTCTATCAGGTTCAATGTAACTGGATTTATGTTGAGGTCTTTGATCCACTTGGACTTGACTACTCTAATTGTCATCATATAGAACCTTCATCCAGTAACTGGTGGGTGCAGATGCAGAGGTCCACAGCCAAACACTGGGTCTAGTTCCAGGAGTCCTGTTGAAGAGAAGAAGGAAGAACTGTACAGGCGAGAGGAGGTCAAGGTCATGAAAGGGAAACCCATAGAGACAGCTAACCTGCGCTCATGGGAGCTCACCAGCTCTGAACGTACAGCTAGGAAGCCTGCATGGGACCAACCAAGGCCCTCTGCATGTGGGTAACAGTTGCATAGTTTGGTTTGCTTGTGAGGTCCCTGGCAGTGGGACCAGGATATGTCCCTGGTGCATGAGCCAGCTTTTTGGAACCTACTGTCTGTGGTGGGATGCCTCACTCAGACTTGATGGAGAGGGGAGGAGTTTAGTCCTGCCTCCATTTGATATGCCATGTGTTGTTGACTCCCATGGGAGGAGGTCATACCTTATTGAGAAGTGGATGGGGATGTGGGGAGAAAGAAGATGTGGGGAAGGAACAGGAAGAGAGTAGAGAGGGGAAACTGTGGCAAGTATGTAAATTTTTTTAAAAATTTAAAGATAAATTTATTTTTAAACTCATCAATCAATATTTGAATTATTGCTTCACAGAGTCTTCTGATATCTTTTTCTTTTATTGCTTTTAGGAACCATGACTAGCTTAAGTTCTATAATGGTTTTTATTATTTTCAGAGATAAAATTTTCACCAAAACATACCGATTTTTCATGAAACAATTTCACTTAATTCTAATGAGGTTGCATAGGACTAAAATAATACAAAATTTAAAGTTGATCAAAAAAATCATTTTAATTTTTAACTTTGACTTGAGCAATAATTTATGAGAACATTTGTAATGTACCATATAACACGTATTGACATGACTCTAAATTTAACTGACTACAAATATAATAGATATTAGAAGGAGTAGGTGCAGGTCTGTGCAGCCCTGATGTGAGCTAAGTGTTTCCTAAGGTATGCCTATCACATTAAAGTACATTTTAAGTGCTTCACTCGCATACTTCATTAGTTATTTGCTTTTTTTCCTGCTTTTTTTTTCCGTTTTGCAATTTGGGTATGGACCATCAGATCTACTACAAACAAGGAGTTATGTCAGACTCTAAATATAAACTGTGACCATGATTTGTCAGGAGATTTGCTTTTTGCTCAGTTTCATTCTTGGTTTTCTTTCATTGTTATTCTTGACTTATTTGCAATTTATTATACTTTATATATCAAGGTATGTTATTATAATTGTCAGTCCCCTCTACAGTTCCAAAAAGAGGGAAAGAAATCAATGCTTAAGACTCAGAATGAGAAAAAAGGCAGCTGATCCAAACAACATATACATATTCTGGGCTGAGATAATGCTATAACTAAATAAGGCCTCCTAAAAGAATGAAAAGAGGCATGGATTAGCTATTTATTTCTTCATAGGGCATAGAATACTTTTCACCACATGTTAATTCACCAGAGATTTGTTCCCTTCAAGTTAAATGAAAAATAAAAGGCATCAATAAAATACAGTATACATCTTAGCAAATCATGCCTAAGAATGGTAGTCTAGTTATAGAGAAAACTGATATTACTGATTTTTTTGCATTTGCAGGACACAGAAAAGTAGAAGTTGCTGTTGCTGATAAATAAAAAGAGTAGACTTGATTTGTACAAAAGTAAAGATCAAAAAAAAGTAAAGATTCCCCTGTTAGATTTATAAATACAAAAGAACATATTAACATATTTTAAGTAACCTAGTAGAGTTTTATGAATTATCACAATAAGGTGTCAATAAAACCCAAAATGTCAGGTTTCTAGTTGTCTCTACCACTCACTGCATAGGTACCTTTAAATATATATTTTTTTAATTTCCCTAGTCTCTAACTCTTCATCTGCAAAATGGGGGTGATAATACTTATCACTTTGATATTAGTAACCAACAGCTCAAGTAGTCATAACAGGAATTAAAAGACAGATGAATGTTTTTATAACATTACATATAGTTAAATATAAACTATTGTGCATATCATCATATACATAAAAGTATCCATTATAGATGCATAAATTAAAAACATATCTTTAAGTTTTTCTATTTTAATTTTGTTACCTATATAATGATACATAATTCTTTCAGATTGATTTGTTCAGGAAAAATCTGAAATCTTCAGTCTGTTTTCTCACTAAATGTTTATTTCTTTTCATACATACTTTTGAAATAGTAAATGTATTAATCACAGTAATAAGGCATAAATTAAATTTAATTAAATAATTGCATTGAATGTATTCAACCTAATTATTTTGCTCTTCATCAAAAATAAAAACAGTAATGTTTACTACATATTTTCAACCAGTATTGGGATATTTTGTTTTCACTCAGTTCAGGTTGTTTTTAGACAGCTACTCAACGATTATCCACATAAACAAAGAAATTTATTGCAGGGGAGCTTATCCATATTAATTCTGCTTCCACAGTTTTCATGTTCCTCATGGCTTTACCCAACAGGTCCGCATAGAAAGGATGATTGGACCACAGACCTGAGTGCAGGTGTCTGAGATGATCTGCACTTGGCTGTGATGTGGGAAGGGGAGGTCTTTTGCTCCACCCCTTGGCTTTTCTATAAATACCTTAGGGCAGAGACAGTCAAAGCCCATTGGAATAGGTTCCAGGCCCTCTCGAGGCTTTCCTGTATTTTCTATCTGTTTATCTCCACACTTTAAATTTTTCTATCTAATATTTCCTGCTGCTCTCACTCAAGAAAACTCTGGGGAACTGTGGGGTTGGTGGTTAAACACCCCACAACAGTGTCATATTGTAATGTCACAGCTTTTCCATGCTACCAGTGTTACAATCCATGGGGATGGCAACATTCTTCATAATCATCAAACACTTAGTAAAAGGTGGCTAGATTCCATGCATCTTTGTCCAGGGAGCATTAGAAACAGAAAGCACCTTAGAGCACATGGGACAACTCCATCTTTTATGTGCAAAGAAACTGATGCCCACCAAATGACTCAAGAATAGAGTGAAGTCCTTCAACAAGTAGAGAATTCAGACTTCTGTCCCCTACATACCACTGCTTGGTGTTTACAAGGTCCTGTCCTCAAGTTATGGCCAAGTTACTAGAAAACTTCATTCATTGTAGAACTAATAGATGTGATTCTAAAGCCATTGTTATGGCCTTTTGTAAAGTTGTATTGAGACCTGCAGAAGGTCCTGTCTTCAATTCCACTAAAGATACAGCACTGTTCATAGATAAAAAGAGAAAATTGATGATATCCATAGCTCTATCTAAAGTTTGTGATGGAATCATTATGTTACCCTGATTAAAGAAATTGCTCCCTTTTGGTCAATCTGCCCCAGCTATTATCTGAGAACATATAATCAAAAAGTGCTAGGTGACATGTCCTAACAAGAAAAAGATGGAGTTATAAGTTATTAGAAGATATTACTTGACCCTTTATTTACAACAGAGAAAAAGGGAAAAAAAACAAACTGCAATAATATCTTTTGCAAGAAGACACTATTGAATTCTCATACATCTCACAAAAAACTAGCAGCTTTTGTTCTCCAGTCAGAATATTTGTATAATCTAAGAGTTTAACTTTACACTCTGACATCTAAGAATTTTTTGTAAAACCAGGGACTTAAGCATCCTGGAATATTATCATTGTCGATGTAAACCCTAGAATTTCATAGGATTTCTTTTTCAGTATTTTAAGTTGAAATTTCTAATTATTTGCCTTTTCTCAGACTCTTGTAAATTCAACCAAAACATATCAAGCAATGAAAGAATACTTAAATTGGAATTTCTGTGTCTCAACTTCAATTTGGAAAAGAAAAGATTTGTCGAAGAGTCTCCTATGCAGTCTATCACAGTCTCACAATCACAGCAACAACCCTGTCTCAGTGTTCTAAGTATTAAGATTAGGTGTGAATCTCTTCCCACCACAACACACACACACACACACACACACACACACACACACACACACACACACTTTCCTTTTAGTACACTCTACCAATGAGCTGCATCTCTAAGTATTGAATTGCTTTTTGGAAATTGCTATCATTTTATTGAAAATAATCTAAAAGTTGGGAGAATCTGAACATTCAAATAATCCTAATATAGAGGTTCTGTTGTGCTACTTTTCTTTGCCATAGTTAAAAGATTATTTACCAACTCTTCATTCATTAAACTGATTCCCCCCCCCGCCCAAGGGCCATAGGATGTCCAAAACAAACAAACAAAGAAAAATAAAAAATAAAAACAGAAACTCCAAGCCAGGCATGAGAAGCCCCTTCTGAGTTGTTGGTCATGATGGTCTAAGGAACTCCCAAAATAGAGGATATTACTGTTACCTTTGATCACCTCACAGAGCCTGAAAGTAATTTCTTATTGCTGAAGATATCATGTACTTTGTACACAGAATCTGGAGAATCCCCTCTGATTCTGACTTGAAAGTTTCTTCCCTGAAGATGCCTTGAAAGCTTCCAAGGGTGGAAAGAATCCAAAAGTCATATACAACTATGATATCTATGAAATACAACAATGACCAGCATGGCATCATAGCTCTAAAGATTCAATAGTTGCAAACATACCATGGCAGTAAGCAACAGCTCTCTAACCTGAGTTAAGGATCACTCAATAAGAGGTGAATTATGCCTGATACTGGAAACCTAGTCAAGTAACTGGTGCTAATGAAATAGTGAATCTTGGGAGAGAACCTATAATTTCCATTTTACTAAACCAAGGTAATTCTTAACTATATTCTACATCTTTACCTGTATACCCAAAGATAAGTATAGATTTCTCCCCTCATCAAAGTAACATCTCCTTGCAACAGAAACCATGCAGAAAGCCATGACTGATTAAAAAAAAAAAAGGCAGAGAGCAAGTGATTGTGTGGTTCCCAGCTTCATTTGATACATCAACAACTCCTGCAACTAAGGCTCAGAGATCATAGCAGAAGAGGTAGGTGGGATTGTAAAAGCCAGAGGAACAGGAAGTTTTTAATGTGATTTCATCTCCTAGAAATGTCAGGGGAAGGTATACCCATGAAGTCTCATCAGCATGGCTTCCTAAATAAGACTTGAATGAGGATGACACCAATAGACAGACTAACATAGAAGACGGAAACCTCATGGGACCTCAACCACATACAAAGAACTATAGGCAACTAAGAAATACTGAGAACAGAAGAAATAGTCTTCCCCAGGGAAAAGTGCTGAAATTGGCTATCCAGCACCAAGTGGTCAGCCCTGAAATCATGTACATAGAGGTAAGATTATACAGACTGAACAGGTTGTATTTATATATTTAGTTATATATAAATATATATATATATATGTGTGTGTGTGTGTGTATACATATACATATATATGTAAAATCTTGAGTATATGTGTTGATATATTTCAACAATTAAAGAAATGGAAGTCATAAATTCAAGAAGGGGAAAATGACTATGCATGGGAAAGATTAGAAGGGAGAGAAAAATAGGGAGGAACGATGCAATTATATTTTAATTAAAATGTTTTAAATATATTTTTAAAACTCCTTGGAGTTTAGTCCTTATGGTTTATGAAAAGTAAGCAAAGTAATGGTAATGATTCAGATCATAGCTTTAATCATTCTAAAACTAAATGAATATACATAATGAGAAATTGAAGTAGAGACAGGATGGAGAGTAGAGATTCTTTTGAACATGAAGTAACAGAGCTCGGGGAGCCACATAGCAGTGAAGAGAGCTCCCCTTTATCCCTGATAGAGTTCCTGAAAGAAAGCTATGGCCAGGCGAGAGTGGTGCACGCCTGTAATGCCAGTACTCGGGAGGCAGAGGCAGATGGATCTCTGTGAGTTCGGAGGCCAGCATGGTCTACAGAGATAGTCCAGGACAGGCTCCAAAGCTACAGAGAAACCCTGTCTCAAAAAAAAAAGAAAAGAAAAGAAAAGAAAAAGAAAAAGAAAGAAAACTGTGAGTGCAAGCTCAGAGGAGTCCACCTGAGAAGCTAAACTGAGGTGATTCCTGCATTGAAAATTGTGCTTTGGTCTAGAGGTGGGACAGAGGCAGTACTATCCACTGTTCAGCCTGAGAACACTCATCCTAATGGTAATCAGTACTGATAGAATATCAATGGCTTGATAGTTTCCTGCTCCATGATATAATTCTCAAACAGAAGGATTGGACAAGCTTTGTTAGCCATTCACTGGATGGTTCAGATTATGCTGCAGAACAAACGTCACATGAAGGCAGCCAGAGTTAAAATGCACAAAAGTCCCACCTCTAAAAGAAATTACTGCATGACTTAGGATCTGAATCCAGATAGTGTGCACAATAGGACCAAAGAACGCTGTGTTTACTCACAGCAAGAAAGGGATAAATAAAAGGAATCTGGGCTTTTGCAGTGTGCTAAACCCCCATGGCTGACAGATCCTCTCCATCCCATTTGATGCTTCAGTGGAGGGTATTTGCTTCCCCCAGTGGGATATGAACTGCAGAAAGCAAGGACATTTCTGGAGACTACTGACATCTGCACTTATGCAGAAAAAAAGTACGCATTGAATATGAAACCAGGGAAATATTTCCACAAAAGCCCAAAAGCCCAGAAACAGCTTGTGTGGAATTTCTCAAAAGAGAAACATGGCAAGTCCAAGTCCCCTTCTTATGGGCCCCACAGGGTGAAATAGTGCACATAGGGTCTGCCTTTCCCAGTGGTTTCCAAGACCATAATTTGGCCACATCCTCTCATAGCTTCATATATTGATTATTCCTTATGATGCTTTTAGGCTCTCATTTTGGTTTTGTAAGACAGGGTTTTTCTCTGTAGTTTTGGTACTGTCCTGGATCTCGCTCTGTAGACCAGGCTGGCCTTGAACTCACAGAGATTCAGCTGGATCTGCCTCCCAAGTGCTGGGGTTAAAGGCTTGTGCCACCTCTGCCTGGCAGGCTCTCATTTTTCTTATAGTTCCTTCAATTTCTTCAAACATGCAAGTTTTCTAAATAAGCATGCATACACTCATGTGTGCATGGCTGTGCACACACACACACTGCCACATACACTCAAAGTGAAAGGTGGGGAATCTGTCCAATTTGAATACAATTACAATGACTACTTTCACTGAAGAAAATCCTCAAAACCATTATAAATTATAATAGTGCCTCTAACTACTATAAATTTACAATACCATACAATTAAACAGGTAGTCTTTGCTAGTTGTAAATAGCTAAATCACTGACAATTTGAACATATCATTTTACTTTATTGTAAGTCAAAAAAGACCAAGAATTCATCTATGTTGGTAGCATCAGCTGGTTGTCCATAATTAATCCCCCTTTGGCAATGAGGGATTAACTACACTTTAACTTCCTCTTAATTATTTATTTGAACTCTTTTGCTGTACATTTCCTCCAGGAAAAAAACTTTTTATCATAAAGCACAAAAATAAAAAAAACAATGTTACTGGATCTCTGAAGCCCATTAAGGAAGCTTGCTCAACCAACATTTGATATCATGGTGCCCAGTTAGCAAGGAGCCCTGATTTTCCTGCTGGCTGATGGGTACTGAACTAGAAACTACTGAGCAGGACATAAAATTGTAGCTGTTTTCATTAAAATAACTAATTAAGAGTATTTCTGTCAAAATATTTTCTTTCATGCCATCGTATCATTGTGCAGTATGTCATAAGTACATCATAGACACACTGTGCCTTGTGGAGTGAATGTATTTCTAAAAAGTCTGTTGTATTTAAAACTCATCTGATACACAGAGATTTCATATTAAAGGGAGTTACACAAAATACTTTTTCAATGACCTCTTGAAGTAAACAGCTATCCTCTAATGGTTATGCTTCTCAGAAAATGGTTATGTATGTTTCTATGTTATTGAGGAAACACAAAAGTAATAATGTTCTATGAAGCCACAAAAATCAATATTAAGACAAAGACCACACTGTATAACAGCAAAGTGATTAGACTATCAAAGAATTTGAAAATCACCTGAAACCACAGTGGGTAAGTAGGAGAGCTGTCAACCAAAGATATTCCACCCAAGTATGTGGTGATATTGTGTTCCCCACTATATTGTTCACCCTAATAAACTTATCTGGGGTCAGAGAACAGAACAGCCACTAGATATAGAGGCCAGAAAAGGGTGGCACAAACACCTTTAATCCTATCAATTGGGAGGCAGAGATCCATCCAGACCTCTGTGAGTTCAAGGCCACACTGGAAACAGCCAAGAATGGTGACTCACACCTTTAATCCCAGGAAGTGATGGCAAGAAGCAGAAAGGTATATAAGGTGTGAGGACCAGGGACTATAGTTTTTAGGCATTTGAGCAGCAGGTCAGCTGAGATCCATTCAGATTAGGACACAGAGTTTCCAGTTTGAGAAAATGAGATCAGCTGAGGAACTGGCAAGGTGAGGTTACCTGTGGCTGGTTCTGTTTCTCGGATCTTCCAGCATTCACTCCAATACCTGACCCTGGGTTTGTTTTTGTTAATAAGACCTTCTAACAATTCGTGCTACACAAGTGAAAATGTGGATATGAAATATTTCATCTCCCATTTAGCCTATGAAGTACTAAATGTGTCATTAAAGTGACTAACAATTTTTTTTAAAACTTCAAATATCTCTTAATAAATAGCGTAAACAATGTTATACACTTTGGGGTTTTATTACATTTTCATTACTTAAAAGAATTTTTAATTTAAGTACATTTTTATCATATTCTCCCCCGCTCAAGTCCTTCCAAATCCTCTCCCCTTCTCTACCCACCCAACATTAAGTTCTTTCTCTAAAAGCAAACAATTATCCAATACAACAACAAATCTCTCCAAAACGAGAAAACAAAACAAAACCACAACTCCAAAATAAACAAACAATGAACCTCCAAACTGTGAATAAATAAAAGAACACAAAAATACTGTGGAGTCCACTCTGTGTTGGTCAACTACTCCTGAACATGAGGCCTGTCCTGGAGTGATTGGTACACCCAGTGTCACTCCATTGGAGAAAACTGATTTCCCTCTCTCGGCAGGAGCAGGTATAAGTCACAATTCACTTATTAACTTTTACCCTAGTAGGTAGGTTTTCATTCATTTATTCACTCATTTTAAATATATATATATGTGTGTTTATATATATGCATATATATTTAAATATATATGTAATTATATGTATATTTAAATGTATATAATTATATGTATATTTAAATATATATAAAATTATATATAAATATATATATAATCACAATGAAATATAAGATAAAACAAAAACTATCACAATAAATTTGGACAATACAGAACAACAGAAGATAAAGAGCCCAAGAGAGGGCACAAAAGCCAGAGATCCACTCTCACACACTCAAGAATTCCATAAAAACACAAACCTGGAAGCCATAATCTAATCACAGAGGATCTGGTGCAGACCTTTGCAGACACTGTGCATGCTGTTGCATTCTCTGTGAGTTCAGATGAGCTTTGTTCATGGTGACTTAAAGGATCTGCTACACTCTTTCTGCCTCCTCTTCCACAGGGTTCCCTGTGCTCTAAGGGGACGGATTTGATGGAGATATCCCATTTACTGTTGAATATTCCAAGGTCTCTTACTTTCTGAGTAATGTCTGGCTGTAGATCACTGATTTGTTCCCATCTACTGCAGGAGGAAGCTTCTGCCATATCTTCCAGGATTTATGCTCTTGTAGATTAAGGGTTTGAGGCTGCCTTAGTGTTAATGCTTCTCCCCTGACAGTTTGCAGACAGTTTGCAGAAAGAAACCTAGAGTCTTTGCAACAGCCTGAGTTGTTTAGAGAGTCATGTGGAGCTCCTTTGGCCAGCAGGTTAGGAGATTTTTAATGACTGACTGCTACCATTTCACTAAGGGTTATAGGTCTAATTAAATTGTTTTCCTTATCTTGATTTGATTTGATAACTGGTGCCTATTGAGAAAATTATTCACTTCTGTTGAAAGGCTCTGCTGTTGAAGGCTGCAGTCCATCTTGTCCAGACAGCTCTCTAAGCTTGGTGCAAAACAGAAGACTCTTTTCTCCCAGCAGGGCTTCCTACTCTGTCTAACCTTATTTGGAAGCTGTTCCTGAGCTTGGATGCCTGACTTACCTTAAGTGTGACCTTTGAACAGTTCCCTGCAAATCCTATGCCCCTGCTACCCATATGATAATGTTGTGCTATCATCTAGATGATGGGACTGTGCTGCAAAATGCAAATAAAACATACTAGGAGCATCTATTAGGTGACACCACCACTTCTGTCCCCATTTTATATATTCTCTTCGCTTCCTGGGATAAAAATTGAACTGTCTCACTGAAGCTGACTCCTGGAGGCTCTTTCTGTCATACTCACAGCCATGCAAGCTCTGCTCATGTTTCTGCTCCCTTTGTCGTCATACCCTGGTGCCCAGTGTGGCACAAGAAAAAGGGAGAGCGTACACATTTCCTTTAGATTTTTTGGATTTGGTGAAGAACAGATTTTTAAAGTATGTCCTCATGATTCTCTGGATTTCCTCAGTGATTGTTGTTCTGGCCCCCTTTTAGTCTTCTGATTTTGTTAATTTCTATATTCTCTCTGAGCATTTTAGTTAATTTTGGTAGGGCTTTCTCAACCTTATTGATTTCTCTCAAAGAACCAACTCTTTGTTTCATTCTCTGCATGGCTTTTTGTTTGTTCCCTTTTGTTTGATTATTTCTTGCAATCTGTACCTTTTGACTGTGATTTCTTCCTTTTGCTCTATAACTTTCATGCTATGGAACAATCCTTTTCTACACTATGAATATGTATTACTCTTATTGGTTAATAAAATGCTGATTGGCCCAGGCAGATATTATAGGAGGGACAGTCAGACACAGAGGATTCTGGGAGGAAGAAGGGCTGAGTCAGACAGTCACTGGCAAATGCAGAGAAGCAAGGTGAGAATGTTGTACTAAGAAAAGGCACCAAGCTATGGGCTAAATAGAGATAAGTGTTATGGGTTAATTTAAGTGTAAGAGTTAGCTAGTAATAAGCCTGAGCTATCAGCTGATCATTTATAATTCATATTCAACCTCTGAGTCAGTTATTTGGGACTGGGTCGTCAGGACAGGGAAACTTCCAACTACATTTTAAGGCATGACATTTATTGTTACTAGTATAATATCTCTCCAACTTTTTCATGTAGGCAGTAGTGCTATGAACTTGCTTCATTTTGTCCCATAAGTTTGAACATGTTGTCTATTTTCATTCAATTCCAAAACATCTTTCATTTCTTTTCATTTCTTTCTTGACCCATTATTTATTCAGTGGGGATTTACTCAATTTCCAAGAGTTTGTAGGCTTTCTGATGTTTCTCTTGTTGCTGTTATTCAGCTTTAATCCTTGGTGGTCAGATGTTATTTCAATTTTCTTCTATCTGTTAAGACTTCCTTTGTTTCTGAATACATGGTCAACTTTGGAGAAAGTTCCATGAGGTCCAGAGAAGAAGGTATATTCTTTTGTGTTTGGGTGAAATATTCTGTAAGTGTATGTTAGGTCCACTTGTTTTATAGCATCAGTTATATCCAGCATTTATCTACTTAGTTTTTGGTCTGGATGACCTGTCCAGGTCATTCATGACAGTAGGATATTGAAGTCTCCCTCTATCAGTGTGTGTGAATCAGTATGTGATTTAAGCTGTAGTCATATTAGATCCTATTTAGCAGCAGCAGAAACTCCATTTTGTCCCAGTCTGCCATTCTGCCCTGAGCTGCTACCCACAATTCACTGAGGCTAGCCTGAAGCCCCTCAAACCCCTCACACAGGTATAAAGCACAATTGTTTCACTTCCTTCTGATTAGTTGGCCCAGAGTCAGTCCCAACTACCAAACTACAGAACTCCTTGACAGGCTGAAAGGGCGTCACCATGGAAAGTCCCCAGCTGCTTTTCCCCATATTACATTTTTATTGGATGGGGCTCAGAAGCTATCTCTTAATGGTTTTCCCCACTAAAACGGGCTGCTGCCCTTACCTGAGGGATGTGATTTGGAGCCTGAACTCCACAGCCTCCCTGAAATCAGTTTTTCTAAATAAATTTATGGTTCACTCAAAACCTTGTCTTTTGTGGTGGATTATTCCTGGATTCTCAGACTCTAAAATTTGGGGGCTCATGTAGAATCTGAGGGTCCACGGGTTAGATTCTCTGGCCAATCTGTCTGCTACTGGCCTTTAAAACCATCTCCAGAGGTAAGCACTGGAGATTTTGTGGTTGTGGCACCTTTTTTTCTGGGACCCAAAAGAGGAGAAACTGGATGCAGTATTGCTCCAGGGGTATTGCTCTGGGGGACTCAGTCAAATAGGCAAACTGGGTCAGCTCTCCAGGCTCACACCGAGGGAGTGTCTGAGGCATCTGGAGACTCAGTCAAAGAGGTGGCTGGGTCAGCACTTCAGGGTCCCCAGGGGAGAGAGTGTCTGAGGCATCTGGTCTCCAGGCCTCCCTGTACTAGGAGCATCTGGGGCATCTGTGTTCAAGACATCAACCAGAGAGGTGGCTGATCCACTTGGCTCTGAACAGGACCATGTTTAACTGTTACCCTTTTCTCTTGCTTGTCTCTATTTGTGGTGCATTGCCAGTTTCTCCATTTATATCAAGTTAGAGTTCCTATTTCACTTTGGGTCCTCGCTTTTATTCTTCTCCCTTATTTCAAGATCATAGGACTACTGGATCTTTGGGCCCTAATCTCCCCTCCCTAGACCTCGTTTTATAGCACTTTAAAGACTTCAAGAAAAAGGGCCAGGAATCGGTGATATGAATTTGAATTCAAAACATGCCTCCACAGTTGGGCATGGTTGCACATGCCCAGTGGGACTTAGTCACTTCAGCCTAGTCATTTCTGGGTCAAATGTCTCACATGAACCAGGACTGTGGCTTTACATGGTTTCATAAAGTGAGCAATATAACCACGTGAATAAGCACAAGCTGTAGAGTAACCACATGGGCCTGTGTGAGCAGGTACAGCCCAGTCTTTATAAGCTGGTGCCATGATTCCCAGGCCCCCTTCACACACATGTCTTTCGACAGGCCTGGGCACATCTGTCCCTCTCCCTTATCTTAATAAAACTCTTGTTAGTGGACTCTGTCATGTTTTGTGACTTTCACTTTCAGGGTAAGAGAACCATCAAAACCAACAATAGGGAGATTCCACCTTCCCTGGAAAGCTCTGCACTCTATATCAGCTCCAGCGGGCAACTTTCAGAATTGACTGGCCTCCTGGGAACATTTTCAACCTCACTGTTTCTCTTCCTCTCTAGGCCAAATAGTCTTCAGCCACTCATGCCACCCTGACCAAATGCCTTATATTGTGTCCTGGGTCCTCCTTTTGGGAAACCCTCCCCACAAAATGGCTCCAGTACCACTGACAGGGCCAATCAATAAGGATTACCTATCTTGCCTCCCTCTGAGGAGAAGCCCCTCCTCCCTCTTTATATTCTGCCAAAGGAAAGGCAAACCCAGAGGCTGCCTCGGGATTCTGCCCCCCCCAGGGCTGCCTGGCTCCCCTTCCTACTTCACTTTCCATTTACCCAAAAGCTGTTGAGGACAAGCAGTCATCTGCCTCCAACTCTGATTCCCTCTCCTCACCCCCTACACCCACTACAACACCACAGAATTTGGTTGGTGGAACTTCCCCTCACCCCCTCCTTGAAATTACAGTTGGAAGAAGCAAGAAAAGTTTTATGTCTGTTTGGAATGCATGGATGTGACCACTGAATGTTTGTTTCTGATTGGTCTTGAATGTATGAGTTTATTGTGTTCCATATGTCTTGGCTGCAGCTCAGATGTTTCTGTTGCAGCCAGATTCTCAGGGGCTCAGAATTTATCTGGTCATTGGATCTGGTGTACTAGGGATTCAAATGTCAATTGAATATGGATATTGAGTGTTATATGCTGTTCTGCTTCACTGAAGAGATGGCTCTGGAATTGAGTATTGTCTCATGCGTTTTCAGACCCAGACTTGCTTTTTTAAAGCCTCTATGTCCATGACCAGGGTCAAAAATTGGTAGGCAGGAAGAACAAGAGCAAAGTTCAAATTTACTGGGTATGGTTAAACATCTATAATATTTACAACAAAAATGTTAACTCATAACTTTAACAGGGTTAATAATCAAAGGGTTAAATAAGCAATCTTAAAACAAAGGCCTAATCCATCAATGTTGATAGTTGTAGGCAAATATTCAAATGTACTGACCTTTTTCTTTTCTTTTTTTTTTAACCCTTTAGTTCTGCTTCTGATTAACTTTTTGTTAACTGAAATATGTCAACCCAAAACATGGTTTTTAGGTGTAAAGGCCCACCCTGAGAAAAGCTTAAGACTTCATTGGAATTTCAAACACCCAGTGCAGGCACTGGCCAACTAAAGCCAGGGCCCCAACTATTAAGCAAAAGAAACTGGAATATTTCTATCTTATG
Organism: Onychomys torridus; assembly: GCF_903995425.1. Lineage (NCBI taxonomy): Eukaryota > Metazoa > Chordata > Mammalia > Rodentia > Cricetidae > Onychomys > Onychomys torridus. The sequence goes on from NC_050456.1 coordinate 18,250,898, forward strand.
ATGCATTATAAGATGGTGACCTTAAACAGTCTGGCAAGAGAACATGGAGGAGTTTTTCAGCATATGGGACACGCACAACATTTCAGGGTCAAAGACCTTTTTACAGGAATAGCCTAGGGTTGCTGTATGGCAGATTTTGGATCACGATTCACAACAATGAACCACAAAAAAATTGAGAACCATTGGCTTAAAGATTTATGTCTAGCCCTCTTGTTTTTGCTAGCATTGTTAGGCAGTTACTCTTTTGATAAACTGAGTCATACAGAGAACTGTTGTGTTCTAAAATGGTATACTATACAAGGATCAGGAAAGTTCCCAGTCTCTTCATGGACTATGCTTGTGAGTTAAAATCTTATCTTGTTACTAATAGTCAGTTACCTCATAAAGGATCAAATTCTTTTATATGTTCAGTTTAGCTTCTCATATACGTTTTTAAAGTTAAGCCTTGAGGTGATAAGAACTATGCTTAATAGATAATGGTGAAGCATGAGCCTATTTAGTCTTAATCAATAAAAACCTGGAGTCAGATATTATGATGAAAGATGAAAGAGCAGAGAAGCAGAGCAGCCAGCCACCAGAGACTTCCTACCTCTGTGAAATCTCAGACCAAATGGCAGGTGTCCTGTCTCCATGAATCCTCAGACTGAATGAGCTGAGATCCTGTCTCCACTCACCTTATATTTCTGTCTCCAACTCCCAAGTGCTGAGATTAAAGATGTGTGCCACCACCACCTGACCTCTATGGTTAACTAGTGGCTTGGTCTGTTCTCTGATCTTCAGGCAAGCTTTATTTGTCAGAACACAAACAAACTATCATACAACATTTCCTCCTTTTGTCTAAAATAAAAAGTGAGGGTTTTAAATAACATAGAAAAACTATATACAATAAGTACTATAATTATTTGCAAATATATATTGGCAATAATTATATTAACAATGTCTAGTCCATTAGCATTTGACAATTTCAGATAAAAAAAAAAAAAACTCCACTATCTATCCTATCTTAGTGAGTCCAAAGTGTTGTACCTAATTTACTTTCTGTCCTAACTTGCATTACCAATCCAAGACTACCTTTTAATATATCTCAACCTTATACATTTTACATCTCTTTTGTGAGTGTCTTTTCTGAATTTGTTAAAAAGGAAAACTATAACTATATAGTCTTCAACTCCATCAGTGACCTGAGAAGGATATATTACCTGAGTAAACAAGAAGTGCAGAGCAAATAACATCCAAAAATAAGAAATGACAGAAACAACTGGCTGCCAGGAGAGTCACCCAAGGTTCTGCTGTAATGTTGGGGCATCCATCTTCAGTCTGCAGGTCTACAATATCTGACCGACTTTTCTGTGAAGCAGGATTTTTGAAGGACAGTCCTTCATTGTCTTAGCAAATTTCTGCAGTCACTTTCTTTTCTGTCCTGCTTGTCCTATTTGTTCAGCATACTTTTAGCAGTCAAGGCAAGGGGCCACAAAAAAGATTTTCTGCAGTGAACCATGACCATGCCTAACAGTGACTTTGAAGTCTCCAAAAAGATGATGCAATGGCAAAATGATGAATCCACATGGACTATGATAATGCCACCAACCTGACAAACACCACCCAAAGATCAGCTTTGGACTACAAACTGCTCAGGAAAATATTGAAATGGCCAGCTAAGATGATATAGCCTCACAGACTACTCCAGTCAGAACCTGACCATAATCTTAAATTTTCTTTGTGTCCCCGTAAGACTACGAGCACCACCAATCAATAGAAAGTAGTCTAGAAAACTACTCCCACATTCCCAAAAAATGGGTTATGGATGTTTGTCTTTGTTTAGGGGTTGGTTAAAAATTGTTATTGGTCATAGTTAATCTTTCTAAAAAGAAGAAAGAAGGATATGGTATAGAAATGTATTAAATAGAAATTATATGATAAAACGGTAGATTATTGAATCAACTCTGAAAAAAAGACATAGAAATAATATGATAAAAGGGTAGACTATAGAATCTACTCTGAAAAGAAAAAAAAGAATATGGATATGATAAGATAAAAAGGTAGATTATTGAATTTACTTTTAGAAAGCAACTACTAGTTTTAAATATTTTACATTAGATTGGATTTTTGTATATTGATACAAATTTGAACTTAATTTTGTTAGAATATACTATACCTACACTTCTAATCTTGTTCAAGGAATTGTACCTATACAGTTCATTTAACAATGTAATGCAAATTGCTAGTCCTTGAAAGTTATTATTACCAAATAATTGGGATATAAAGAAATGAAAGTTAGTAGTTGGTTATTACAATCAAACTTGTACTTATATTAGGTATGTATTCATGGTCAAACAAATATATTTTAGGTAGGTCATCTTCAAACACTTCTTAGATCTCCAGAATATGGCATTTAAAATGTTTTAATAGCATAGGTTCCTTTTTTTATGACCATGAGACATGTCTGCTCCTGGCAACACTAATCTGCTTCAGAGAAGATGATGGGCATCAAAGAAACACCATATGGAGTTTACTTTCTTATTGCAAAAGTTAGCCAGTAAGAAAGAAAGTGCCCTTGCCTTGACTGCTGTCAGTATGCTGTCCAAATGGACAAGCAGGACACAAAAGAAAGGACTGCTGAACCTTGCCAAGACAAAGTAGGACATCCCTTCAGAAAATCCTGATTCACAGATGAATCTGTCAGATATGCTAGGCCTGTATGTCAAAGATGGATTTCCAATGTTGCAGATGAACCTTGGGTGGCTGAGCAGGCAGCCAGCTGTTTCTGTCATTTCTCACAATTTTTGAAAGTCACTTGATTGCACTTCCTGCTTACTCAGTTAATATTATTTTCTTCTTGAGTCTCTGAGAGAGTTGAAGATTAGATAGTTATAGTTATATGTAGACAAATTTCTAAACAGTCTTATTAAATAAGAAACACAGAGCCAAATACTGGGGTGAAGTCCTTAGAGAAATAGGAATAGCCACCAGCTAACCTTAGCTTACCACACTGCTATAGCTTCCCAAGAGAACCAGCTTCTTCCTGTCTCACCTGTGCCTTTATTGCCTTGTGGTTCTACCTTCTCATTGACTATTAGCCCAGCCACCTCACTTCCTCATAACTGCCTGTCTGTACAGACCTCCAGGTCTCTATGGTTGGTACTGGGATCAAAGGCTTATATCACCAGCCTTGGCTGTGTCCTTGAACACACAGAGACTCTACCTGCCATGTGATCAGATAAAAGGTGTGTGCTACCACCACCTGACTTTTGTTTATGGCCTGGCCATCTATGTCCTCTGATCTCCAGGCAAACTTTATTTATTAACATACAAATAAAGTGTCACCACATTTCAGCACAAATAAAATATGACCACAAGTATAGTATTCTTTGTTAATAAATTCAGAAAAGAAACTCACTAAAAAGGTGTAAAGTATATAAGTTGAAAGACATCAAAAGATAGTTTGCGTTTGGTAATACAAGTTAGGATAGAGAGTGAATTGGGTACAACATTTTGGACTCACCAAAATAGGACAAATAATAGAGTATTTTCTCTGAATTTGTCAAATGTTTATGGACTGGAATGTGGTGATATATTGTGTACACTAATAAAATTTGCCTGAAGACCAGAGAACAGAACAAGCCACTAGATTAAACATAGATGTGAGGCAGTGATGGTACCCACCTTTAATCCTAGCACTCAAGAGGCTGAGATCCATCTAGATCTCTGTGGACCTCTGTGAGTTCAAAGCCACCCTAGATGATATGAGATTGACTCAGCCTAGGGGAGAAACAGCCAGGCAGTGATGGCATACACCTTTAATCCCAATACTTGGGAATCACACACCTTTAATCCCAGAACTAGGAAAGAAATAATATGGATGGGTAGTGAAAGGTACATAAGGCAGCAGGAGACAAAAACTGTTTTGGCTAGAGGCATCTCAGCTGAGGACTTTTCAGTTGAGGACTTAGAGGTATTCAGTCAGAGGATTCATGGAGTTGGGGAGGTGAGAAGAGGCTGTAGCTTGTTCCTCTGTCTCTCTGTTCTTTCAATATTTACCCCAATATCTGGCTCTGGGTTTTTATTCAAACCAATTAGGATTCATGCAACATAAAGTTCTTGGGGGCATTAGGGATATAAGGAATAAACCTAAATAGAATGAAAGCAATATACAGTAAGCCCATAGCCAACATCAAGTTAAATGGAGATAAACCCAAAGTGATTCCACTAAAATCAGGAATAAGACAAGGCTGTCTGTTCTCCCTATATTATTCAATATAGTGCTTGAAATTCTAGCTAGAATAATAAGACAACAAAAGGATATCAAAGAGATAGAAATTGGAAAGGAAGAAGTAAAACTTTCATTATTTGTAGATGATATGACAGTATAAATAAGTGACCCCCAAAATTCTACCAGGGCACTCCTACAGCTGATAAACACCTTCAGTAATTTAGCAGGATGCAAGATTAACTCAAAAAAATCAGTAGCCCTCCTATATACATATGATAAATGGGCTGAGAAAAAATCAGAGAAACATCACCCTTTACAATAGACACAAATAATATAAAATACTTTGGGGTAGCTCTAACTAAGCAAGTGAAGAACTTGTATGATAAGAACTTTAAATCTCTAAAGAAAGAAATTGAAGAAGATGTCAGAAAATGGAAAGATCTCCCAAGATCATAGATAGGTAGGATTAATATAGTAAAAATGGCAATGTTACCAAAAACAATCTACAGATTCAATGCAATTCCCATTAAAATTCCTACACAATTCTTCACAGATCTTGAAAGAACAATATTCATCTTCATATGGAAAAACAAAAAACCCAGGATAGCTAAAAGAATTGTATAATAAAGCAACCTCTGGAGGTATCTCCATCCCTGACATCAAGCTCTACTACACAGCTATAGTAATAAAAACAGCTTTGTATTGGCATAAAAACAGACACACGGATCAATGGAATCAAATGGAAGACCCTGACATGAATTCACGCACTTATGAATAACTGATTCTTGACAAAATTGTACAATGGTGAAAAGAAAGCATCTTCATCAAATGGTGCTAGCTTAACTGGATGTCAGCATGTAGAAAAATGCAAAAAGTTCCATATCTATCACCATGCACAAAATCCAAATCTAAGTGTGTAGTTAGAGTTTTCCTGCCTGGCCCAGTCAGGACAAATCTCTCTTACCGCCAGTCCCACAGTCACTCAGACCCAACCAAAAAAGCACACAGAAACTTACATTGTTTAGAAACTGTATGGCTGTGGCAGGCTTCTTGTTATCTACTTCTTCTATCTTAAATTAACCTGTTTCTGTTAGTCTATACTTTGCCACATGGCTTATGGCTTACCAGTGTCTTTACATGTTGCTTCTCATGGCGGCGGCTGGCGGTGTCTCTCCCCAGCCTTCTACTTCCCAGAATTCTCTTCTCTCTTGTCCCGCCTATACTTCCTTGCCTGGCCACTGGCCAATCAGAACTTTATTTACACAGAGCAATATCCACAGCACTTCCCCTTTTCTTTTTTTTTTAAGGAAGGTTTTAACTTTTACATAGTACAATTACATATAACAAAACAATTATCAAGCAAGAATTATAGTTACAATATTAAAGAAGATATCCTATCTATCTTATATAAAGTTTTATATCTAACTTATCTTGTATCATAACTGAGGAAATTATAACTATCTAGTCTTTAACCACATCAAAGACCTCAGAAGGATATAATATTACCTGAGAACCAGGAGAAGGATGCAAGCAACTTTCGGGAGTCTTGCAGGGTAGACAGAGACAGCTGGCAGCCTGGACAGTCACCTAATGTTCCTTTGTAAAGTTGGGGCATTTGTCTTCAGCCCACAGGGCTAGAGTCTCTTGGTCACTTCTCTCAGTGTCCTGTAGAATGTCTGGCAGTTTCCTCTGAGAAGCAGGAACCTGAAGGACCATTTTGTCAAGCAAAGTTTAGTGGTCACCTTTCTATGGGTCCTGCATGTCCAGTCGATCAAGCAGTCCAGGCAAGAACAGTTTCTTGCCCAAATGGCTATTTTTGCCAAGGTGAAGATAAACTCCATATGAAGTGTCTTCAATGCCCATCCTCCTCTCTGAAGTAAATCAGTGCTGCCAGGAGCAGACATGTCTCACTGTCCAGAAAGTCTAAATTTTAAAAGTATTTTAAATGCCATATTCTGAAGGTCTTTGAAGTATTTGAAGATTACCTGTCTATCTGAAATATATCTATGTATACCTAGAAAACTTAACATGACTATAAGTTTAACTATCATAGAAGACTAATTGATCTGTATTTCTTAATTATCCATTACAATCTAAATGAGTTGCATAAACATAACACCTCAAACGAGAGTAGAAATATATATACAGTGTAACAAAATTAACTTTGTTTGTAATTAAGTTTGTATCAATAGACTAAAATCTATACCAATGTAAGACATTTTAAACAAGTTGTTGTTCTTTAAAAGTAAGTTCATTAATCTACCCTTTCATCCTATTATATCTATATCATAAGTGGATCAAAGAATTAAAAATAAATCCAGTTACACTGAACCTGATAGAAGAGAGAGTGGGAAGTAGCATTGAATGCACTGGCACAGGAAATAACTTCCTGAATCTCACACCAGTATCACAGACACTGAGACTGACCATTAATAAATGGGACCTCTTGAAACTTAAAAGCTTCTTTAAGGCAAAGGACAATGTCAATATTACATAACAGTAGCTTACAGAATGGGAAAAGATCTTCACCAACCCCACATCTGACAGAGTGCTGATCTACAAAACATATAAATAATTCAAGAAACTATCAAAATATCAAATAATCCAATTAAAAATGGGGTACAGATCTAAACAGAGAATTCTCAACCGAAGAATCTCAAATGGCAGAGAAACACTTAAAGAATTGTTCAATATTCTTTGCTATTATGGAAAAGCAAATCAAAATGACTCTGAGATACCATATTACACATGTCAGAATGACTAAGATCAAAAACACTGCAGACAGCTTATGTTGGAGAGGATATGGAATAAGGACAACACTCCTCCACTGCTGGTGGGAGTGCAAATTTGTACAGCCACTTTAAAAATCAGTATGGCAGTTTCTCAGAAAATTGGAAATCATCTACCTCAAGACCCAGCAATACCACTCTTGGTCATATACCCAAAGGATGCTTAATCATACCACAGGGACACTTGCTCTACTATGTTCATAGTAGTATTATTCAGAGTAGCCAGAACCAGGAAACAACCAAAGAATGGATAGAAATAGTGTGGCACATTTACACAATTGTGTATTACTCAGCAGTAAAAAAACAATGACATCATGAAATTTTCAGGCAAATGGATGGAACTAGGGAAAAATCATTCTGAGTGAGGTAACCCAGACCCATAAATACAAACACTATATGTTCTCACTCCTAAGTGGATAGTAGATATAAAGCAAAGAATAACCAGGTTACAATCCACAGTCCCAGAGAAGCTAGGTAACAAAGAGGACCCTAAGAGGGATGCATGGATTTCCCTGGGAAGAGGAAATAGATGAGATCCCCTGAGTAAACTGGGGGTATGAGGGAAGTGGGGGAGTGGGGAAATGGGAATGTGAGGGATAGGGCTGGTTGAACTGGGGCCTGGATGGTGGGGAGAGTAATGAAAGAGGTATGATAGAGAGACACGCTGCCTCCTAGAAGTAAGCACCCCTGTCTCCTCCAAATATGATGGACACATAAGAACCTCCACCTGCAGCTTGCTTTAAATATGGCAAGGCTGGCCACTGGATGGGTGAAAAAAACTGCTCTTCACCTCAACTGCTGCCAGGACCTTGTCCAGACTGTGGACAAGCAGGACATTGGAGAAATTGGTTACACCACTTTGCCTAGACAAGGTAGGCTAGTCCCACTAAATTCTTGCTCCACAGAACAGTCTGTCTGATATTCTGGGCCTCACAGCCAAAGACTAATGCTGCCCTGGGACCTCTGCCCAAAGACCATGGAGGAAGCTGGGGTAGCTATCCAAGTAACCAGTAGGTCTCTGCTCCAGCATGACACTTGCTTGCCTGCTGCCATGCTCTCCATCATGATGGCCATGGACGCTCAGAACCATGAGCCCCCAAATTAAGTGTTTATTTCATAAATTGCCTTGGTCATGGTTGTTATTTATTTGGCAACGTTATTTACTGGGTTTGACAAAACATGAGGTACAACGGAACCCATTATAAGAGTTTTTATTAGAGAAGGGAAAGGGTGTAGATGGATAGATTAACTGAAAAGAAGAATGCAGGGGTGGGGGAAGAGGGGAGAGGGGGAGAGAGAGGTATGCTATCTCTGGTGAGAGGGAGAGAGTGGGGAGACATGTAGAGCCTGCTTTTATAGGTCACCTCACACATGCGTACATGGTCTTATGTAGCTATGCTACACATGCACAAAGATTATGTGATCAAGCTGCATGCAGATTACATGACCACACTATGCAGGAATTACATGGGACATAAGGCCCTGGATGTCTAAGCATTTTGCTTGATGGATGACAGGGCATATGCAGTCATGTGACTACAGAAGCAGCTGGAAATAATAATAGTACTCTGACACAGCAGTGGAAAAGCAATTAAAACAAGAGATGCTGGTGGAATATTTTCAGTGAGCAGCTGAATTGTTACATCTGAAATTCAAAGGTGGGGTGAACTGAAGATTTAGATGGGCTGTTGAGGTGAGCAAAATGGATGTAATACTGCATTCTCAGTATTATCAAGTTCTAGGATGGCATGGTAAACCACCATGCATGGTTTTCAATTTTTTATGACAGCATAATATTTATTTTAGACAAGTAATAAACTACCCCAAAATTTTGTTTCCTAATAGAACAATCATTTATTATATCTCATGATTAATAAAATTGAATAAAAAATCAGGTGAGATTAGATAGAGGTACCAATGCTATACATGAAATCTACTGAGCACTCTAGAGCACATTCAGCTAGTAGATGACCCATGAAAGATCCAAGAGGTTGAATCCACATGTCAGCTGCCTTGGATGAAATATTTCATGAAAGAGCTCAATTGATGCTGAGTTAAGTGGAGTAGCAGCTGTTTGATTCCAGCAAAGAATCTCATTTTTCCTTGTCAAACTTGTTAGAAAGGCCCTAAGCATTCCAAGAGAATTTTTAAGAAAAACATTTAGAACAGGGTAAACAAAATCTTCAGAACTCCAGGTAATATAGCCTCAAAAGACCCAGAAATTCATTTCTGTTGTAATTTATTGGTTAAGTATAGCAAAGACTAATACATATGCAAAAGAATGAGAAGTAGACTATAATAGAGTATTTATAATTATCTTTAATCTACATAGTTCTATAAGATAAATGTGATTAGCATCATTAGCATTAATATCTATAGATGATAAGACAAAAGCCTTCATTCCTAAAAAGTTGACAAGACCCTACTACTAGAAGGTAACTAAGCCAGTATCTAAACACAACAGTTCTATCCAGAATGCCTTAACTCTTAATTACTATTTTTGACATTTTTTATTATATATCATGTATGGGAGCTCCATGTTAATCAACAGCTCTAATATAGTTACTAACATTCTAAGTTATTATTTAAAAATTTTTTAAATATTGTTTGCAAAGAAGACAAATATGACATGTTCTCTGCCGTGTGTGGACGTTTAAGGAAAACTCAAGAAGAATGTGTAATGTGATTACCAGAAGACAGTAAGCCCAAGGAAGAAAGGACAGAGGGAAGCTGGACCAATTAGGAATGGCTATAGGTTAGAGGTATTAAGTCCTAGTGTTCATCAACATGAGAGTGACTATAATTCAGAATAAGTTATTGTGCCTATTACATGTAAACACAAAACAGTAAACAGATAGAAACCTTTACTGCCCATTTTTTGTCAGTACACTGTATTTATGTATTAGAGTTCTATACTGTGCTCCATAGATAACGAATAATTATGTTAATCACATTCTTTTGAAGTTTAAGAATATGTTTGTTAACCACCCTCATCTGGTCATTTAAACCCTGTATACATGTGTTTAATTATTGCAGACTACTGAATGTATTTTTTCAAATTAAAATAAAAATTTCTAAAATTGCGTATATAAATCAAAATTTGTTAAAGAATACATGTAAACGTAGCAGGAGATATAAGATTTATAAGGCAACACATAGTTATCAAAAAGCTTACATTTGTGTGGAGGCACTGAGGGATAAAACTTAAGAACAAAATCACTAACACAGACTATAAATCACATGCTGTAACCTGGCCTGGTTGTTTCAGACTGAGGTGGGAAATACTCTGAATTACACTGAGCTCAAGGAATGTGTATTTTGCCATGACTGTCTTCCTACCTAAAGGGTAGTTATATAAACACTTTTGAAAGTCTGACACATAGCATCCATCAGAAGATATTTCCAGCCCTCCAGATGGGTCAGTATCCTCTTTTCTGCCTCTCCAAAACATTGCTTCCATTTATCTCAGGTACTCACCACTATATGTTTGTACTTGCTCCATATTCATCTCACAAAACTGTCTTATTTACTACTGCTTTTCCTTAGCACAGAGTACAGGAAAATGTTCCCTTTGAAGTAATATAGTGTGTGAACCTATCAAGGAATTGTGAACCTATCAAAGAATTCTATGTTTAATAATTCTCTACTCCAGACAAAGGACTAGGAAAAGAAAAGTTAATAAAACACCATAGCCCCTATATTAAAGTACTATAACTTATCTTTTTATAGAATTTTGACACTCTTGGGGCTGGAGATATGACTCAGTGGATAAAAGTGCTTGGTGTGTACATGTACAGGACAGAGGTCAACTTGCAGATGTTGGATCTCTCCTCCACCATGTATGTGGGCCCCAGGAATTGAATTTAGGTTTTCAGGCTTAGCAGCAAATGCATTTAACTGCTGAGCCTTCTCACTAACATCTTTATGTAGACAAAATTCTAAACAGTCTTATTAAATAAGAAACACAGAGCTAAATACAGAGTTAAAAGCCCAAGAGACCACCCACTGCCATCACTTCCCCTGAGAGAGAGCTTCTCCCTTGTGTGACTCGTCTTTTATTACTTTCCTCTTGTGCCTTCTCATTGGCTCCCAGACACATGACTTCCTTGTCATTGCCTATCTATACAGACTTCCTGGTCTCTAAGGTTTGTACTGGGATTAAAGACTTGGGTCACCACACTTGGCTGTGTCCTATACCACACAGAGATTCTGCCTGTCATGTGATCTGATTAAGGGCATGTGCTACCACCACCAGACTTCTGCTTAATGGCTCACTTTTACCTCTGATCTCCAGGCAACTTTATTTATTAACATACAAATAAAATCACCTTTCAGCACAAATAAAATATCACCATATCTTTATAATCTCATAATATATGTTAAGCAGTGAGTCTTTAAATATCTTAGCCATTCTACCTGCTACTTCATTTCACAAATTGACCATATAAGTACATCCTGATTATGAATTTAGTTATGTGGGAGTTTTTCACTATGAAATCTTTCTCATTACTTTATACAGCTGGATATTATACTAGGAAAGTATTGTTGTAATAAACAGTGACATTATTTATTACACAGAGCATTAGACAAAGTCAAATACTTAGATTAGTGAAAAGCTGGGTTACGTCTTTGAGAATTTTGATGGATTTTGTTTGTTTGTTTTTCTTTTTGTTTTGTTTTGCTTGTTTCTTTGTTTGTTTGAGACAGGGTGTAACATCTCTGGCTGTCCTGGAACTTTCTCTGTAGACCAGGATAGCCTCAAACTCATAGAATTCCACCTGTCTCTGCCTCTGGAGTACTGGGATTAAAGGTGTATGCCACCACGCCCAGCTTGTCTGGGCATTTTTAAGGTTGCTCCTTCACTGTTTTCTGTTCACATTAAGAAGAGAGTTAACTTTAGTATGAATCCTAATTGATCTTAACAAAAACTGGGATATCAGGGTAAATGTTGAAAGATCAGAAACAAGGGAACAAGCCACAGCCACTTCTTACCTCATCAACTCCTCAGCCAAAAGGAGCCTGAGCTCCTGTCTTCTCCAGCTTTATATACCTCTCTCTGCCCACCCACATCACTTCCTGTTTCCACCTCCCTAGTGCTGGGATTAAAGGTGTATGATCCCAAGTGCTGGGATCGAAGGTGTATGCCACACTGCCTGGCTCTGTTTCTCTTTTTTAGACTGGATCAATCTTTTGTAGCACAGGGTGATCTTGAACTTACAGAGATCCCTCTGCCTCTGCCCCCAAGTGCTGGGATTAAAGGTGTGTGCTACCACTGCCTGGCCTCTGTGGCTAACTAGTGGCTTAGCTATACATTCTGATCTTCAGGCAAGCTTTATTTCTTAGATCACAAACAAAGTATCACCACGGTTAACATTTTCACTCTGCCTTCATTTTCTCATTTCAGAATAACATAGTTTCAAGTTTTCTTCTTTGAGTTGCTGATGTTAAGGTTTCCATTTATTATTTCATAACCTCATATACTGTATTTTGATCATATTCACTCCTCCCCTCTTCTAACTCCTCCCAGATATGCCCTGTTGAGCTGTTAGGAAAAAACAAAATTTAAAAATTTGTAAGTAAATGGAGGAAGCTGGAGAAAAACATTATGAGGGAAGCAACCCAGACCCAAAAGACAAACATTGCAGGTTTTCTCTCATTAGTGTGTTTCATTTGTGTCTAGATTTTAAACTTTAATGCCTTTTCATTTGGAGATTTTGATTGAGTTTTAAAATGTGTGTATAAAATATCTTCCTCTAAATGATCTTTTCTCAGATCTTTCTCTTTAAAGAAGAATCTCACCACTGATATGAGCCCTTTACTTGCCTTTGAAATATCCTTTCGAACTTTTAAGGTTTTTTTCTTTCTGCATTTTAATTGGAAAAAAATTGTACAATGTATTCTTTTTATTCCTTTTATTGAAATAGATATTTTTCATACAATATATTTTTATCACAGTTTCCCCTTCCCCAAATCCTCAGAGAGGCCTCCCACTTCCCCTCCCATTGGAAAATCTACATCCTATATGTCTCTTATTAGAAAACAAATAGGCCTGGCACATTCAGTTGAGGCAGGTCTTGCCTTGAAGGAGGTGGGAATGGGGTGGGGGGGGTTGAAGGAGAAGGCTGGGGGGTGGGAGGAAGGAGGACAGGGGAATCTGTGCTTGATATGTAAAATGAATAGAAAAACCTCTTAATAAAAAATTAATTTAAAAAATAGGAATCTAAAGAATAATAATAAAATTAACTAGATAAAACAGAAACAAATGCACTGAACTAGGACAAAGCAACCAAACAAGCAGAAGAAAAAGAACCAACGAAAAAGCATGAGATAAAACATGTAGCTGCTTCCCCACCTTGTCCCTCCCACCTCTAGCTGGTGAGAGAACTGACCCTTTTACCAGCTGCAGCACTCAAGAAAGCAGGCCCTGAACCTCATCAGGGCAGTACAGTGGAGCTGACCCTGTTGATGAGGGCACAGGTGAGCCAACCCAGAGACCAGAATGAGTGTGGGAAGCCCAGTCCCAGGCCCTATCTGCCTTATGGTGGTATGGGCAGGAGAGAGATGTTCTCCCCCCACCCCCAGCCCCATCAATGTCTAAGGCAGGTGGAGAGCTGGCCGTGAGGTCCTAAGAGCTGGAGAGCTGTCCCTGCCTCTCATCAACTGCAGCACTGGGTTCAGTGAGGTATGTAAGTGTTGTCTTCAGCAATAAATCCTGACAATTAGTTTGTGGAAAGCAACCAGTAGCCTTGGCAATATCCTGAGATGTTTTGGGGTTTTCATGGGTAATCTTTGGTCAATGACTCAATTAGATGTAACCCATTCCTGACACTGGAGGTTTTGCTTGCTAACGTAAAATGTAGTGGGGACATGGCCTCCCCCATTATTTGGTGATTCCATTTATATTTTTTCATATATATTTTAGGAATCTTCTACACTGTGTTTTTACATGGTCCCTCAGATAACCCTGAGTGTTATTTGTCCCTCCTATATTCCCTCCTTACCCCTCTCTTCCAGTTCTCACCACATTTAATACTCTAACTCTAGTCTCTCCATTACTATATAGCCTGACTTTAATTTTTTTAAGTATAACTCCCTTGCATGATACTATAGTACCATTACAGTCTGATGAACTGCAGGAGAGACAAAGTCTACAAACCTTAATTGCATGTATACAAGATACATTTTATTGTTAATACCCAGATTATTCTTGAAATTCCTTATACTTTCTCCTCTAAACTCATATTAGCTATCAGTGAAATAGTGTGACTTCTTGACTCTTCCCATGTTCACAAAGAAATGAAAACATACATTAAAAAGTCACAGCTAATATAAAGCATAAGAATATAGAGCAGAGATTATCAACAAATTAGACATACATTCAGAACACAAAATGAAGTACATAGAGGAAATGGAAAATCATAAAAGAAAAGGACAATGTAAATTTCCAATATGTGAATAATATAAATTCAAAATGAGAAAACACAGAAAGTAGAGGATAGACAGTTAACAGAAAATTGACTAAATTATTAAGAATTAAATAACATGGGCTGAACTAAGGGTTAAAAGTACTTATTGTTCTTGCAGAGCACCTGGATTCAGTTCAAAGCACCCACACAGTGGTTTAAAACCATCTGTAAGTTCAGTTCCAAAGGATTCAATGTCCTTTCTGCCCTCCATTGGCTCTTGGCACCAATACACTTCATATATGTACATGCAGATAAAACACTAATATTAATTAAGTAAAATAAATAAATAAATTGTGAAAGATAGAACAATTAATAAGGATAAATGACAAGTACATTGTATCTAGAAACAAACATGAAATTTTCTGAAATTATAAACAGGTTAGCAAGTAGACTAAAGAGATGAATCATTGGTTGAGAGCACTGTCTGCTCTTCTAGAGGATCTGGGTTCAATTCCCAGCACCCACATGGCAACTTACACCTGTCTGTAACTCCACTTCCAGGGCTTCAGACACCCTCATACAGATGTACATGCAGGCAAAACACCAATGAGCAAAAACTACAATAAATTATTTTAAGCAAAATAAAATAAAACTTATTACCACTATTGAATGTTCAAAAAAACAGATCAATATCTTTAAGTTTATAAAGAAGCATTTTGCATTAGAATCATATACTCATCCCAAACATTAAAAGTTAAAAGTGCACACACACACACACACACACACACACACACACACACACACACTTGCACAAACCATGAACAGAATAAAATATAAAATATTGTTAATATGATCTATATTTACTGAACGCCCTTTCTTTCTTTGAAAGTTATTTTGCTCAGTTAGAAAACTAAAAGATGAAACAGTGAGGAAAAATGGAGTACAGCTATAAAGAAGAGTGGGAAAGCAGGAAAAGAGATGGAATTTAAAATGGGCAGATATCCACCCAACCCTAAGAACCTGGTCAATGTCCCCATGGCCAGCCCTTCCCCACAACTCCAGCAGACTACATAGGCACAGATATAGCATATACCAGTTGGAATAAGAGATGAGTAAATGCCAGTGTAAGAATACATTCAACAACAGAAATGGTAATATGGCACCACCAGAACCCAGTGATCCTACAAAAGCAATACCTGAACATTCCAAAGCAGCTGAAGCACAAGAAAATGACATTAAAAAATAACTTTACAAAGATGATAGAGGTACTTAAAGAGGAAATGAAAAGTTCCCTCAAAGAAATCGAGGAAAAGACAAACAAAAAATTGGAAGTAATCAACAAATCCCTTAAAGAAAGCCAAAAAAAGTCAAGAAAAAAAAAATCAAGTGATGGAAATGGATGCAGAGATCCTTGGCCAGGCCCCAGGTGGAGCTCCAGGACTCCAATTGTCAAGAAAGAGGAGGGATGGTAAGAGTGTGAATTGTTGAGACCAAGATTGGAAAAAGCACAGGGACAAATAGGCAAACTAATGGAAACACATGAATTATGAACCAAAAGTTGTGGAACCCCCAACTGGATCAGACACTCTGGATAAGTAAGACAACTGAATAGCTTGAACTGTTTGGGAAGCACCCAGGCAGTGGGACCCAGACCAGTCCTTAGTACATGAGCTGGCTGTTTGGAACCTGGGGCATATGTGGGGATACTTTGCTCAGCCTGGAAGGAGGGGACTGGACCTGCCTGTACTGAATCTACAAGGTTGAGCTGAATCCCCAGGGGAGTGGCCCTGGAGGAGATGGGAATGGAGGGGAGGGGCTGGGGGGAAGGCGGGAGTGGAAGAGGGAATGACAGGGGAACCCATGGCTGATATGTAAAATTAAAACACAAATATAATAACAAAAAACAGACCAAAAAAAGAAAAATTCAAATAGGTGAAGAAAATGGTTCAAGATGTGAAAATTGAAATTAAAGCAATAAAGAAAACACAAACCAGGTGAAGTCTGGAAGTGGAAAATCTGAGAAAGCAAACAGAAATTATGGATGCAAACTTCACCAACAGAATACAACAGATAGAAGAGAGAAACTCAGGCACTGAAGATATGATAGAGGAAATAGATCCAATGGTCAAAGAAAATGTTAAATCAAATAAATTCTTAACAGAAAACATCCAGGGAATCTGGGTCAACATGAAAAGACCAAACCTAAGAATAATAGGGATAGAAGAAAGGGAAGAATTCTAGTTCAAAAGCACAGAAAATATATTCAACACAATTATAGAAGAAAAATTTCCCAACCTAAAGAAGGACATGCTTATAAAGGTATAAGAAGCTTACAGATAATCAAACAGACTGTACCAAAAAATGTCCCTTTACCACATAATAATCAAACCCTTAAACATAAAGAAATAAAGAGCTACAATAATATTAAGAGCTACAAAGGAAAAGGTTCAAGTAACATATAAAGGCAGACTTATCAAATTATACCTACTTCTCAATAAAGTCTCTAAAAACCAGAAGGTCCTGGCCAGATGTTTTGCACACAGTAAGAGACCACAGATGCTAGCCCAGCAAAACTTTCATTCATCATAGATGGAGAAAATAAAATATTTCATGACAAGACCAGATTTAAACAATACCTATCAACAAATCCAGCCCTACAGAAAGTACTAGAAGGAAAACTCCAACTCAAAAATGTTAGCTGCACCCACGAAAACAGAGGCAATAAATAATCTCACATGAGCAAAACCAAAAAAGGGAAACACACACACACACACACACACACACACACACACACACACACACACACACACACACACACACACACACACACACACACACACACACGTGTGTGTGTGTGGCCTTGAACTCACAGATATCCAGAAGGATCTCTGCTTATGGAATGCTAGGATTAAAGGCATGTGTGCCACTATTTTCTGGCCTCTACATCTAGTGGCTGTTCTGTTCTTTGACCCCAGATAAGTTTATTAAGGTGCACAATATTTAGGGGAACACAATATCACCACAATGAATAAAATAATCACACCAGGCAATATACCTGAAGAATATATTAGAAATTAAAATTAAGGTAAAGAGCCAATGACAATTAATAGTCTAATCTTTTCAAAGGTTTGTATGAATCCCAACAAAAACCAAATTCAGAAACAAAATTAGAATCTTACATTTTCTATTTATACACTTCCATCACTTACATTTCATTTACTACTGAGAACAAATTTGACTTAGACTGGAAGATGATTCATACTTCATGGTTTTAAGCTGAGTTTTCAGTATCCTTCTCAGACTGGCTGCCAAGTCTTGTGCTCCAAAGGATCCTTCTACTTCTGCCTCCAAAGTAAATGGAATCACAAGTACCCAGCACTACATCCAACTGAACCTGAATTTTAGCTAGGAGGTACACACAAAGATGATAAAAAAAAAAAATGAAGCTCAGCATCAAATAACTTTTAAGTAATAAAATGAAGTATGATGTTGGAGCCTTCTGATGCTCCAGAGATTTCCACTATATGCTGGCCTCTAGGCCCTTTTAGCTACAAGAAATAGACATACATTCTTAGGCCTAAATCAGGAGTGACTTGTAAATCAGTTAAATCTGTGATAAGTTGTATCAAAACCAGGCAACTTCTAAGTTGGTCAAATTTACTTATCTGAAGAAAGAACTCAGCTGAGTGAGCAGAGAAATTAGAGAACCCTCAGGTGAAATCTCCAGTGGCCTCCTACCAGTATCAAGAAAGCAATGACACAGTACTAACAGTAATAAAAGACCCTCATTCTAAGCTTAATTTGGAAGGAATGGCAATGTCAATAGGTTTTAAATGATTCATTTGAATAATTTGATAGAAAAAATAAAACAAGTTTATTTTAAAACCTAGCAAGAAGTATATTTTTGTTTATTTTACTTACTCATAATTACACCTTAGAATCCTTCAAAAAACATACAGACATGAATCATGACTTAATGATGAGGATGTATTCTGAGACACGCATCATGGAGCTATTTCATCATGTGGTTGGTATACTTACATGAATCTAGATGTTATAGCCTATTATGCACCTAAGCTATACAGTATTACTTATTGCTCTGGGGCTGTAAACTTTTATAGCACGTTACTTTACTGATGAACTATAAAATACAATAGTAGGTGGTTGTAAATGTACTTAAATCTAAATATACTTAGATATATAAAATGCAGAGTAAAAGTATGGTGTGAGTCTTAATTGGAGTTTCTATATTGCTGTGAAGAGACCATGAGCATGGCAACTCTTATAAAGGAAAACATTTAATTGGGGTGGCTTGCTTACAGTTCAGAGGTTTAGTCTATTGTCAATATGGTGGGAAGCAAGGCAGTATGTAGACAGACATGGTTCTGGAGCTGAGAGTCCTTACATTTTGATCCAAAGGCAACAGGAAGTGATCTGTAACACTGGGCACAGCTTGAGCATATATAATACCTTCAAAGTTTGCCTCCATAGTGACACATTTTCTCCAATAAAGCCACATCTTGTAATAGTGCCACTCCTTTTAGGGGTCATTTTTTTCAAACTATCATAGTATGAAAGACTTCTTTTAGCCCCTAACTCCAGTGGAAGCACCCTGTTCAATCATAGGCCACACAGATTGTCAGAACTCTAGTTAGGCTATAAGCCTACAGACCCACACACACACATACCCTCAGTGCCTTGCCACTCTGCCTCCAGTTTTCCAATACATCCTCATCACTGTGTTCTGTTTCCTCTCAGATATCCCTATTTTACATTTGTATACAACATACAAATGTTCTCAAACTAGTAGCCAGTATACTTTCTAATTTGATGATAGAGTTATATGTGTGTGTGAATGCCTGTAAATGTGAGTGTATGCATGCATGTATGTGAATGTGTATGTATGGGCATGCAGGTCTGAGAGTAATATTTATAGATTGAACACAGTCTGTATTATTTAGCATCCCTGACACAACAATATAAGTGAACCATGAGCTAGAGATGGAGCTGTCACAACTAAGATCTATACTTTTCACTGTAGAAAAACTTAATCATAATTTAAAAACCAAATCTTATAGATTTACCAGTTCTTTATTCTTACTGAAAATTTCACATAGAAGTATATGAAATCAAAATTTACAAATACTACTTTTTACTTGTTTTCATTGCCTACTTTCAAAAGATGATTTGATTGCCTTTTAATTTATGTCATTTTGAAATAATATGTTGAGACATTTACTCATAAAATAGCAATTACTGAAATGATTTTCATGGATTTCCTGGAGAGATCCAGAAATAGACAGTCCCCGATGAAGTAGCACTTAATACCTGAATCCTTCTTTTCTGTTTTTTATTCCTTTTTGGTTCCCTGTTACCAAAATATATTTTTGAGTTGCTGAGGAAAGGTGGATTAGGGAGAGGTTGGAGTGAATCAAGAGTGAGGGTGGGGGAAAGGGCTACAGGTGGGCAGCATACATGGAGTCCCAGTGGCCTGTGTAGCCTCTGGTCATGAAGAGTGCCTCGGAAAGAGTTGGGGGCCAGAACACAGAAGAGCAGCCCCCAGCTTGGGCAGGGAAACTCCTGCTCAACCACAGGCCACACAGGCCAGAAGACCAGAGAGGAAACTGAAACCAAGGAACAAAACACCCTTTCAACAAAGACAAACTCAGAAATCAGCATCTAGATATATAATTACCCCCAAACCCAGATGCCTGGAGGCCAGCATGAGAACACAATAAACAATATGTCACCACCAAAGCCTACCAATGCTACTACAGCAAGCCCTAGATATTCTAACACAGTTGAAGTACAAGAAAATGACCTTAAAACTAACTTTATGAAAGTCCTTAAAGAGGAAGTGAATAAAGTCCTTAAGAAAGCCCTGACAAAAACAAACTGTTGAAAGAAATGAATAAAAATATTCAAGACCTACAAAATCATAGACTAACATTTTCCTAACCTAAAGAAGGAGATGACTGTATAAATACAAGAAACACACAGAATACCAAATAGATTGGACCAGCAAATTCCCCTCACCCCATAAAAATCAAAACACTAAACACATACAACAAAGAGAGAGTATTAAAAGTTGCAAGGAGAAAAGATCCATAACATACAAAGGCAGACTTATTAGAGTTACATCCTACTTCTCAATGGAGATTCTAAGAGCCAGAGGGGCCTAGAGAGATGTCCTGTAGACTCTACGAGACCACAGAACCCAGCCCAGACTACTATACTGAGCAAAATTTTCAATCAACAAAGATGGACAAAACAAGGTATTCCATGATAAAGTCATATTTAAGCAATATCTATTCACAAATCCAGCCCTACAGAAGGTACCAAAAGGAAAACCCCAACTACATGGAGCTAACTACATCCATGAAAATACAGAAGATAATCTCATACAAGCATAGCCAGAAGTTTCTCTGGTCCCACCTGTGCTCCTGCAACTACTTATAAAATAATCATTCAGAGGCTTATATTAATTACCAATTGTATGGCCTATGGAAGGATTCTTGCTAGCTAGCTCTTATAATTTAACCCATTTCTATTAATCTATAAGTGATCATGTTGTTGTGGCATTACTGGTCTGCTGACATCTTGCTCCTCCTTTGGCAGTGGCTGGCATTTGTCCAGACTCCACCCTTCTTTTACCTGTCCCTCCACTTGGATTTCCCTCCTGGCTGTAAGTGTTCTTTCCATTGGCCAAAACAGCTTTATTTACTAACCAATGGGATCAGCATATATTAAAACCATACAGAAAGACATCCTACAGCACTTCCCGTTTTCTGTCTAATCAAAAAGAAAGGTTTTAATTTTAATATAGTAAAAATTATATATAACAAAGCAGTTATCAAGAAGAATTACAGTTACAGTATCTAGTTTATTTATATTTGGAAAAATTATAAAATATTCTACCATCTATCCTATTTTGTGACTCTAAAATCTTATATCTAATTTATCTTTTATCATAACTAAGGAAAGGCTATAATTATAACTATCTAGTCTTCAACTCCATCAAAGTCTCCAGAAGGATATAATATTACCTAGTTAAACAGGAAGTGCATTGTAAACAACTTTCAAAAATCTAAAATGACAGAGACAACTGGCTGCCTGGACAGTCACCCAAAATTCCTCTGTAATATCAAGGCATCCATCTTCAGCCTATAGGACTAGGGTCTCTCCCTGTGTCTTGTAGAATGTCTGGTAGTCTCTGTGAAGCAGGAAATTGAAGGACCATTTCACTTTGTTTTGGCAAAATTTAGTGGTCATTTTCATATGGGTCCTGTATATCCAGTTTATACAACATATTATCAAGCAATCCAGGCCCAAGCAGTCTCTTACCCAAATGGCCAGTTTTGCCAAGAAGAGATAAACTCCATATGAAGTGTCTTCAGTGCCCATCTTCCTCTTTAAAGTAAATCAGTACTGCCAGGAACAGATGTGTCTCACTGTGCAGAAGGGCCTTTGAAGTGTTTGAAGATTACCTACATTAACTAACTTAACTAACATGATGAAAAAGTCAATGAAATGATTCCTAATGATATTCTGCTATACTCATAGATAGGTGCCTAGCCCAATCATCCTCAAAGAGACTTGATCCAGCAACTGATAGGAGAAGATGCAGAGATACAAAGCCAAACATTAGGCAGAGTTCAGAGAAACCCCACAGAAGAGGGGCAGGAAAGATTGTAGGAACCTGTAGAGTCAAGGACACCAAGAGAACACAGCACTGAGGGCTCCCAGGGGCTCACTGAGACCTAAGTGGAAATCATAGAGCCTGTACAGATCTGAGCTAGGTCCTCTGCATATATTTTATGGTTGTGTAGCTTGGTGTTCTTGCTGAACTCCTAACAGTGTGGGTAGGGTGTCTTTTACTCTTTTGCCTGCACTTGGTATGCTTTTCCTCCTATGGGGTAGCCTCATTCCAGCCTTAATAGGAGAGTTTGTGCTAGTCTTATTGTAACTTGTTATGCCATGTTTGGATGATAGCCCTGTGAGGCCTGCTCTTTTCTGAAGGGAAGTGGAAAAGAAGTAGATCTGGAGGAGGGGAAGGGATTTGGAAGAGAGGAGGAAAGAGAAAGTAGTTGGGATGAAAAGTATGAGAGAAGAATAAATTTTTCAAACATAAAACTCACAGGGGTATGCCTGCCTCTACTGTCCTAGTGCTGGAATTAAAGACATGTGTCACCATGCCTGGTACAGAAAATATTTTCAACAAAATCATAGAAGAAAATGTTCCTAACCTAAAGAAGTACATGCCTATAAAGGTACAAGAAGCTTATAGAACACCAAACAGATTAGACTAGAAAAAAAATTCCCTGTGCCACATAATAATCAAAACACTAAACATACAGAGCAAAGAAAGAACATTTAAAAGCTGCAAAAGGAAAAAGTCCAAGTAACATATAAAGGTAGACCTACTAGAATTACACCTGACTTCTCAATGGAGACCCTAAATCTTGTATAATATTAAAGGGACCAGCCTCAATATTATACATCCCAGGGGCTCAGGAGAGAGAACTACTAACAGCGAGGACTATTTTCGGGAAATAAAATCTCAGCACACCAAACTCCATAGTCTACTTGCTCTAATTCCTCTGGCATAACATCCTATATATGCAGCTTCAGTTCTGTTCTCGTGTCTAGCTCCTTTCTTGCCTGATTTCTCTCTATACTTATCTACTGCTCCCTCTAAGTTCTATCTTAATTCTCTCATCTTAATTCTGCCTCACCTAGGGCCTTTTTAGCTTGTTCTTACCCAGCTAGTACTTTCCCATCTGGCTCTTCCTCATCTTCCATCTCATTCCTCTAGTACTCTCTTCTAGTCCTTCAATCTAGTTCTTCCCCATCTTGGTTTGTTCCTCTCAAGTTCTTACCCATCTAGTTCTTCCACTCTCTTTTCTCTTCTCCATCCTGTGCTCTGGAAGTCATAGTATATAAAGGGAGGATCTGAACTAAAATGTATATAGGTATTATTTAATGTCCACCTGACCTAGGCAGTGGCCCCCTGTGGAATTTACCTTAATTCAGGAGACTTGTATGTGGGCTGCTATCACCTTTAGTCCTTGAAAGTTGGGCGCCCACCTGGGTGGTGTCTCCTTGTGGAATTTAAGTCAGGAGACTTGCACATGGGATGCTATTGTTAGTCCTCAGAAGTTGGGCGCCCACCTGGGTGGTGCTTCCTGTAGTCCTTGAGAGTGGCTAAGGGAGAGATCTGATTCCAGAGAAAGCCTTTCCTGAGGCTGTTCTCCAAATTCCTGGAATGTCTATGTCCAGAGAGTGATCAGTCCACACTGTTAGCCCTTCTAGGGGAAAAGTCAATTGGGAAAACTATGAAGGCACACATGATTTTCCTAACAGAATACAGCTGATATATAACAAGCCAAGTAACACCAAAAACTCCTTGGGATTTGGCTTCCTCTGGAGGAATTCCCTGATTCCTCCAGGTAGTGACTTTGCCATAACCAGCTGAGTTCTTATGAAACATTCCTGCGGCCCGCAGCACCTAAAGTCGGAAGAGCCTACTATACTCAGAAAAGCTGTCAGTCACAGTAGGTGGAGAAAAAAAGACGTTTGAGAGGGGAAAAACAAAACAAAACAAAAAAACTAAACAGCATCAGTCTACAAATCTAGCCCCACAGAAAGAACTAGAAAAAAATTTAACCTGAGAAGATTAACGACACTCAAGAAAATACAAGAAATAAATATTCCTATACAACAATTCAGGGAAACACACACACATACACCGCAACAACTAATAACAGTAATCAACAAACACTGCTCAATGATAATACTCAACATCAATAAAAAGACATAGATTAGGAAAATGGATAAGAAAATAGGATCCATTTTTCTTCTGCATCGGAGAAACACACCTTACCATCAAGGACAGATATCACCTGGAGCAAATGAACCTCGGAAGCAAGCTGGCATAAGCACTTTAGTGTCCAACAAAACAGACTTTAAACCAAAACTAATCAGAAGAGATAGGGAAGAACATTATAATCTCATCAAAGGGAAATTCCACCAAGAGGACATTGGAATTCTTACATTTATGCACCAAACACACAAGGCTAGCCAAGTTAATAAAAGACACACAACTACAGTTTAAATCACATGACCCTCTTACACATTGATAATGGGATATACAATACCATGCTCTCACCAATGGACAGGTCACCCAGACAAAACCTAAACAGATGTTAGAGCTAACAGACATTATAAACCACATGTACTTAACAGATTTTACAGAACATTTTGCCCAAACACAAAAGCATCTCATGGAACCTTCTTCAAAACTGATTACATACTCAGACAGAAAGCAATTCTCAACAGATACAAGAAAATCCAAATAATAGTCTGCATCCTATCTGACCACCATGGATTAAAGCTGGATGTCAACAATAACAGAAACAACAGAAAGTGTACAAACTCAATGAAACTGAAAAATGCACTACTGAATGAAAAAAAAAATGTAGAGATAGAAATTAAAGATTTCCAGAATTGAATGAAAATAAACACACATTCCCAAACTTATGGTACACAACAGAGATTCATAGCACTAAGTGCCTACATTAAAAAAAAAAAAATTGAAGAGATCTCAACTTAAGGGCACACCTGAAAACTCTAGGAAAAAAGAAAAAGAAGGAGGAGGAGGGAGAAGAAGTAAGAAGAGGAGGAGAAAAAGAAGGAGGAGAAGAAAGAGAAGAAGGAGGAGAAGAAAGAGAAATCACACTGAAAAATAGATAGCAAGAAATAAGCTGAAATCTACAAATAGAAAAGAAAGACAAAGAATCAGCAAAAGCAAGAATTGGTTCTTTGATAAAAATTAATAAGGTTGACAAGCCCTTATCCAGATTAACTAAAATGTAGATAGGGAATATCCAAATTAACAAAATCAGCAAAGAAAAGGAGGACATAACAACAGACACCTAGGAAATCCAAAGAATCATAAGGACACATTTCAAAAACCTGTATTCCACAAAATTGGAAAATCTAAAAGAAATGGAGTGGGATATTATTTTAAGGTGTGGTTTTTTATTGTTGTTTGTTTGTTTATGATGCGTTTGTTTAACTCTGTGAAGCTGTGTTACTGTGCCTGTGTAGTCTAATAAAGAACCGACCAATAGCAAGGCAGGAGAAAGGATAGGTGGAGCTGGCGAGCAGAGAGATTATACAGAAGGAGAAAAGTGGGAGGAGAAAAAAAAAACCTATCAGCCGGAGAAGGAGGAGGACTTCAGGGACCAGCCACCTAGCTACAAAACCAGCAATGGAGTAAGAGTAAGATTTACAGAAGTAAGTGAATGGGAAAAGCCCAGAGGCAAAAGGTAGACATGACAATCTAAAGTAGAGAAAAGCTGGATAGAAACTAAGCCAAGCTAAGGCTGGGCATTCATAATTAAGAATAAGCCTCTGTGTGTGATGTATTTGGGAGCTGGGTGGCAGAACCCCCCAAAAGAGTAAAAAACCAACAACAACTTACCAAAGTTAAATCAATATCAGATAAGCAATTTGAACAGACTTGTAACATCTAGTATATTAAAGCAGTCATTAAAAGTCTCCCAACCAAAACACAAAACAAAACAAAAATGACCCCCATAGACTCATAAGGAGTGGCATCATTGGAGGTATGGCCTTGTTGGAAAAGTTGTGGCCTGGGGGAAGGGGGTTTGAGGTTTCAGAAGCTCAAGCCAGGCCTAGTGGCTCACTCTCTCTTCCTACCACCTGCAGATCCAGATGTAAAACCCTCAGCTACCTCTCCAATATCATGTCTACCTACATGCTGCTATGCTTTTCAGCATGTTTCCCAGCATGATTATAATGAACTAAACCTCTGAACCATAAGCCAGCCCCAATTAAATGTTTTCCTCTATAAGAACTGCTGTGGTGATGGTGTCTCTTCACAGTAATAAAGACCCCAAGACACCTAATACAGTAGAAGCTTCCTAAAATATATGAAAATGTTCTAAATGAATTCACCAAATAATAGAAGCAACAGAGCCCAAACTGGCCATCTCTTGTCACCAAATGAAGCTGCCAGTACTGGGATTGGGTTATGTCTAATAGAGTTGTTGGCCAAATGAGTCCCATGGGAATCCCCCAAACAACCCAGGCTGTTGCCAAGACAATAGGTTGCTCTCCACAAACTGAAGGCAAGGCCCCATTGCTAAAGACAATATCCACCCAGGTCATTGAGCATAGAAATGTTGAGCTAATGCCTACATAGAGCTTTCACCCCTATGTTCTAGCATCTTTGGTCCAGGGAGGTAGGTACTTGCATGCTTACAAAAAGAGAAAAGTAAACCAACCCAGCTACACTGCCCTGCCTGCAAGATATTCCAGAGCAATGATGGCATAAATATTGTTGGAGCAACCAGCCAACATTTGCTTTGATTTAAAGCCCACTCCATGACATGGAACCCATATCTAACACTTCTTGCTTGACCAAGAACCTTAAATTAGATAGCCTAGGGACCGAGAGTAAAACCAAATATTACTGGTCTTAAAAATTTTTTTTTCAAGTAGCAATAAAATTACTCCAGAAAATGTTCTGCTATACTTGTCAATCAGTGTCTTGCTCAGGCATTATCAGAGAAGCATCTTCCTGTAGCAGATGGGAACAAATACAAGACCAACAGCCAGACATTATAAGGAGAGTTAGAGACTTTGTAACACTCAGCCCTAACTGGGATATCTCCATCAAATACCTTACCTTCCCTTAGTGTTAGTTATTTGGCAGCACTCTTACCCTGCGGGGAAACGTCTGAAACACGACAATCCACAGAAGAGTTTTTATTAAGATAGGAGAGAAAGAGACAGACGTGAACAGGCCTGTGGAAAACACAAGTAGTCAAGAGGGAAAGGTGAAGCCAGAGCAAAATGGTGCCAGCTTATAAAGGGTGGATTGCGCATGTGTACAGGAAGTCATGTGGCTCCTCCACACATGTGCGTAGATCACATGGCTGCATGTGCTTTACACAACCATGCAAAGCCACAGAGTCCTAGTCATGCAAGATGTTTTGACCCGGAAATGGCTATTTTGAACCGGAAATAACTAGGCGGAAGTGTCTAGGTCCACTGGACATGCCCAACCATGTGGGCATGTTGTGACTTCATATCATCCCTGACTTATTTTTTCTCTTTAAAAAAAAAAAAGGAAAAAAAATGTGGATCAGTGGGTATGGGGTGCCATTTCTCTCAACGAATGCTTCAGGCTGAGTGGTGTGGGTGGTTGGCTCTTGGGGGAAATGGGGGAGGCTGCCTCCTGAAGTCCTGGGATGAAGTTCTGTCATCCCTTGTCCTGCAACTGTCCATCCTTCATGGTGTGGCTGGGAACCTTCTGTCTGACAAGATACTGGTGACATAAAAAGCTTAGAGAAAAGAATCATTATTATTTTATTTTTGGAGTTGACATTTATCTGAGGTAGATCTGGCCTGTCCAGATAGAGACATGTTAAAAAGGTGGCTGTGATAAAAATTAATGATTATTATGGTGTTTTAGTACTCTGCTTAATTTTTACCTGAGACAAGCCTTATTAGAGGTAGTTTATTTAAGGCACCTGTTTGTTTTATTAGTTTAGCATTTAGGAAACACAGGTGATCAGTTGCTGAGTATTGAACAGTGATAGACTGTTATATCCTTACAGCCTGGATATTTTGATGGTCCTTTTTCCTCCGGCTCTGTGTGGCCCTAGTTGGGAAAGGAAGGGTTGATATGCTGTGGGATGTTCTGTAGGTCAAATGTATTGCTCTGATTGGGTAAAATAAAGTGCTGATTGGCCAGTAGCCAGGCAGGAAGGATAGGGTAGGCAGGACAAGGAGGAGGAGAATTATGGGAAGTGGAAGGCTGAGAGAGACACTTCCAGCCGCTGCCATGACAAGTGACATGTAAAGATACCGGTAAGCCACAAGCCACATGGCAAAGTATAGATTAATAGAAATGGGTTAAATTAAGATAAAAGAAGTAGATAACAAGAAACCTGCCATGGCCATACAGTTTGTAAGCAATATAAGTCTCTGTGTGCTTACTTGGTTCAGTCTGCGTGACTGTGGGACTGGCGAGTAAGAGAGATTTGTCTTGACTGTGGGCCAGGCAGGAAAACTCTAACTATAGGGATACCTTATTCCTCTGGAATTGGTGACAAAGCAGTGGATCCTGATGTCCTCTGGAGCTTGAGAGTGCAAGACCCTGTTTGTTTTACTGTATATGAGGAGAGATTTTTTCTGGGATGAAGGTGAGATAAAAGGTTTTAGATGAGACAGGTGGACCCAGTGAGGAGAGCCCTCGAGTTTAGCGGCTGTTGGAGTCACAAGAATTACCTTGAAGGGTCCCTGCCATTTAGGGGAAAGGGGTAAAGGGTGCTGGCCTGGAAGAAAGAGAAGAACCTGGTCCCTGATGTGGATTGGAGGTGGACAATGATTGTCACATGGCTGGGGTGATGACCAGTCTGTGTAGCTCCAAAGAATAGACCTTAGGTGGCATAAGAGAGGAGTTAACAGGCTATCTGGAACAGTTGGAAGGTTGGATAAAAGACCTGGTGTTAGAACTGGCCTTCCATACATTAGTTCAAATGGAGAAATTAAAAGAAGCTTTTTAGAAAGAGCCTGAGAAGAGCTAGAGGCAATAATCTTACCCAGTCGAGGTGAAGTTCCTGTGATATCTTAGTAAGAATGGTTTTTAAAGACCGGTTTGCCCCGGCCAGCGGGGTTTCAACAGGGATGACCCACCTGTGGGAGCGAATGAGAGACAGGGACATGAGAGACTGACAGCAAGACAAGATTCTGATCAAGCTGCAATATTTATTTATCTTTGCAAGGCTTATATAGCATAGGAGGGGAGGGGGTAAGAAGGGGGGAAGGGGAAGAGATGTGGAAGGCATGCAGAACGTGGGAGACATGCAGGTCATGCAACTGCAAGATGTCAGCTAAGGTCACTGGTCAGGGGCCATTTGTTCTGTTGCTAGGCTACCTGACCATGGAATGCTCTTTACATTCGGTTGCCATGGCACCTGACTGTGGAATGTTCTTATCTTTGGGAGCCTCCAGTTAGTAAACAGGTGTTACTGCTCTGGGGAAGGGCAGTGGGCTTATGACTTGTTCTCTGGCTTAGCTAGTACTTTTCATGGTTCATGTTTGGTTCCTGAAATCTTGGTCCCTAACACCAGTTGGTACACTCCACCTTTCCTTAAGGATTGAGGATGGCATGAGATATGAAAATGCCAAGGGATATTAAGAGCCTTAGCTAGTGTCTGAGACATCTGCAAGGTGAACTCCGGGCCATTGTCAGACTGAAGAGAAGCAGGAACCCAAATGATTTCTCGGAGAAGGAGATCTGTAACTGTCTGAGCCCACTTATTAGAAACCCGATATGCCTCCACCCAATTTGAAAATGAGTCTACCATCACGAGGAGATATTTGACTTTCCTGACAGTGGGCATATGGGTAAAATCAAGCTGCCAGTCAGTCCCTGGAAGGGAACCTCTAGCCTTGTGGGTGGGAAAAGGCTGACTCCTGTACTTAGTATTGGGATCTGTTTTTTGGCAGATCTCACAAGAGGCAGTAATAGTTTTTAAGAACTGTAAGTCCTCAGAGGTGGGCTGCAGGTGGGTCTTTATGATTTGAGACAGAGCAAGATTATTAGGATGAAAGAGCTGGTGTAGATAGGAGAGAATTTGCCTAGTGTCAGGAGTTCCCTATGAGGGTGTAGGCTTTACTATATGGATTCCCTGTGGTGGGTGAGGTGAGACTTGGCCCTGGAGGGCTGCTGTTCTGGCTGCCTGGTCAGCTCGGTTGTTTCCCCTAGAGATGATAGAGCTATCGGTCTGATGAGACTGGCAGTGGACAAGTCCTATAGCCTTGGGGAGGTGGGAAGCCTCCAGCATGGCCATTATTTGGCCTGAGTTAGATATGGATCCCCCTTTTGCTGTGAGAAGGCCACGCTCCCTCCAAATAGCAGTGTGGGACAGAAGGATAAGAAAAGCATATTTGGAGTCTGTGTAAACATTTAGAGATTGTCCCTGTGCCAATTGAAGGGCACGGGTGAGAGCTATCAGCTCAGCCTGTTGGTTAGTGGTGTGGGGGGGTAATACCTGTGCCTCTATTATCTTAGTATCTGACACTATGGCATAACCTGCTTTACGGGTCCCTTCATATAAAAAGGAGCTGCCATCTGTGTACCAGGTATAAGTAGCCTGAGGCAATGTGCCCTCCTGTATGTGTGAAGGGTGAAGTAACAGTTCCTCTAAGGTTTCAGTGCAGGAATGAGAAGGAGAATAGTCAGCATTAGGTTGTGGGAGGAGGTTTGAAATATTAAGAGGTGCACAAGTCTGGAAAGTAAGTGTGGCATCCTCTAGTAATGCCACCTGGAGAGAAAGAACCTGGAAAGGAGGTAAAGTTTGTAAGCCATTATAAGTCAAGAGATGGGACAGATTATGGTGAGACAAGACAGTAATGGATGACCCAAAGCTTAGCTTCTTTGATTCCCAAATAAGGAGCGCTGTAGCTGCTAGGGCATGGATGCATGGTGCCCAGCCCTGACTGGTAAGGTCTAACTTCTTTGACAGATAGGCTACAGGTGCAAAGGAGGGTCCCAGCTGATGCCCTAGTGTTCCCAAGGCAAATCCCTCTTTCTCTGTTGCGTAGAGGGAGAAGGGACGGGTTAAGTCTGGAAGATGAAGTGCTGGGGCCTGAAGAAGAACCTGTTGGAAGCCTCTGAAAAGGTTTAGTGACAGGATGGAGGAGGAGCTCATGTGGCAAGCCCTGAGCTGCCTCGCATAAGGGGCAAGCAAGGAGAGAAAAAGACGGAACCCACGACCGTAGGAAGCCAGCTATTCCTAGGAAAGACTGAATCTCCTGTTTAGTAGAAGGGACTGTAAGAGACTGGATTAGATGCTTCCTGTCGACAGTAATAACTTTATGGGTTGGAGTAATAGTTAGACCCAAATAGGTGACCTGGGGAGTTGACAGCTGAACTTTAGAAGGAGATACCCTGTAACCTCAGCTGGATAAGAAATTTAGGAGAGCAGAGGTGTTAGTTTGCCTAACCTGTAAGGATTGACTACAGAGTAAAGTATCATCTGCATAATGTTTAGAGTCAGGGAGAGACGGAGAAAGCAGGTCAGAGGCCAGAGCCTTACCAAATAGGTGTGGACTATCTCTGAATCCCTGTGGCAGAAGAGTCCAGGTCAGTTGTGTGGACAGGTGAGTGTCAGGGTCAGTGTAGGTAAAAGCAAAGATGTTCTGAGACTGAGCAATGAGAGGGATAGAAAAGAAAGCGTCTTTGAGATCTAGAACAGAGAATTGAGAGGTTCCGGAAGGGATAGTGGATAGGAGAGTATAAGGGTTAGGAATTACAGGGTGGAGGGGGACCATTGCAGAGTTAATGAGCTGGAGGTTTTGAATCAGGCAGTAGGTTTCACTAGACTTTTTAATTGTAAGTACGGGGGTGTTAAAAGGTGAAGAGGTTGGGCAGAGCAGTTTTTCCTGAGAAGGTCAGAAACGATAGGCTTAAGTCTCCTTAGACTCTGGAGTGAGAGAGGGTACTGAGCTTGGGTGATATATCTGGCAGGGTTTTGTAGCTGGATAATAATAGGCTGGTGGTGTCTAGCAATAGAAGGGTTTTGGGTATCCCAGACTTTTGGGTCTACCTGAGAGGCTGGCAAAGGAAAAGAATTGTTAGAGTCAGTAGAGTGAGTGGCTAGGAGAAGAAGAGGAGCTGCTGGCGCGTCTGGGATGAGGCGAATGTGTGGAGCAAAAGAAATGGACGCTCCTACCTTAGCTAGAAGATCGCTTCCCATTAAAGGTACAGGGAAGCTGGGCACCACTAAGAATGTGTGTGTGAGAGGGATACCTCTGAAAATGAAGTTGAGTGGTGTTGTCTGGTGAGGTAGATAAGGCTGTCCCCCAACGCCAACAATAGGGAGACAAGGAGAAGTAGGCCCCCAAAACTCTTTCAGGACACAGTAGGTAGCTCCTGTGTCCAAAAGGAACAAGATGGGGCGCCCATTTATTTTTATCATTATCCTAGGTTCCCTGTGTGAGATGGGAGTGGCCGGGGCAGAAACCAGGCTGCATCAGTCGTCGCTGTAAGCCAAGCCTACAAAGTCAGCTGGACGGTGGTCTTCATCTGGCGTTCCTATGTCACTTAGGACATTAGGACAGTCAGCTGACCAGTGACCCTTTTGGTAACATTTTGGACAAGACCTTGTTGGTGCCCTTCATGGGGCGGTGGTGCAAGCCGGGGCCTAATGGCCTTCATTCCCGCATTTGAAACAGAGACCAGATGGCTTTTGGGGAGCTGGTCGGGCAGTGTTTGCCAGCATCTGATAGTGTTTTTTTTTGGGGGGGGGGGCTTTTTCATCCCTTTCATGGTACATCTTAAATGCTATCTATCATCAGCATATCTGCCTGTGGGGTCAGAGGGCCATTCTCTAAACATTTAAGTTTATCCCTAATGTCGGGAAGATGTGTGAGACAAAGTGGGTCATTAGGAGCTGCCTGCCCTCAGGGCTCTCTGGGTCTAAGCTAGTGAACTGAAGTAGAGCCTTGATAAGCCGGTCTAAGAAGTGAGACAGATTTTCATTCTTATTCTGAATTACCATTTTTAGTTTCTCATAGTTTACTGGTTTTAGGGCAGCCTTACAGAGGCCTGTCAGGAGACAGGTAATAAACCTATCTCTGGCTAGAGATCCATGATGAGTATTATAGTCCCAGTGTGGTTCCTGGTCAGGAACTGCCTCGGCTCCTGGAGGATGTGAGGGGTTAGTCTGGTGAACTTCATCTGTATGAGTTCTAGCCTGTTCCCATACTCTGCCTGCGCTCCTCAGGAAGTAAATTAATAGAAAGTATCATGCATATATCATGAAAGGTGAGACTATAGGATTGAATTATATATTGAAACTGTTTAATAAAGAAAGTAGAATTAGAAGTATAAGAACCCAGCTTAGTTTCTATCTGAGAGAGTTCTGCAAGAGAAAATGGGACATAAACCTTAATCAGTCCGTCCACACCAGCCACCTCTCTCAAAGGGAGAACAGTGGATGGGTTTGGATGGCTGGAATCAGGCACTTTAGAAGTTTGAGAGCATGTAGTAGGCGGAGTGAAAGTTGGAGCCAGAGCAGGGCCTCTGGAAATGGCTGTTGCCGAGGAAGAAGAATCTGGAAGAGGAGCTGAAGGAACAGACGCCCTAGGAGTAGGGGTGGGAGCTGGAGGTCAGCTAGGTGGAGGTTCATTAGCAAGATCTAGAGTCAGAGATTCTGGAGTCAGAGAATCTTCCGGTTTAGGCATAGCTAGGAGCACATGAGCAGGAGAGAAGGAATCCAGAAGAGAAGGTTTAGCATTGAGAAAAAGGAAACCAATAACATAGGGCAACTCTTTCCATTTGTCTGTTCGCTAGCAGAAATTAGATAACTCCTGTAAAATATCGGGATCCAAGGAGCTGCTCAGCAGCCATTTTTTATTATTTTCTAAAGCATACTTGGGCCATTTCTTAGTACAAAGACAGATAAGCTTAGGAATCTTTAAGTAAGGCATTAAGGTAAGAGGTCTTAAAGCCTCAAGAAGACAGCCTAAGGGAGAGGAAGGACTGATTGGGTTGGAAGCCTTATTTCCCATGTCTGCAGCAGAGAGGCAGAAAAATAAAAATTTAAAAAACAAACGTGATCTGGAGTCAAGGCCCCAGGCGTCCCCAAGGCCAAGGACGGATCGCAGGCACAGGCCACTTAATGGCTTGGCTCATCAGCCGAGAAGTGGGGGGCCCCACTGTGTAAAGCAAGGATTCCCTGGGAATCCTTACCAACGTCTAACTGCTCTGTCAAGTGCAAAAAACGTGTGGTCCTCACACAGCCCAGACACACCCGATGGTGGTGGTTCAATTGTGAGAAATATCTCAAGCTGTAGATGTGGGAGATGGCTAGAAATTTAGGCCTGCAATAGGGGCTGACCATAGCCAGTGAAGACCGTGGTCAGGGGTTCCCCCGTTTCCAAGAATAACCAGTGAGCTGCCGGACGCTCAACAGTCGTTCTCACGGATTCAGGAAACCCTTTACACTAGCCAAAAAGTGGGTAACTCACCAATCAGAGGAGCTGTGTTGGATGCGAGTTTGTGCAGCCAGGCGAGTGGACAGTGGTCTGTCGTGTATGGAGCAGAGTCCGCTGAGAGTCACTCAGGGCTCTGGGAAACCTTTGGAAGAGGAGACAAAAAGAGTGTAAGAGATGGAGGCTTGGGGGAATCAAGAAAACAAGGCCCTCTAAATCAACATGAGCAATGCACATATGAACTTACAGAGACTGAGGCAACATGCACAGGGCCTGGACTGGTGTGGACCAGGTCATTTGCATATATATTGTGACTTTCAGTTTAGTGTTTTTATGAGATTCTTGAGTGTGCAAATAAGTGGTTCTCTCGTGCCTTTTCTTAGGCTCTTTTCCTTCTGGCTTTGTGTTGTTCAATTCTGGTTATCTTATTACATTTTATATTATTTTATTATTATCCCTTAGAAGACTGTTCATTATTTTTTAACAAAAGACAGAAAGGAAGTGGATCCATATGGAAGAGGAGGTAAGGAGTAAAGGAATAGGAACCTGTAATCAGGATATATTATGTAAGAAAAGAAAATCTATCTTTAATAAGGAAAATATTTTTGAAAATAAAAGATAACATGTGGCAGGGTCCTGTGCTGTTGTTCCCTTTGTGGGAGGGGGCCAAGTAGGCGCAGAGTCACCGACACAGACTCTGGGAGAATGTCGAAACAACAAGTTCAGTTTATTCAGGAAGAGACAAGCCTTATACACCCTCCACCCCACCCTGGGGGAAGGTCTGATGGTGTGACATGGCTGCCTCTCATTGGTCCAGGTCATCTCCAGATCATGTCTTAGCTACTGTTGCTAAGGCCCTTAGGCAGACCCAGGCTGGCTCTCAGAAAGTATCTTTTTTTACTGGTTTGGGCTGGCTGGCCCTCAAGCCTATTAGGGATGAGTCATCCCACAATATCAAGATAGGGATGGGCTAGAAGGAAGTGGCTGAGAGTGTTCACTGGTGGGAGGAAAGCTAGGTGCACCACCAGGATTTGCACAGACCCTCTCTATAATAGGTGGTCTGCTACTGAGCTGGGGATAAGTCTGGGCAACTGAAATTGGAGAAGCGGGGCTAGA
Source organism: Onychomys torridus (assembly GCF_903995425.1). Lineage (NCBI taxonomy): Eukaryota > Metazoa > Chordata > Mammalia > Rodentia > Cricetidae > Onychomys > Onychomys torridus. Next base: position 18,286,456 of record NC_050456.1, read on the forward strand.
AGAATGTCTAAACGATTCCCTGTTCAGGGTAGCCAGCAGGCTTCCAGTTAATGCCTTGAGGAGTTGGTGGCTGAGACAAAGGGTGTTCACACTTTTTATAGACTCACCTCATTAGGAAAGGATGAGTTGATCCAAATGAATTGACTCTTGAAATTTTTCATATTAAGAATGATTTTTAACTCAATATGAGTTATTTTCTCTGTCAGGCAATAATAATTAGAGATGCATAATAGGCAACACATAATCCTCCACCATAAAACCTACAAGTAATCTGGGGAAATGAAAATAATAGAAAAGTAATTTTATTAAAAAGAAATAAGAGTTAATAGATTTGTTGATATTTCCATACAAGATGATCAAGAGCTGATTGATTCTATTTCTTTACTTGCTTTTTTTTTTGAACATTTGAATGAAAATGGGCCCCATAGACTCATATGTTAGAATAGTTGGTCCCTAAGTGGTGAAGTTGTTTGGCAAGGATTGGGAGGTGTGGTTTGTTGTATGAGATATGTCACTGGAGTCTGGCTTTGATTTGAAAAGCTTCCTAGGGGTCTCTCTCTATCCACCAGCTGTGCATCAAGATGAAAGCTCTCAGGTGTTCTTTGGCTTTGTTATCATGAATTCTAAGCCTCTGAAGTCATAAGCCAATTAATTACTTCTTTCATAAAATAAACAAGTAAATAAATAACTGAAGTCAACAAAAGTGGAAGCTATTTCAAATAATTTGTCAACAAGAATATATATTTCTTGGACTAGAGAGATGGCTCCGTGGTTAGAAACACTGACTGCTCTTCCATAAGACATGAGTTTGATCCCCATCACCCATGTGGTGGTTCACAATCATCTGTAATTCCAGTTCCAGTACATCTGGCACCCTCTCCTGGCCTCCACAGGTACCAGGTGTGTACACACATGGTTCATAGACATACCTGTAGGCAAACAACCTGTACATATAAATTAAAAATTAATAGTAAAGTGTTTCACTTGCTCATTTCTAAGCCGTGTGATATGTGAAGCTGATCTGCTATGCACACTCATGTTGTGCAGAAGGTATGGCTTGTCTGTCTACTGTCTACTGGAAGACAACTATATTATCATCCTAGTTTTTCCTCTGTTGCCTTGATTAAAAAAAAAAATAACCTGACAAAAAACAACTTATAGGAGAAGAATTCTATTTTTCTTCACATTTCCAGGTTATAGTTGGGGAAGTCGAAACAGCAGGAATTTGAAACAGTTAAATTATATGCATAATCAAGAGCAAAGAAAAAATTAAAGTATCCCAGCTCTCTTTCTCTACTCTTCAGGATCCAAACCCATGGAAACGGTGCTACCCAGTTTTAGGATGTGTCTTATCACATCAATAACGCACTCAAGACCCCCACCCCCAGCCACCAACAAGAGCTATTCCATGCCCCTCTCCCAGGGAGACCCATGTGTCCTCCTCCAGTTCCTCCCCTACATATAACCTTTCTGGGTCTAAGAATTGTAGTTTGCTTATCATTTACTTAATGGCTATTATTCACATATAAGCAAATATATACCATATTTATCTTTCTGTATCTGGATTAACTAACTCAGTACGAATTTTTCTAGTTTCATCCATTTACCTGAAAATTTCGTGATTTCATTTTTGTAATGGTTATGTAATACTCCACTATTTAGATGTGTCACATTTTTCTTATCTATTTTTTCTTTTGAGGGACATCTAGGCTGTTTCCAATTTCTGGCTATTAAGGATGGAGCAGCAATGAACATAGTTGAGCAAGTACCCTGTGGTAGAGTGAAGCATCCTTTTGGTCTATGGCCAAGAGTGGTATAGCTGGATCTTGGGGAAGATCAATTCCCATCTTTCTGAGCAACTGCCACACTGACTTCCATAGTGGCTGTACAAGTTTGCATTCATGTGGGGGTTTAATTTACATAATCATATGTAGATTTAGTTAAAGATTCTCTCTGGATTTGGTGTCATGGGAGTGTGCTTGCTCATTCCTGGAGTAGCCACTACATACATCCACAAGTTCACTAGTGGAGATACAGGGCAGGGATGCCTGTTTCTATATCCCTATTTCTATATCAATGGACTTAATGGGAAAGGATGGGTACATCTCTGGATTCAGTAATTACTATGTGTCCCAGGGCTTGGAGAATACAGTTTAAGAAGACATTTTCTGGAAGGATAAGAAAGTACTAATGGTCACTGGCTCCTTCTGGAAGGTTTTGTGGTATATTATGTAGCACACTGTGTCCATGTAATGTTTAATAAAAACTGAAATAAAAAACAAAAGCATATGGGTTTCTTGTGTCCTGTTATCAGTACTATATTCTCGGCACTTATAATGCTGTCTGACATACAGCATATGCACAATATAAATTTGTCAAAACAAAGAGAACACTTACCCACCATTTCTGGTCCTTATATAATTCTCTGTTTCTTTATATCATTAGAGATAAAATACTTAATCTCACTTATGGGTAATTATAGAAGTATATGCTAGATATTACAGCAGCTGAAATGCATCTAGATTTGATAATTAAGTAGTCTTTCCAAATACTCTGTTACAAATATTTGAAAATGGAAAAAGCCAAATACTTTTCTTCATGTATCTTAAGCAAATGTGTTTGGAGTAAGGAAATGGAGAATAATAGGTGGACACAAAAAACCCCTTGGTTCCATTTGTCCTGTGCAAAAAAAAAAATCTTCTGTAATATGATTAATAATCTTCCAATATCTCCTCTGGAGTCAAAAATGCTGTGGCTTAACATGAAGGCAGATAGCGTGTCTGCATTGGTGGCTAACTACCAATTGAGGGCACCAGAGAGCAATTTGGAAGAAAATGAATCCAAGATCAGTCACAACTCTGCCATTGTATGCAGCTAAAGATATAGCCCATTTGTAAAACAAGTCAACAAGACAGCCAGAAAGAAACGAGTAACCAAATACATCAATAAAGGACATTAAGTATCAATGGAGACAAGAAACAATGGCAGGAAACTCAGAATATTCTGGACTCAATTTAGCATAGTTCCAAGAAGTCCTTGATTCAGTCACCCCTCTCCTGAAGTGCTAAATTGAATGATGTCTAAGATTCCTTTCATCTCCAAAGTTTTACCTCCCAGGTTGACTAGCAAAGACGTTGTGGTGACAATCTCTCTGTAATGGTGACACCTCCTGTAAATAGAGTATTTAATCATTAGCCTGAAAGGGAGAAAATCTACATACAAGTATCATACAGACTGGACTGGTTGTCTTTATGTATTAGGAATACACATACACATAACAATAAAAATTAAAGAGGCCATAAATCTTGAAGACAAGAAGGTTGAGGGGTGTTGGGGGGAAGAAAGGAAAGAAGAAAATGATTGTTATTATAATCTGAAAAAATAAAAACTTGAAGTAAAAGAGGAAAAAAAACATAGCACAGAGTCTATCACATTGCAAGGGGTTCCAACACTTTAAAAATTGAGTCCTCAAATATATGAGGTAGAATCCTACTGAGGGGCACATCAGGAAGTACTCCCCATGGTGAAATGGTCCCACTTCCTAATGTGCTGGCTCCAATCCCAAATGGGTAAGTGAAGACAGTAGTGTGGACTACCAGGATTTACCAACCTTCTTTTGTGTCTTCCAAGTTGAATGGCCTAAGGGAAGATGTTCAGTCTCTTGGTCTGTTTTACCTAAAATTTCCCAGGAGAAAACATGCCTTATTAATCTTATACAGCACCAGCATCTCTAAACCCTAAGTCCTAACTCTGAAACACTCTCAAGCCCAAAACTTTTCAATGCCAACATGCCATTTTATGTTTTGGACTTTAGAGCATTGGGGATTTCTGATTTCTCAGATTGGGGATCTTCAACCAGTAAGGTCTATATAAATTTTCCAAAGATGTGTGACATTTCATGTCCCAAGCATTTGGGATAAATACACCCTGCACAAGCGCAGGGGCACAAGGTATTTTGGTTGCCATTCCCAGGACTAGAGGAGCAGAAGGATATCTAGGAAACAGAACAGCACCTGAGGAAGAACCCTTTGAAAGACCCCAAGTTTTCCTCTTAATTTTTCCTTGTAATTTCTTCACAAAACCCTATGCTTTCTATCAACCCCAGGCAGTATGGAAATGACATTCCTTGTGTCTGTGTGCAGCCTCTTGCGGCAGAGCATATGTATATCCTGAGTGATGTGTCCCTTCTGCAAACAGTCCTCTCCTTGTTAAATTTGTTCAATAACCTTCCTAGTCAGATGGAAGCTGGAAACATCTGACTGTCAGTTTCTGAAGAAATTCATTCAAAGGGCCATAGAAGCCAGGAGAGATGTAGGCTGTTTACAGTCAGACTACTTTGGATCTGGTATCTAAGAATATTAATATTAATTTATCATCATGTTGACAATATGGTAGAAGAACTCAGATACAGCTGCCTCAGCTGTGTGTTCAGTCACATCAGCATCCTCACATGAGTTTTATGATGGACAGCAAGATGGAGTCGAGTGCATGCCAATGACTTTGTAAATATTGATTGGGGAAGTAGAAAAATTGTTTTTGCTATTTAAAAAATGAAAGAAACGGAGGGTATGGTAGAAACAGGAAGAAAAGTGAGGCTTATCAATTCTTATTCTTGGCAAAAAATGCTTGTTGGATGAATTCAGAATTAATACTGAATCTCCATGTCCCCATCTCAGGGAAAGAGGGCTTACAAGCAACATTGCTGGCATCAGAAAAGCATCTTGAAAAGATCGTCAACATTGCTGGTTGAAGATCCCTAATCTGAGAAATCAGAAATCCCCAATGCTCTAAAGTCCAAAACATAAAATGGAACATTGGCATTTAAAACTTTTAGACTTGAGAGTGTTTCAGATTTAGGACTTGGGATTTAAAGGTGCTGGTGCTATATAAGATTAACAAGGCATGTTTCCCCCAGGAAATAGCAGGTAAACCAGACCAAGAGACTGAACCTCTTATCTTAGGCCATTCAGCTTGGAAGACACAAAAAAGTTGGTAAATTCTTGAATTTATGGCTCATAAGCTCATGGATCTTCTGAATTATATGGTGTAGTAAATAGGCTCATCCTTTTCACTTTGTGTAAAAAGAAACAAGGGTCAGGAAAAGCAACATGGCTAGCTCACATTCTCCGTTATGCTAGCGAGTACTCTAGCTTTTACGTTTAAGACTATCCACTTGTTCTTAAGCCAGTGGACAGCCACATTCTACAGGATAATTGTGGGAAGTTGGCAAAAGTAAAATGTGATACAAAACTAATAACCATAAAGCATGGGTCCTTATACTCCAGAAGTCATCAGCTACCTGGCTGATATGAAACACACTTCAGTGAGTGCATGCACAAACCACACCCACACATATGGCCAGCTTACAAAGTCATGGGAATGAGATGAATTTTTCTACTACTTCAGTCGAAAGTGTTAAATGCCAAGCAAATGCTAAAGTTGTTATTCTGAAAATCCTTGGATTCTCTAACTTGCCATCACTGAGACTGCACCTGTGCCCACCAAGTCCATTTATAATCTTTTCTACAAAAAACAAAAAAAAAATGGAGTCCGTCCAGGCATAAGAATTCTGTTACTTTGAATTTCAAAACATTTGATCAATGGTGGTATAGAGAAAGCACAGAGGTAGTTATTTAAAATATGGTCCAATATTTAATGTTTTCCTGATACGGACTAAATTATCTTACATAATAATAAATGACTGCCAGAAAGAAATACCAGACATGTCTACTTGTTTTGATTTTAATTATATGTTTGTAACTTATCAATTCTTGATGATAATTCAAAAAATAAATTTAGTAAAGCACAAACTGACTTGGATGAAAACTTAACATGGTAAAACATAGTTTCATTTATCTGTGTTTATGTCATAGTATAAAATTTGATATTATAGAGTTCTCTTTGCAAGACAGACAATTAAAGTGAAAAAACCCACTGTGCCCTTAAAATAGTAAACTCTCTCACTTCCTTGCTGTTATTTAGCCTCATGGCCACTAGATGGCACTGCTGTTATTTGAATGGGATTTCATTTCCAACTTTAAAAAAAAAAATGTGGTTTGGAAATGATTTGGGGTGTCATTTCTCCGGAGTTTGTACAAACAGAATATACCTGGCACTTCATATATTAACAACTACAATTTTTTCAGATGAAGAAGAAACCCTACAAAGGTGATATAACTTCCTAAGGATTCTTGGGGAAAGAACGGTAAAGCCAGAATTGGGAAACAGTTCCTGCGTCTGCGCGTCACCAACTTCTAAGTGGCAAGAACATTTCATCTGTGAATCATAAACCCATCACCAAACCCACTATATAACATTTATTACACATCTAATTTTACTTGGCTTTTTGCTGATGATCTTCTCCTTGGAAACTAGATACATGAATCATGCGGACTCATGACTTTGGCCGGCATTATATGAGAGAGTAAGGTTTAACAGGGTGATTTCTATCTCCGGGGTGCATCTCTTCATGGAGGGGGTACCTGCAAGCCCCCAAAAAGTATCCCTGAGAAGTTCTTTAAACTAGAGAAGCGTACCCTACACAGGAGGCCGTCCGTGCACAGGTGCAGAGCATCTCCGTGGCAATTTCTAGGGACATTTTCTTCAGAGTATTAGAGTGGAGAATACTGTAGAGTTTCAGTGGGGACCATCCTGACCTTTGGTGACAGACTTAGGTAAGGAGAGAGGAAAAGCAGGACTGAAGAAAGGGTGACATCAGGTTTACTGTTAGATGCAATTGGGAGCTATACCTTCGACACTCCGGCTTTCCAGAGAGCACCGAAGAAGCTGCCCAGTCCATCCCAGGGTAACTGACAAGCCACAGAAACCGGAGGGAGCTTCACACACTCCCTGAAAGTTGTTGGACCCCCTTTTCAGACCCCATCTCAAGAAAAGAAGAAGAGGGAGGGAGAGATGAACGTGCCCTGAAAAGAAAACAAGAAGAAAAAAAAAAGAGCCAACATTGCAACTAGCCTTGGGAAAATCTCCACAGATGAGCATTAAGTGGCTCGCATTAGCAGCCAACACACGTAGAGGAAGGCTAGCACGCCATTAATATAATGCAGGAGAGGCATGATAGACCTGGGAGTGTAGAATGGAAGAGCTGGTTTTGCATCACACACACACACACACACACACACACACACACACACACACACACACATTTCTGAGGACTTGAGTTTTTAGGGCTGTTGGGCGGGCGGCATGAGTTTAGTACACTCAGGCCTCAGGCCACAGGGTTCCTATGGAGCATCAATTTAGACTCTGTGATTTTTAAAATGCATATTTAACTACCTTAAACATAACTTAAACATACACCATGAACATGGTTTCTTGGTTCATGACTCAGGTTCTATTGGGCCAGAAGAAAAGGAAGAATAATGTCTTAGAGGTATCGAAACTCCAGAGTGGAGCATCTGAGACCCCGAGTTAACAAAAAAAAAAAAAAAAAAAAAAAAAAAAAAAAAAAGTCCCTGCACCACCTTCACTCTGTTCCTTCATTTTCCTCTTGGGAAATTTTCGGTAGATATAGACTAGGAAAAAGAGAGAAAACGAGAGAGTGAATGAATGGTGAGGAATCTAAAAGAGAGGAAGAAACAGTGAGAAGGAGCCAGGCACATAGGAGAGATGAAACCCAGCTGAAATTCAAGTGTTTGTTACAGTTATTTCTGAAAATGAATTCAGTCGCCCTGCTCGTGAACTATAGCGTGAACAGTATTCGAGATAACTTGGGGCAGATGAAATCAAACTTTGGGGTGAAGCAGAGACAACTGAATGAAAGGCTGGTCTGGATCACCACCGGGACGGCAGAGGCGGCAGAGGCGGCAGAGGCGGCCGCTAACTGAAAATGCACCGCACACAAGGGAATTCTCCATCTAGCCTCCTTCGCCCGGATTTAGCGCATCCCTGCCTAAAGCTTAAATTAAAGAAGATGGGAAGGAAGAGTGACTTCTCCGCCCCCTTGAAGATCTGGGAGATCTAACCAGACTAAAAGGCTAAAGGTTCAGAGTCCCACCAAGCCCAGCCCCAAATTCTCCCGCGCACTCCAGACGTTTCTTGAAACTCCACCACTGTGCAGAAATCTAGATTTTTCTCTTGGGTGGGTCTGACTTCAGCCGCACAACCAAAGTCTGCATTATAGGTATTTCCAACAGCCTAGCTGGGTCGATGAAGGACTTACTGGGGTAATCACGTAAAGGCAGGAGCTCAGATCTTTGTGTGCGGGCGGAGCCGGTGAGGTGAAGCAGGACCAGGGTTCTGGCTGCTTTCTCTATGCAAAACCGGAGAAAGCGGGCATGTGGTGATTCCCTCGTAAGCTGTCCCTTTAAAGGACCTGAAATCGGCGGCTCTAGATGAACCCCGGGTGAAAGTGGATCATCTCTCCAGAATCTTCCGAGCCCTGACCCGCTTCCCCAAGCGCACTCCCTGACACTTTCCCGGGAGTTCTTACACTAACCGAGGAAGTCTGTGCTTTTGTCAACTGCGCATAACAATTACTAAGAAAATATTGTGACGATGTTGCAGGGCGTAAGGGGATATGAGGGGGTGGAGTGGGGGAGTTAGTTTGGACAGCAATTTGCAAAGGAATATTAACTTTAATTCTCCGGGTCACCGCGGGGGTAAAAGGGTTGGCATTGCGCTACACAGCTGTTCCTCTAGATGGCGGACTTTAGTACCAAACAACCACTAGGCGAAGTGTTGACTTCAAATAGGATTAAGCTTCTTGGTGGTTAAAAATAATAGTAGTAATAATATAGAGGTGTGGGGCTGTTTTTCCCCTTTGGGGTATTTATTTATTGCAGGGAAAAGTCATTGATTTTCCTAAGCAAACTGTGTTTCTCCTTCGCTTGGTGGAAAATAAAAAACTGTTTGAATAAATAAGTTATTTCTGAACATTTTGTTGTCAAAGTGTTAAATGTTCCCGTCATTTTTATTCAAACACTAACATGATTACAGCCAATTATATATTCACCAGTGTTCTTTATTTTAGCGTGATTGTACTTGTCACTAATAAAACAGAGGCATAATGGATCGCTACTGTTCTGGATTTTCAAGCAATTTTGTGTAATTTGATTGAATTATACATCTTATCTGCTACTTTTTTATTTTTATATTTGGAGATCCTATTTTCTTGAAAATTGCAGTTCTATGCTTGTTTTTACTGTTTTTCCCCCCCGTAACGTACATTTCGGTAATGCCGAGAAATAAAAAGAATCTCTTTGAAATGTCAGAAATCAGTTGGTTACACACACACACACACACACACACCTACTTCAGCATCGGGAAGACTTGAACTCTATCAAGGGAGTCCGGGCAGTGGCTGTGCTTTCCTGACAAGTTCAATGCCGAGGAAACTCCCTATTCCCCCCAAGGCAGTCACCTCCTTGCCTGATGGAGTCTTTGGGGCTTTATCTCTTTCCGGTAATGATACTGTTGGATGTCTGGGGCTTCAAACATGCCGAGGCAAGCCGACCATGGATTCTGTTCATATGCAGTATGTATCAAGGGGATGGGATATACACAGCACAGCTGAAAGATAAACTGTATACACCACTGTAATTACACAACCCTCAAGTGCCCTACCTACCAACTCATCCTCCACCTCCCCACAATTACAACCATGATGTATTTGGGCTTTTCTTTGGGCTTCAGACATACTTAAAGGAGTAGCATCAATTTACACCCTGCTTTAAATCATCACTTTTTTTTTTTTAAATGGATGAAACACACCCTTCTACTCAGTGTCCATATTTTGGAGCAAATTAAGGAACAAACCTGACAGCACACGGGCAGGACTATAATCTCAAAGGGCCATCTCCGAAACTGTAGGAGCAGAGAATGTGCAGTTCTCTTCCCAGGAAATCTTTAAACGCCCCGCTAGGAGCTGCCGCTGTGAGATGGAGCCAAAGGCTCTGACAAGTGGCTTGTGTATGACCCAATATTTATCAATAACAACAACAACAAAATCAAGCGAAACCAAGGCTTGGGATTTTGAACTGACTACGAAGCCCTGGCGGATACACACGGGCGAATAAAGTCTCTGGAGACCAGTTGGCTCCATTTGTCCGCCCTGGGGAGCAATCCCGGGGCAAAATCCAGTGCTAATTGATCTCAACCAGCCGCAAGATCAGCTGTAAATGTTCGAGGGGACAAAGAAAGAGCAGTGTGCTCTAAAGATACTCTGAGCACTTTTTCAAGCAAATAGGGGCGTGTAATCAATAGCATGTACATGAATATAAAGAGAGAAAGCGAATTACTTTAATTAATTAGGAAATAATGTTTCATGCACAATTCCAGACCTCCTCAATACCCAGATTCTCTCACTCACGAGTTATTTTGTGATCGGGACCTAGAACTCCCTCTATGAAAACCTTCAGGCCCAGTTTTGTGATGTGAGAAAGTTAGTAGCGTATACTTAGCTTAATTGGGGGCCTTTCTCTCTTCTTTGGGGGTGTTTATTCTAAGGCCAGAGGGTGGGTTGCTTGGGCTGAAATCCGAGCGAGCAGAGCGCCTGGCCCTGCAGGCGGCCGGAAAGCCTTAGGCCGAGAAAGCACTGGGGTGAACCTTTCTACCCAGGCTCGCTTGCTCGGAGACCACGCGGCCGCCTTTGGCCAGCCACACCGCCTGCTCTGGCAAGGGCTGGGCTTCCTCTGAGTTTCCTTTTCCTAGGTGTCTCTCTTCTTTCTTGTCTAACAAGTTCGCGTTCTAGGAGAAAAGAAGAAATGGAAAGAAGGAAGGAAGGAGAGAGGGAGGGAGGAGGAGGGAGAAAGGGAAGGAGGGAGAGAGAGAGGAGGGAGAAAGAAAGACAGAAAGAGACAGCCAGAGAGCCTCTTTGCTGTGACGGTTTGTCACAAGCTCAGAGCCAAACTTGCCCGACTGAGCTTTCATCCCAGACATGGCTTTCTTTCCCCCTACAAGTCTTAGGACAAACCCAGGAGGGAGACACCGAACTTGGCGAAATAGATCCACCCGGGATTGTTTAGTATAAAAATGCCCCTCCACCTCCGCTGTCAGTTCTGAAAAGGAATTGGGCTGTTTTAGTTTTCATTTGGTGACCGGTAGCAGCTTGCTTCTGTGCCCTGCTGCACCTAGCTTGCTCTGTCGGATGAATCCTTCCTGCATGTGGCTTCTCCGGAAGATCCGGAGAGAAGTGGTGTATAACTGCGCTCCCCCACTGGGTTCAATACTCCTTAGTTGTTATTGAATATTCGAATTAACTTCAGCACCAAGCACTGGTATTTCAGCTCAGAGTTGTGCACTCTATCAATACAAGCTCACAACCTTTAACTGGTTTCCTCCCCGCACCCCCCCCCCCGCGTTCACCACGGCGGATGACCTATAAAGCCCAAAAATATTGATCTGTTGGTGCGTACTTCCAGTCTGATGTGCAAAAACCAGACATCTAAGCTGAAAGTTGCCTTTTCAGAAGGGGAGGGGGGATCTGGAGATGAAACCTAAAAGCAAGGCCTCTCTCCCGCTGGATTGCACTTGGCAGGCGTGGACGACAAAGGAGCTCAGGGTGAGAGCGGAGGGAGGAGAGGAGAGCAGAGGCGTGCTGACTAGCGAGTCCGTCGGCGAAGCTCAGTCGCCAGGAACCGCGGCCCCACGGCCATTGTCACCCCAAGAGGGTGGGCAGACGGGACCTTTGGCACACACTGGTGCCACAGGTTTTGTTCCGCTTTGGGTTGGGTAGGGTGGGGCGTGGGACCTAGAAGAACCAGCACTAGAGAGAGAAGAGGCAGGTGGGTATGAACTGTGCGCATTGGTTTGTCCTGGAAGTTTTTGTGTTCGTTTGATTGCATTTTTGTTTGTCTTGTTCTGGGGGCTTGCTATTAATTTTTGGTAAGAAAGCAGGCATTTTATTAGTACATTCTCTCCTGGACTAAGGGAGGCTTTGGGACCCTTAAGCATGCAGTTTTCCCTCTCCTTATTTCTCTCCAGACTTACAATGGGCATTAGCTATTCTCTGTATTATATATGCATCTCTCGCACAGCCCTTGGGTGCCCTACACATTCTGTGTGCGTTTACTGTTGAGGGCTGGCCGTTTCTGAGCTGACCACCTAATAGTTGCAACTTCGTCACACACACACACACCCAAGTTTTCTTTCACAGCTGCAGTTTGGGGGACCTTCTGGAAGGGTGCTTCAAACACAGGGGATTTGATGTTTGTGTTCTCAGGAAGGTGATTCAGGCTCCCACTGAAAAATCACACTGATGCTCCGAAAAACTAAGACCAGTGACGGGATAGTTAAGGCCTCTGGGTCATAGGAGCTCTGCACTCTTTCCAGCCTGCAAGCTTTTGTTTGTTTGTGTGTGTGTGTGTGTGTGTGTGTGTGTGTGTGTGTGTGTTTATGAAATCATTTTCTTTCTTTTCCTTTCAAGATGCATTGATGGACAAACCAGGAAAGACAGCATAGTCATACATGCTGGATCTTGTAAGTCTATTTGCTTCCTTTTCAGAAAGACTGGGATGGGGTGGGGAAGAACTAGGAAACACAGCCTTGTCTTCCACTTCCAGTTCTGGGACCATACTACTTTGCCCTCTCTTTCATCTCTCTTCAGTCTTCCCTGTCCTCTTGGCACAGTAGACGGCACTGGTTCCTTGGTCAACTAGGAGAAAATACAGACACTCACTTTTCAGGGCTGTGTGAGAGAATTTCTCTGAATTGGATCTGATCTGCAAGTGGAGCAAAGCCTCCCTTCTTACTTACCAGGGGCTCCAACTTCTTAAACTACCCACTCCCAAAAGTCCCAAGCTGCTGGCAAAGAACAGAAAACACACGAAGGGGCAGCAGGTCTTACCTATTCACCAGAGGTGCTCAGGGTATTCTACAGAGAAGTTGTTCAGAGGAACTCACGGGGGCCTTGGCTCTAGGATGATGACATGCTGAGAGTCTCTCTGGGGTTGTTGGTACCAGGAGTTTTGGGGTGTTGGTGGATCTAGCTTCACCACACATGGGACACATGGCTATGTCAATGAGATGTGCCCAGAGAACTCCATGGGTTTCCATGAAGTCTACTTCCCTCCCCTTCTTCCTCCTCCTTTTAACTTTCTGGTTTATGAAGCGGTTCCCTAGCTTATAGAAGTTAAACATTTCCACTCTCAAATATGAGGCTCTCCCATAGATTTTTTTTTTCTCAAGGTTCTCAAGCAAAATTGCCCGTGCCACAATGTTATGATGGAAAGATGCTGAAATGACAGGCCTAGAAGACGCTTGTCTTAATCATCGGCTTCTTAATTTAGTTTTAGAGCTGTGTGTGTGTGTGTGTGTGTGTGTGTGTGTGTGTGTGTGTACCCACTCCCCGCACATATGCGCGCCCTCGAGGACATTAAGGGTGTGCGCATGAGCCTGCAGAGAGCAGCCTCTGACAACCTGCAGCTCCCTAACAAGCAACGAGGCAGGGCTGCTGAGGAAAAGTAACACTTCCCTGGTGTGAAGACCTCTTACTGAGAAGTTTAGTTCACTACTGTTCTCGCAAACCTAATCGTATAACCTGTAACCAAAACCCACAGAACAGGGCTACAACACGCTAAAGAGTAACTTCTAATCACTCAATGTTAGCACCATTACCTGCTGTTAGGAAGCGATTACAGACAAGTTGGCTGTAGGGAGGGCGGACTTCATTTGTTACAGACTCTCTGGAAAATACCTGGATGTCTCAGCATGGTATCTGCTGACTCCCACATGTCAAGGGGTCACAGACGGTCCTGTGCATTTGTAAGAAGAGAACTTTAGCTAGAGTTTGTCCCTGCTCCCGAGGGAAAGGTGGAGATAGATAATATGGCCCACCCTGGTTGCTAGAAGGCAAGGAAGGCCCAAAGCAAAGAATTGTCCCCAAGGAAGACAATGTAACATCCACTCTCAGAAAGGAAAATGAGCTGCTCCCTGCTCAGATGAAGTACACTGTGGAGTCTTGGAAGTTAATTAAAAATCTAGAAGAAATAATCTAATTCATTTCCCAAGACACTCTTCCATTGGAATTGCTCACCATACAATTCTTGTCCTCTTTTGGGGGTAGGTGGGTGGTGAATGAAAGCTGAGGCCTACAAGTTCACCACTATGTAAACCAACAAGTCGCATTTGCTCTGATATGCTGTTATATCCACTACTTCAGGAACACTACACATTTGCAGATTCATAAGTGTGAGGTTAAATTGATTAGGAGGGAAACTTGTCCTGATGGAGGACTTTGTTTCCGGTCTGATACCACTGGCTGCCTGCCCTGTCTTCTGAAGGTAATCACAGAGGCTGAGGAGGCCTTTATGTGCTGAGAGAAGAGGCCCATGGTGGACGTGGGCAGGACTTCAAATCCAATTTGCACCCAAATTGGTTGGTAGGATATACAAAGCCCCATCCAGAGACTTTCAGCCTCACCATACTTTGTCCAGAAGCCCCTTCCCCCTCTGTTACAGCTAACAGCAGATCTAAAAAGAAACCATTGCTGATACAAATATAAGCCGCTGAGTAAACAGTGCATGTTTTGTTGAAGAAGGCTGATATAAATATATCTGTGTGCATTCTGATATATAGTCCCATCTCATCATAAAGAGCAATTAAAATTATTTAAAGGGATTCAAACTTACTTTTTTGGAAATTACAAATGACCTTTGCATCAGGAAACTAGTTTTAATATTATATCAAACTGTATTCTATATTTTTACTGTAAAACACCCTATTTTGAGAGATTTGCATTCATGCAACCTTAAAATAACACAGCACATCCTTAATTTGCATGCAAAAACATTTTCCAGGCCACTATAAGCACTGACATATAAAATCAGATTATTGCAGCTCTTACTTCACAAAACCCAGTTTTTGCTTTTTGAAAGTAAACAGAAGAAAACCTTACTTCGACTGCTAATTTCTTCGACAGGGTAACAAAACAATGCACACTTAGCTTTAACCTAAGAAGCACCTCAAAACATTAAAAATTCATCAGTCAGAGCTGGTGTTGTATTCAAGGAACACTCCTCCAGTTCACTGCTGAGCTCAGATTGGAATAAAATGTCCAATGTTAACAAACAATACCCACGTTTGGCACTTTGTGTATTAAATTGATCAAACAGATTTTAGGAGACACAATGCACAATTTGTACAGACCTGATTGAGTTAATATAATATCAGCAAATTTTACATCGAAATGATTCTGTTTCTTTTCTTTGTGTTTAAAACCAGCACAGATTACAAATTTTAATGATCTGAAAATGTTTGGTATACAAAATCATGCTTATTTCAGTATTAGCAAAAACACAAGAAATTTTTCAACACAAACACCCAGCTGTGTCTATTTTAAAAGCAGTTCAATGACAGCTTGCACTTATGAGCATGCAATCAGCTAATTTCGCTTTTTTTTTCTTCTGTGTTAATCAACACTTTCCTTCCTGCATATCAGAGTACAAATAGTATAGTTACTCCACATCAGTAAATGTTTACGTAACCTGTCCTTTCCCAAGAATCCGGTTACACCGAATCATTTCACGCTAGACCGACTACGAAAACGTACCGGGCCGTCCACCTCAGAGGGAGCCCCGAGAGCCATTATAAGCGGTGGTGAGAAGGGGGGCTGGGGGGATGGGGAGGAGTAGGTGGAGGAGTGGAGGGGAGAGGAAAGGAGGGAGGGAGGAGGGGTGGGTTAGTGAAAAGCGGAGAAGGAAGAGGGGAGGAGGAAGGAAAGCCAGCCAGTTGAGGAACCACTGTGAAGAATGGGCCTGAGTAGGAGACAGGGTGGCAGGGGAAGTGAACCGGACGACTCAGGCTCACAGATCTCTAGCTGGGTTGGCAAAGCCCACTGCCTCGCCAGGCTTCTGTGAGAAACCCCAAGCTTAGAAATCAACCTTTGGCGCCGCTGAGGATGTGGGTGCAAAGTTGACTGCTAGAACCCTGGGATTTTTCTTCATGCACAGCTTGTTTTAAAGTAAGCGGATATGTAGAAACCAACCAGTGGAAGGATATTCGGAGACAAATGTTCAAAGATCCCTTACAACATTCCTGTTTATAATTGTGTATATTATTCTCTCCAAAGTTTCTCTCTCCTTTCTTGCCCTCTCCCCGCGCCCCGTTTCAAAGTTGGGCATGGAAACAGTGGAATAGCTCCCTATTATTCTGAGTATTCATCTATTACATTTTTATGCTAGATTTTAACGTCACACATAGGCTCTGCTTTTTCTCCCTCCATTAAAAAAAAAAAATCAAGTCTGCCAGATCATTTAGCTAAGAGCTCATCAAAGTGAAGAATGCTTGCATGGCTGGAGTA
Source organism: Onychomys torridus (assembly GCF_903995425.1). Classification (NCBI taxonomy): domain Eukaryota; kingdom Metazoa; phylum Chordata; class Mammalia; order Rodentia; family Cricetidae; genus Onychomys; species Onychomys torridus. Next base: position 18,302,711 of record NC_050456.1, read on the forward strand.
TTTTACCTTAAAGAGGAGGGGAAAGGTACTCGTGACCTATGCGTCTCCACCTCCCTCTTTTCTTGGGCTAATACCTCCTTACAGCGTGGCGTGCTTCGAGCCTGTGAGGGCTGAGCCGCTCCCGGTGTCTGTGCTCCGCACTAAATTCCAATCCCTGGGAAATGCTGGGCCTTAGCCCTGGCCCTGGCCGCGCGGTCCTTTTCAAGCCCTTGAATCCCAAGCTATCCACTCATTTCAACCTCCTCTCCAAACCATCCCTAATCCCCAGAAGCCCGGACGGTCAACTCCACGTTCCCCGGGTTCCCAAGAGCATTCCAGACGCATCCAGGAAGGGCAAGGGCTGATTTCGACATACTGATGATTCAAGATTGAGGTTTTAAAGAAATAAACCATTTGTGAAATGGGGGTAAAGGAGCAAACATAGGATTAAAAAAAAAGAAAGAAGGAAGGAAGGAAGTAGACGCCCACTGTTATATTTTCTTGAATGTTAAGCAAAATGAAAATATTTCCAGGGTGATCGATCGCGGCTACCAGCTTCCAGTACTGCCTAGAAGCTGAAGAGGAGGTGGGGTGCCGAGGCGAAAACGCCGCCCGGTCACCCGCGCGCGAGCGCGAATCTTGGAGTGAAGAGAGACATACGGAGCGCGCACGTGTTACCTGCTTTATTTCGGGACTGTTTGGTACTGTGTTCGCGCTGGGCAGCTCTCCGCCCGGAAGGCCGCCCCCGCACGCCGCCCTCGGCCCCGCTTCGCGGCCGAGCTCGCCCAGGGCCTCAGAAACCAGTAAGTACCGGCCTGGCCGCGGCCGCCCCCGCCCCATTTCCCAGGCCAGGCTCCCCCGAAAGCCGGCTCTCCCCGGCCGCTGGCCCGGCCGCTCCGAGGGCGCTCCCCCCACCCCCGCCCCGGCTGCGGCGTCTCTGAGGTTCACGCCCTCTCCCGCACCCTCACAGCTCGCCCCTCCGCCGCGCCCCCGCTCTTAGAGACAAAATTGGATACAAACTTTAATCAATAAGGATAAATATTGACGCGCAAAGGAAAATAATCCCATACAGGGAGGAGGCCGCGGGCGAGCGGCCGGGGCCCGGGGCGCACGCCCCGCGCTAATCCTGGCCGGGTGGGCGAGCTCCCGCCGATCCCCGCGCGGCTCCGGGGTCCGGGCCCCGCCACCCGGAGGGGGGCAGGCACGGGGGGCGGGGCCGGGGCGGGGCGGGGGTGGGCGGGCCCTGGGACGCCGATTGGTCGACGGCCAGCCAGACGCTCCCGCACGCCGCCGGCTCTGATTGGTGCAGCGGTAGGAAAGGTTAAACCAAAAATTTTTTTACAGCCCTAGTGTGCGCCTGTAGCTCGGAAAATTAATTGTGGCTATAGCCGCCTCGATCGCTGTCTCCCAGCCTCGCCGCGGCCGCTCCGGGACGCGCCCGCCCGCCGCCCGGCTCTCCCCCCCTTCGGGCTGCCGCTGCTGCTGCTGTGACTGCTGCGGCGCGAGGAGGAGGAGGAGGCAGCGGGGGAGGGGGAGGCCGGGCGCGGAACGGAGCGGGGCGCTGCACCCCGGGCGGCGGGTTGCTTCTGCCTCTTGCTTCTCTCTCTCTAGCTCTCTCTCCCTCTCTCTCTCCCTCTCTCTCTCTCGTCTCTCTCTACTCTCGCTCTCTCTAATTCTTGAGGGGTGGTTGCAGCTTTTGCTACATGCCTTGCCAGCGCCGGAGCCTGCGGTCCAACTGCGCTGCTGCCGGAGCGCTCGGTGCCGCCGCCGCCGCCGCCGCCGCCGCCACCCGCTCCCCCCGCGCCCCGCTTCGAACCTACCGGCCGCCCGCCGCGCCGCTACCCGGCTACCGCGCCTCCGCCGCCGCCGCCGCCCCCCGACGCCTGGGTGATGCTGGACATGGGAGATAGGAAAGAGGTGAAAATGATTCCCAAGTCCTCGTTCAGCATCAACAGCCTGGTCCCCGAGGCCGTCCAGAACGACAACCACCACGCGAGCCACGGCCACCACAACAGCCACCACCCCCAGCACCACCACCACCACCATCACCACCACCACCCGCCGCCGCCCGCGCCCCAGCCGCCACCGCCGCCCCAGCAGCAGCAGCAGCAGCCACCCCCGGCCCCGCAGCCCCCGCAGGCACGAGGAGCCCCGGCCGCCGACGACGACAAGGGCCCACAACCGCTTCTGCTCCCGCCACCCGCCGCCCTGGACGGGGCCAAGGCCGACGCGCTGGGAGCCAAAGGCGAGCCGGGCGGTGGGCCGGCCGAGCTGGCGCCCGTCGGGCCGGACGAGAAGGAGAAAGGCGCGGGTGCCGGGGGGGAGGAGAAGAAGGGGGCGGGCGAGGGCGGCAAGGACGGGGAGGGGGGCAAGGAGGGCGACAAGAAGAACGGCAAGTACGAGAAGCCGCCGTTCAGCTACAACGCGCTCATCATGATGGCCATCAGGCAGAGCCCGGAGAAGCGCCTGACGCTCAACGGCATCTACGAGTTCATCATGAAGAACTTCCCCTACTACCGCGAGAACAAGCAGGGCTGGCAGAACTCCATCCGCCACAACCTGTCCCTCAACAAGTGCTTCGTGAAGGTGCCCCGCCACTACGACGACCCGGGCAAGGGCAACTACTGGATGCTGGACCCGTCCAGCGACGACGTGTTCATCGGCGGCACGACCGGCAAGCTGCGGCGCCGCTCCACCACGTCTCGGGCCAAGCTGGCCTTCAAGCGCGGGGCTCGCCTCACCTCCACCGGCCTCACCTTCATGGACCGCGCCGGCTCCCTCTACTGGCCCATGTCGCCCTTCTTGTCCCTGCACCACCCCCGCGCCAGCAGCACTTTGAGTTACAACGGCACCACGTCGGCCTACCCCAGCCACCCCATGCCCTACAGCTCCGTGTTGACTCAGAACTCGCTGGGCAACAACCACTCCTTCTCCACCGCCAACGGGCTGAGCGTGGACCGGCTGGTCAACGGGGAGATCCCGTACGCCACACACCACCTCACGGCCGCTGCGCTCGCCGCCTCGGTGCCCTGCGGCCTGTCGGTGCCCTGCTCCGGGACCTACTCCCTCAACCCCTGCTCCGTCAACCTGCTCGCGGGCCAGACGAGTTACTTTTTCCCCCACGTCCCGCACCCGTCAATGACTTCGCAGACCAGCACGTCCATGAGCGCCCGGGCCGCATCCTCCTCGACGTCGCCGCAGGCCCCCTCGACCCTGCCCTGTGAGTCCTTAAGACCCTCTTTGCCAAGTTTTACGACAGGACTGTCCGGGGGACTGTCTGATTATTTCACACATCAAAATCAGGGGTCTTCTTCCAACCCTTTAATACATTAACATCCCGGGGACCAGACTGTAAGTGAACGTTTTACACACATTTGCATTGTAAATGATAATTAAAAAAATAAGTCCAGGTATTTTTTATTAAGCCCCCCCCCATTTCTGTACGTTTGTTCAGTCTTTAGGGTTGTTTACTATTCTAACAAGGTGTGGAGTGTCAGCGAGGTGCAATGTGGGAGAATACATTGTAGAATATAAGGTTTGGACGTCAAATTATAGTAGAATGTGTATCTAAATAGTGACTGCTTCGCCATTTCATTCAAACCTGACAAGCCTATCTCAAAAGGCTGCCAGATTTCCATGTGTGCAGTATTATAAGTTATCATGGAGCTATCTGGTGGACGTAGGCCTTGAGATCAACCTAAATTATGGAGAGAATTTTTTAAAAAAATGTTAAACTTGTAATTTGTATTTAAGAATTTGTAGTAAAGGTGCCCAAGAAATTATATTGGCCATTTATTGTTTTGTCCTTTTCTTTAAAGAACTGTTTTTACCTTTTGTTTACTTTTAGACCAAAGATTGGATTTTAGCAAATGCACTTGGTATACTAAGTATTAAAAACAAACAAACAAACAAACGAAAAAGCAAAGTTGTTTAGTTGGCAACACTGCCCATTCAATTGAATCGGAAGGGGACAAAATTAAGGATTGCCTTCAGTTTGTGTTGTGTATATTTCGATGTATGTGGTCACTAACAGGTCACTTTTATTTTTTTCTAAATGTAGTGAAATGTTAATGCCTATTGTACTTATAGGTAAACCTTGCAAATATGTAACCTGTGTTGCGCAAACGCCGCATCAATTTGAGTGATTGTTAATGTTGTCTTAAAATTTCTTGATTGTGATGCTGTGGTCGTATGCCCGTGTTTGTCACTTACAAAAATGTTTACTATGAACACACAGAAATAAAAAATAGGCTAAATTCATATAGATCTTGATATTTTTGTCTCTTTTATTAAGTAGAGCTAATTTGCCAGATACCATTCAACTTATAGGTAATTTGAAAGCTTTTTCAGCCGAGTTGGAGTTTAAACTGCTCCTTTAATTTCAACTGAGACCAAAACTGAGAATAGTATCCTTTTTTCCCCCGGCTTTGTGAACCAATTTTACCAGGAGCAGGCTACTTAATTAATGCTAGCTTTAAATGAAATATAGGCTTTTCAGCTGATATCTTTGTTTTTGTAGATATACAGCAAAAAGACATTCAATTTTATGTGTATAGCTGTTTATTCTGTGCTTACTTTAAATTCAGTTGATAGAATGCCCTTTATATATATTGTTCCAGGTATCTTGTTCATGGAACTTGGCAAATTATAATATATGTATATAGTTAGAAGTGAATAATGAACACATTATATATGTGTGTATATGTACACATAGATACATATGTATATGTATGTATATATGTGTATATATATATCCCTTCAGTTCAGGTACAATTTGCGCTATGAATGCTGCAAACATTTTTGTTAAATATTTGTATTTATACTTTCTAAGTCAGCATTTATTTTTGTGGCTGTTTACCCACAATGAACGAATTCTAATAAAGATGTGCTGAGTTGCAATGTAGAGCTTGCTGAAGTGATCACCTGTTGTAATGACTCACAGACGGATATTGATATTTAAATTTTTAATTACAACAATTTAAAATTCTAGTTATTCAGAGTAAAATACCCCATCTTCCTTCTCCATTTTTACAACACAGAGGTATTTGTTTGATTCTCTTTTCAATATATTTGTACAATTTAATTTCCAGACATGTTTCTTTTGCTTAAATTGAATCATTTTTTGCTTTAAGTGAAGTATGCATATATATGAGGTACATTGCATGTGTATATATATGCAGATATATGAAACAAAATGGGAACTTTTTCAGTTGTTTCAGACAGCCCACTTGCTATAATTCCAGAAAATAATTAGAAAACCGGAGTTAAAGGTTTAGTAATTAATTGGATCCTGTGGTGATTCTGTGGAAGACAAGTTGTTCATTTGTTACATTTGTATAGTCTGAAATGTGTTCTGCAGTAATGCAATAAGCTGGCCACTTCTTACAATGGGCCCAGTGAAAAATAATCTGTCCCTAAGATGTTATCAGCAAACACTTAGAGAGTTGCTCAGGGAAGTGGGGTGTTGGGGGGTGGCTAGTGGAGAAGCAGGTTGGCTAAAATTGATTTGAAATTCAGAATAGCTGATGTTGGAAAATGGGGGTGGCTGGGCTGTAAATGGAAAGAGGAAGAAAGGGAGCGTGGAGAGGGAGAGGGATAGAGAGGGAGAGGGAGAGGGAGAGAGAGGGGGAGAGAGAGAGATCCCAGGAAATTTTGAAAAGCTGGAATCAAATTTAGAAGAGAGGGATAGGCAAAAATAGACTGAGATGACTTTAGGGAGACAAGATTTTGTTTTCTTAATGTGAGAATAGAGTCACCTTAGATATGTTTCTTGAAATATAACAGTTGTTTAAAGTGAATTACAAAAGAAAGTACCACAAATTACTGCTTAAAAAATAAAAAAGGAGAAGGCCAGTGTGGGCTTAGGCACAGGAAATCTTCATTGAGAGGCAAACTAGCTTGGAGAAAGGCCTTTTAGGCTGGGGGGGGGGGCGAAGATGATGATTTATTGCTTGCTTCTGTTATAGGTTTTATGTATGGAATGCCTATATACTATCACAGAGGAAATGCAGTAATGCACAAGCTGAAAAGAAACTGAATTCACATAGGAAAGCTAGAAGATAGATACTGAAGAAACATTTTTATGTGTATTTTCCCTCTGGCCAAAGTAAATTAACTATCTATATTTATTGGTGATTTTATGAAATGTTTATCTAGAAAATAGAGAAATATAATTTCAATGGCAACCTTTTGTACTTTCAAGTCTTTTTAAAGACTTCTTACATTCAGGGAACTAAGTATTGGAGTAGTGCTTTAGCACATGTCTAATTTGCATATGTAGTGGATGTGATTGGATATTAGTTTATTAGGCTTCCTAAGACGTGAAAAAGAATATCTGGAAAGAGAAGTTGGTAACGGCCTCCTGAAGCCCAGTGTGTGAACACTTATTTCATTTATCCTGATCTAGGCTCCCCTCCCTCTTGATACCCTCTTTTAAAAACCACAGTCTGGTCTGTCATTGGCACATTTAGTTTTGCTTCCGACTGGTGGTTACAGTGTTTTACTGTGTTGTCACCAACGGTTGTAGGTTACAGTTAGTTCATTCCAGACCGACATCTTTAAAACTTTTTGATGAGCATTTTCTTGCAAACTTACAATTGCTTAAGAAGAAATGGAGGCTGCCCTTTTTGAAATTTTGGAAAAGGAAATGATCACAATTTAAAAATTGAAACTCCAAATGATAATATTACAGATTTAGTATTTTACTTCAATTGACATTAATTGAAAGTTAACACAATTGTTACTACATAAACACAGAAGAATGATAAAAAAAATACAGCAGTGAAGGAGTTTCTTCATCTAGTTGCAAAATTGGGAATCGGGTAACTCTGAAACTATTTTCAAAATAAGTGTCCTTCTGGTCAAAGTACTCCTCCAGAGTCTTCTATGCCTGGAATCACAGCAAGGGCAGAGAGGGGGGAAATGTCTTGAAGTGTATTGATTATAATATTTATTCAAGTTGGTCCATATTTTACTCCAACAGATGAGTAAACCAAATACATTAGAATTCTATATGAAAGTATGATTTTTTTACAACGTGTATTTTCTACTTTTCACTGAGAAATTTGCATGCATTGAGATAATTTTAATTTTGATGAACTAGTTTTGTCAACAGCTAACGTAGTTGGTTGTTTTGAAGGCTGGAAGCCTGCTGGAGAGTGAGGTTAACAAAGGGTGAAGGTGGTGATCACTAGAGCTTTTAGGGCTGGCTGAGACCCGGCTGCTGAGGTTGTGTAACTGTGCCTAGAGGGCGGGGTTCCTGTACGTTCCTACTTCAGCAGACAACCTACCCCCAGCACCGCTCCAATTCCTGCCAGACAGATGGAAAGCTCCAAAGGAAATTCTGCGCAGCCCTTCCAAGAAGCAGGGTAGGTGAACATTGCATTTTACATTTCCCTCGAATTATGCTTCTACTCAAGGCCGGATCCTGGAGTTACAGAAAGAATAAGGGTCATCTAGATTCTCTTTCACAAAAATGTGCCCGAATTCTTCCTACCGGTAAGAGTTAAAAGGTGTTAGCGATCTTTCAGTTCGCTGAAAACTCCATTTTCGATTTTTTTTTTTTTTTTTTTGCTTCCGATTTCCCGCGTTTTTTCTCACCCCAATTGTCCTGCCTTACCATTCCTCCACGAACCCCTCCCCCAACCACCAATAGTTTAAAAACAAACCATCTTTTAGTTTTCGGCTCCTCAGTTGACCCTTTTCCTCACTCCATCGGTCGGTTCTTGGAGACCTTGTCCTGGGGAGGTAGGCCCAGGGGCTCTGGGCTGCGAACATATGACGTAGTGTTATGTTTTGTCTTCCTCCCTCCCGATTTGGTGCCCCCCCCCCCCCCCCCCCCCCCAATCCAAGGTTCTGCTTGGTGTTGTTGGGAGACTGCGGAGGCGAAGGACTTGAGAACCGTGAACACTCTCACCCGGCATCGGTAAGTCAGAGTCCTCTTTGCCTCACGTGGTGCTGGTGGGTGGTTAGTGTGTCCCACAGGCTGCTGTGGACCGACCCTTAGTCCAGGCTCTTGTACGCTTAAGTGTTCTTTTTTTTTTTTTCTCTTTCTTTCTTTCTTTTTTTTTTTTTTTCCTCACTTGGAAATTGTTCTTGGTGAGTGGATTCCAACAGCCATAGGTGGAAGAATGCATGATTTGTCCACGTGGGCAGGAATCATGGTGGATGCCTAGGTAAAAAGGATTTAGCTATTTCAAAGGTGGAAGGAAAGAAGATAAATGTATATGGAAAAGGCAACAGGAGACTGTAACAGGTTCAGAAGATGTAAGGTTATTCGTTTAATGGAAATAAGATTTCTGAATGTCATGGCTGCTTTGGAGAACGAGGAAATTTCATGTTCAAACCCAGGATTGTTTACCCTCGGCAACGAGATGAAGCTCTTTATAATCAGAAACATCACTCAGTCTCTCTCTCTCTCTCTCTCTGTCTCTCTCTCTCTCTGTCTCTCTGTCTCTCTGTCTCTCTCTGATTCTGTCCTCGCTCCTATTTTTCACACTGGCCTTGCCGGCCTCACTCCCGTACGGCCCTCTCGGTCAAGTCAGGGTAGGCTGCACTAAGAGGATCTATCTGCTCCAGGTCGAGTTCAGCGCCAGTTTAAGGGCAGGAGACTTCTTGGTCTCTTGGAAAAACTAGGGAAATGAGCACCGTTCTGGGCTTGACTCTGTCCCTGCTGGGAATAGCTCAGTTCCCGGCTTTGGAAATCTCAGGCAAATAATTGATTTTTAATACACACTTAGGAGCCGGCGCTCTATGCTCCAGAGTCTGGCTGTCCCAGGGTGGCTGCGAGCGCGCCAGACTCTGGCTGGCTCCTCCCGGAGCTCCCGAGAGGCCGGGCTGCAGTGTAGGGGTGGCCTGCCCCGTGCCTCGGGGCTCCGACTGACTTTGGAGGAGGAGCCGGGCTGGACACCCAGTAGAGAGGCAGGGGTCGGCCGGCGGCGTTGTGGTCTCAGGGTTGGGGCTAACTGCAGAGCCTGAACCGGTGCTGCCGGGCTAGCTGGGGCCGCTGGGCAGCTAGGCTTTTGGGTGTGGGCCCCCGGCTCGGCTCACCGCCGCCTGCCTCCCTGCCTAGGGAGCCGCGCTGCCAGCGAGCCGCAACGCGAGGGCGCTCTAGTCCAGCGCACGGGCGCCGCGGGGGGGAACCGGCCTCCAGAGCCCAGGCCGCGTGCGTCCCAAACCTTTCCCTTCTTTCTTAGACTTCTTTGATCGCTCCCCCTCTCCCTAGAAGTTGTTAGTCTTTGTTTGCCAGGTGCGGTTTCAGATCTCAGCACTCACCCGGTGGTTGGTAAAACTGATTTTTACAATAGCCCTCTATCACTTCGGTCTGGTTCTCCGTTTCTGCCCACGCCTCCGGGTGTTTCGGACAGAGCCCTCCGGGTAGGAATTTTCTGAACGCTAGGAGCAGCCAGGAGTTGGGGAGACAAAAGCCGGGTTGGGGAGAAGATTCCCGCAGAAACACGGAGATTTGCTAGGAATTATCTTCCTTTCGGAAGAACAGGACCGAAAAGACGTGGAGGGATGCTTCCACCTGCACCTCCCACCTCCCTCTTCCAACAGTCACGTTTAGTTGTTAAGCCTTCACACTGCTACATTCCGGCCCTTTAGCAAAACTTAACATAGGCAGAAATTCCAAGACTGATCGGAGGAGTCACTTAAGATCATAACAAATAACTCAGAATTCTGTATGGGAAGCTGACAGGAGAGATGGAATGCTCCACACCGCTGTGACCTACAGCGTTTAACCGTCTTTGGCATTGCGGAAAAGCCGCACAGGAGCAAAGAGCCTGTAGCTCTTGGCGAGATTTGTAACTTCTGGTGGGTATGAAAGGGCATGGTCAATAACTACACGTTTGGATATTCATTTTCGGCTAGAGTTGAATTTTCCTATTTGCTAGCATCTCGCGGTTGAAATAGCTTTCCATCTTCCTCTTGCTGCTTCACTCTTTGTGTGCGTTAAGGAGCAATGGTATCTCCCTGCACAGGCGGATTTTGTTTATTTGCTTGTTTGTTTTAATTCCTTTGATTGAAGAGGAAGACTGAGAACTGAATGGGGTTAGAGAGAATTGTGTCTCGGTTGGTTCTTTCATTTTCTCATGACTCTGAAATTTAATGACCTAATCATTGTTGTTTGAAGTTAAATTATCTGTTAAATTAGCCCTAAACAATAACTGATGATATTTTCCTTTTGGGTCTGGTTGCCCCTGAATTCTTGGCCATAGATGGGTATAACAGGAGTCAAGGAAAATTCTTGATTGTGCACTATTATAAAAATAATCAGACTCAAGGTTTATGTACAGTGATGTTAGAGATAAATTTTTTTCAAGATTAATTGTGCTTTATAAATTGGAGATTCTTAGAACATATGCTTGAGAAAGCTAGACTTAAGCATGAATGTGAATGAGCATTTCTGTAGATTAAAAACATAAAAAATATATTACTGTCCAGAGGCAAAATCTGAAAGGGATTACATACCCCTGGAGGCTTATAATTTCTCACAGAAGAAAAATTGACTGCAGGAAAACCTGCAATATTGTTTTAGATGTAAATTCTAGGAATTTAAAGTATAGCTAGCTATTTCTTTGAATCTGACATATGTTCACTCTACATTTATGGTAAGAAAC